>NC_090655.1:250791931-251149274 GCF_040937935.1 Hyperolius riggenbachi | reverse complement strand
TGAGGCAGGCAGCGTGACATAATAGCCCTGGTACCTAGCGGTGATACCAGGGCTGTAAATAAACACAGCAGGCAGGAGGTCCCAGACAGCGGTCGTGCAGCCCACATTGTGTCCAATACACAACTGGGAACACAGTTTTCAACCCGGGCACCTCAGAAAAATTAAACCTTTTTTTTTTAATGGTTTTTTTGGTTTTGGTTTTACAACTAATATAGCTATTGTTTGACGTAATAGCTGGTGGCACAGTGGCAGCAGAAGGGTAATTCTGTGTACCCTGGCAGTGGGAAACACAGACAGACAGCAGCAGCAGCAGGAGGAGGTATGGAGGAGTAGTGTGAGTGTGGCAGCAGGTAGGCAGCGTGACATAATAGCCCTGGTACCTAGCGGTGATACCAGGGCTGTAAATAAACACAACAGGAGGTTCCAGACAGCGGTCGTGCAGCCCACATCGTGTCCAATACACAACTGGGACAACACAGTTTTCAACCCGGGCACCTCAGAAAAATTAAACCTTTTTTTTTTTAAATGGTTTTTTTTGGTTTTGGTTTTACAACCAATATAGCTATTGTTTGACGTAATAGCTGGTGGCAGAGTGGCAGCAGAAGGTAATTCTGTGTACCCTGGCAGTGGGAAACACAGACAGACAGCAGCAGCAGGAGGATTGGAGGAGTAATTATGTGAGCAGCTATTGTTTGACGTAATAGCTGGTGGCAGAGTGGCAGCAGAAGGTAATTCTGTGTACCCTGGCAGTGGGAAACACAGACAGACAGCAGCAGCAGCAGGAGGAGGTATGGAGGAAGTAGTGTGAGTGTGGCAGCAGGTAGGCAGCGTGACATAATAGCCCTAGTACCTAGCGGTGATACCAGGGCTGTAAATAAACACAACAGGAGGTCCCAGACAGCGGTCGTGCAGCCCACATCGTGTCCAATACACAACTGGGACAACACAGTTTTCAACCCGGGCACCTCAGAAAAATTAAACCTTTTTTTTAAATGTTTTTTTTGGTTTTGGTTTTACAACCAATATAGCTATTGTTTGACGTAATAGCTGGTGGCAGAGTGGCAGCAGAAGGTAATTCTGTGTACCCTGGCAGTGGGAAACACAGACAGACAGCAGCAGCAGGAGGAGGAGGTATGAAGGAGTAGTGTGAGTGTGGCAGCAGGTAGGCAGCGTGACATAATAGCCCTGGTACCTAGCGGTGATACCAGGGCTGTAAATAAACACAACAGGAGGTCCCAGACAGCGGTCGTGCAGCCCACATTGTGTCCAATACACAACTGGGACAACACAGTTTTCAACCCGGGCACCTCAGAAAAATTAAACCTTTTTTTTTTTTAAATGGTTTTTTTGGTTTTACAACCAATATAGCTATTGTTTGACGTAATAGCTGGTGGCAGAGTGGCAGCAGAAGGTAATTCTGTGTACCCTGGCAGTGGGAAACACAGACAGACAGCAGAAGGGCAGTACACAGCAGCCCACTGTAGGTGTAAAATGTGTGGCTGCAGGCGACGTAATAGTCAAAGTGAACCAGGCTGGCTTAGTGAGCAGGAGCCAGGAGGTGGTAAAGGGTGGTAAGGCACATTAACGATGGTTCTAAGTTCCGGCAGCCAGTTCATGTCCCCCTCTCGCCGACAACAGGGGCCAGGAACTCGCCTTCCACCCACGCCTGGTTCATCTTGAGAAACGTCAGTCTGTCCACAGACTTGTGAGACAGACGTGAGCGTTTCTCGGTGACCACGCCACCAGCTGCACTGAAGCAGCGCTCGGACAGCACGCTGGAAGGGGGGCAGGACAGCACTTCCAGGGCGTACTGCGCCAGCTCGCTCCAGATCTCCATGCGCTTGACCCAATACTCCATGGGATCAACAGGGGCATCGCTGTCAAGCCCGCTGTAGGACCCCATGTAGTCAGCCACCATGCGGGTCAGGCGCTGGCTGTGACCGGAGGAGGATGCTGCTGCATGCATCTCCTCTCTAGTCACTGCTGCCGGAGCCTCTACAGTCCTGTAGAGCTCGTGGCTGAGAGACAGCAGGTCTGTGGGGCGCTTGCTGCTGCTGGATGCAGGCACCTGCTGCTGCCTCTGTGCTGGCTGGACAGTGGGGGTGGAAGGCTGGGGGAAGGCTTCCTCCAAGCGCTCAACAAGGGCCTGCTGCAAGCTCCTTATTTGTTGCGCTGGGTCTCCTCCTGCAGGCGGCAGGAACTGGCTCAACTTCCCCTTGAGGCGTGGGTCCAACATCATGCTGATCCAGATGTCCTCCCTCTGCTTCATCTGGATCACCCTGGGGTCCCTGCGCAGGCACGTCAGCATGTGCGCTGCCATTGGGAAGAGGCGGGCCACGTCTGCTGGCACATCGACGTCAGTGCTGTCCTCATCCTCCTCCTCTGCCGCCTCATCCTCTCTCCACCCCCGCACCAACTCAGCTGCGCTGCGCTGATCCCCCTCATCAGCAGCCAGGTCAGGGACCTCCACCAAGTCCTCCTCCTCCTCCCCCTCAGAGGTGGACTGTGCAGCTGCTTGCCGCTCCTGCTGGTCCAAGGCTGCCGCTCCCTGTTCCAGCAAAGCATCGAGGGCCCTGTTCAGCAGAGAAACCAGGGGCACCCACTCGCAGACCATAGCATGGTCCCTGCTCACCATGTTAGTGGCCTGCAGAAAGGGAGCCAGCACTAAGCACACCTGCTGCATGTGCCTCCAGTCATCATCGGGGACGATGGACGGGATGTTGATGGTCTTGTCCCTTCTCTGAGCGGCGGTAACAGTGGCCAGGGCAAGGTACTGGTTGACAGCGTGCCTCTGTTCAACCAGACGCTCCAACATCGCCAGGGTGGAGTTCCAGCGAGTCGGAACGTCAAGGATCAGCCGATGGCGTGGCAGATCCAGCTCCTTTTGCACGTCTTCCAGGCTCGCACAGGCTGCAGCCGAGCGCCGGAAGTGACGCACAACGTTCCTTGCCGTTTCCAGCAGTTCGCCCATCCCCTGGTAGGTGCGCAGGAACTTCTGCACCACCAGGTTCAGCACGTGGGCAAGACAGGGGATGTGGGTCAGGTTTCCCCTGTCTATTGCGGCAACCAGATTGGCCCCATTGTCGGACACCACCTCTCCGACTCTGAGGCCTCTGGGGGTCAGCCAAATCCTCTCCTGCTCCTGGAGTTTGGCCAACACATGGGCTGCCGTCAGCTTGGTCTTGCCAAGGCTGACCAACTGCAGCAGCGCTTGGCAGTGGCGGGCCTTCACGCTGCTGCTGAGGCGGGGGGTTTGGCCAGGTGTGCCGGAGGATGGCAGAGGATCGGAGGAACCTGCTGCAGTTCCCCTGACCCTGCGGGGTGGCACCACCCACTGTGTTGCTGCTGCTGCTGCTGTGCCCGCTGCTGCTCTCCCATCCTCACCCCCTTCCACCAAGCTGACCCAGTGGACAGTGAAGGACAGGTAGCGGCCTGTCCCGAAGCGGCTGCTCCAGGAGTCCATGGTGACGTGGACCCTTTCACCAACCGCGTACTCCAGCCCTCGCTCCACATTGGCCATCACAAAGCGGTGCAGTGCAGGAATGGCCTTGCGGGAGAAAAAGTGTCTGCTGGGGAGCTGCCAGTTTGGGGCTGCACAAGCAAGCAGCGCCCGCATGTCGCTCCCCTCCTGCACGAGCGTGTACGGCAGGAGTTGGGAGCACATGGCCCGTGCCAGCAAGCCGTTCAGCTGCCGCACGCGACGGCTGCTGGGAGGCAGAGCCCTAACCACCCCCTGGAAGGACACGCTCAAAAGGCTCTGGCGTGGCCTTTTGCTGGCACGGGAATCAGCAGACACCGCAGAGGAGGCCACTGAGGACTGGCTGCCAGAACAGGCCTCAGTGTCGGCGGCAGGAGTTGCAGAGGGGGGAGGAGCAGTGCGTTTCCGCACTCCTGCTGGTGCTGCTGGAGGAGCAGGAGGGCGGGTGGCTGCTGTTGCTGTTGCTGCTGCTGCTGCTGCTGAAGGCTGTGCAGTGATGGGTGTGGTGCCACTGCCAGCACCAGATGCCTTCAGCCTCTGGAACTCCTCATGCTGGTGGAAATGTTTCGCAGCAAGATGGTTGATCAGAGAGCTGGTGCTGAACTTTAAGGGGTCTGCACCTCTGCTCAACTTCCGCTGACAGTGGTTGCAAGTGGCGTACTTGCTGTACACTGTGGGCATGGTGAAGAATCGCCAGATTGGTGACAAAAACATCCCCCTACGGCATGGAACCGCTGCTGCCTGTCTCCCTGTGGTGGTTGGGGGGGGGGGGGCTTGGGTGCGGCTGGTGGTGGTACTGGCTGATGCTGCTGCTGCTGAGCCTGAGACACCAGCAGGCTGTGGGACCTGCCTACTGCTGCCAATGCTTGCAATGATGCGCCTCCTTGTAAGGCCCACAAGCGCATCCTCCTCCTCCTCCTCAGAGCTGCTGATGACGACATCCCTTTGAGCTGCTGGCACCCAGTCTTTGTCTGTCACCGGGTCATCATCATCCTCCCCCTCCTGAAACATGTCCTGCTGGGATGATGACCCCCCAAACTCCTCTCCTGATGCATGGATGGGCTGCTTGACTGTCGCCACAGTCTTGCTGTCCAATCCCTCCTCCCCCAAAGTGCCCATCAGCATCTCCTCCTCCAAATCGCCAACAACAGCAGACAATTGACTAATGATGCCTGGGGTCAAAAGACTGCTGAATGACAGGTCGGCGACTGACGGTGAACTGGCCTCCTCCCCAGGCCCTGCTGGGCGGCTGCTGCGAACAGGGGTGGTGGTGGTGGTGGTGAGGGTGGAGGCCTCGGATGCAGAGCTGATGGCGGGCTGCTCATCCTCCGTCATCAGTTGCACCACAGTGTCTGCATCCTTTTCCTCAATGGGACGTTTCCGACCCGGCTGGAGGAAAATCGGAGCAGGTGCTACACGCTGCTGCTGCTGTGTCTCTGCAGCGTGAGTTGCAGATGCTCCTGCTGGGCGGCGCCCAAGGCGAGGAATGTTAGCCACTGACGCTGACGCTGCTGCTGCTGCTGCTGCGGAACTGTGCATGGTGGCGCGGCCGCGGCTTGCCACAATGCTGCTCCCTCTCCTCCTGATTCCCTTGCTGCCCTTCCCCTTGCCCAAACCGCGCTGGCTGCCACTTCCAGACATCTTCGATGTTTTGGGCGTAAACACTAAAGTTTTTTAAAAGGGCGGGTGAAAAGTGGGGTACTTTAATGGAGTGGGTTGGTGGGTGAGGTAACTGAGTGAGTGTAGTACAGTAAGTAAGTAGTAACAGTCAGGAAGTACAACTAGCAGTTACAATAATCAGTAGTAATCACAAGGAAATTTAGTGTGTGTACACTACAGACAGTGAGTGCACGCACGCGCAAACACGCGCAGGAGCTAGCCTATGAACAGTGACTAAGTGAGTGTCCCTACTACAGTAAGTAAGTAGTAACAGTCAGGAAGTACAACTAACTAATTACAATAATCAATCAGTAATAAGAAGGAAATAGTGTGTGTAGTGTGTAGTGTACACAGACAGTGAGTGCACACACGCAGGAGCTAGTAGTAGCCTATGAACAGTGACTGAGTGTCCTAGACTCCTAGTACAGTAAGAGTAAGTAGTAACAGTAAGTACAACTAACTAATTACAATAATCAATCAGCAATCAGAAGGAAATAGAGTGTGTGTTGTGTGTACACAGACAGTGAGTGCACACACGCAGGCGCTAGTAGTAGCCTATGAACAGTGACTGAGTGTCCTAGACTCCTAGTACAGTAAGAGTAAGTAGTAACAGTAAGTACAACTAACTAATTACAATAATCAATCAGCAATCAGAAGGAAATAGAGTGTGTGTTGTGTGTACACAGACAGTGAGTGCACACACGCAGGAGCTAGTAGTAGCCTATGAACAGTGACTGAGTGTCCTAGACTCCTAGTACAGTAAGAGTAAGTAGTAACAGTAAGTACAACTAACTAATTACAATAATCAATCAGCAATCAGAAGGAAATAGAGTGTGTGTTGTGTGTACACAGACAGTGAGTGCACACACGCAGGAGCTAGTAGTAGCCTATGAACAGTGACTGAGTGTCCTAGACTCCTAGTACAGTAAGAGTAAGTAGTAACAGTAAGTACAACTAACTAATTACAATAATCAATCAGCAATCAGAAGGAAATAGAGTGTGTGTTGTGTGTACACAGACAGTGAGTGCACACACGCAGGAGCTAGTAGTAGCCTATGAACAGTGACTGAGTGTCCTAGACTCCTAGTACAGTAAGAGTAAGTAGTAACAGTAAGTACAACTAACTAATTACAATAATCAATCAGCAATCAGAAAGGAAATAGAGTGTGTGTTGTGTGTACACAGACAGTGAGTGCACACACGCAGGAGCTAGTAGTAGCCTATGAACAGTGACTGAGTGTCCTAGACTCCTAGTACAGTAAGAGTAAGTAGTAACAGTAAGTACAACTAACTAATTACAATAATCAATCAGCAATCAGAAGGAAATAGAGTGTGTGTTGTGTGTACACAGACAGTGAGTGCACACACGCAGGAGCTAGTAGTAGCCTATGAACAGTGACTGAGTGTCCTAGACTCCTAGTACAGTAAGAGTAAGTAGTAACAGTAAGTACAACTAACTAATTACAATAATCAATCAGCAATCAGAAAGGAAATAGAGTGTGTGTTGTGTGTACACAGACAGTGAGTGCACACACGCAGGAGCTAGTAGTAGCCTATGAACAGTGACTGAGTGTCCTAGACTCCTAGTACAGTAAGAGTAAGTAGTAACAGTAAGTACAACTAACTAATTACAATAATCAATCAGCAATCAGAAGGAAATAGAGTGTGTGTTGTGTGTACACAGACAGTGAGTGCACACACGCAGGAGCTAGTAGTAGCCTATGAACAGTGACTGAGTGTCCTAGACTCCTAGTACAGTAAGAGTAAGTAGTAACAGTAAGTACAGCTAACTAATTACAATAATCAATCAGCAATCAGAAAGGAAATAGAGTGTGTGTTGTGTGTACACAGACAGTGAGTGCACACACGCAGGAGCTAGTAGTAGCCTATGAACAGTGACTGAGTGTCCTAGACTCCTAGTACAGTAAGAGTAAGTAGTAACAGTAAGTACAACTAACTAATTACAATAATCAATCAGCAATCAGAAGGAAATAGAGTGTGTGTTGTGTGTACACAGACAGTGAGTGCACACACGCAGGAGCTAGTAGTAGCCTATGAACAGTGACTGAGTGTCCTAGACTCCTAGTACAGTAAGAGTAAGTAGTAACAGTAAGTACAACTAACTAATTACAATAATCAATCAGCAATCAGAAAGGAAATAGAGTGTGTGTTGTGTACACAGACAGTGAGTGCACACACGCAGGAGCTAGTAGTAGCCTATGAACAGTGACTGAGTGTCCTAGACTCCTAGTACAGTAAGAGTAAGTAGTAACAGTAAGTACAACTAACTAATTACAATAATCAATCAGCAATCAGAAGGAAATAGAGTGTGTGTTGTGTGTACACAGACAGTGAGTGCACACACGCAGGAGCTAGTAGTAGCCTATGAACAGTGACTGAGTGTCCTAGACTCCTAGTACAGTAAGAGTAAGTAGTAACAGTAAGTACAACTAACTAATTACAATAATCAATCAGCAATCAGAAAGGAAATAGAGTGTGTGTTGTGTGTACACAGACAGTGAGTGCACACACGCAGGAGCTAGTAGCCTATGAACAGTGACTGAGTGTCCTAGACTCCTAGTACAGTAAGAGTAAGTAGTAACAGTAAGTACAACTAACTAATTACAATAATCAATCAGTAAGCAGAACTTCAGAAGGAAATAGAGTGTGTGTACACAGACAGTGAGTGCACACACGCAGGAGCTAGTAGCCTATGAACAGTGACAGTGAGTGTCCTAGTACAGTATAACTACAATACTAAATACAGTCAGTAGTAAAGGACAGCAGAAATACTGGTATAGATGAGAGAAATAAACAGAGGACAGGAGGACAGCTGCCCACACAGGCAGGCCCTGAGGCCTAAAGCGGTAAGCTTGCAGCAGCTGTCTATGTAACACAAAAGCTACTAACTAAAATACAATGTCTATCTAACTAACAACAATATAGGTGTGTATAGGAGGTGTATGTGAGCAAAAACGCTAGGTAAATGACCACAATAGAGCTCTTGCTAAGCCAAAGCACAAAGGAGCAACTCTCTCTCTGTACAAGTCTCAGGCAAGGATGGAAAAACCTAAAATGGCGGCCGCTATTTATAGGGTAGGGGCTGGCCAGGGTCCCCCTCTGTGATTGGCTGCCGTCAGAGGGCCTGGGAGCCCTCTGATTGGCTCTAAGGACATCAATCAGGGCTATGACGCTATTCGAGCTCGGTACCGAGCTCGAATAGCGCCGTTTGCTCGAATAGCTCGAATAGTGAATGGGCTATTCGAGTGTACTCGAATAGCCAATTCGTATAGCTACAGCTATTCGGAGCTCGAATACCGAGCTCGAATAGCTGAAAAAGAGCTCGAATATTCGAGCTACTCGAATATTCGAGCTACTCGAATATTCGAGCTCTGCTGAGCACCACTGGTCTGGACCCACTCCAGTTTGCCTACAGACCAAACAGGTCTACGGATGATGCCATAAACACCAGCCTGGCTTACATCATGGAACACCTGGACAGACCTAACACCTATGCAAGAATCCTCTTCCTTGACTTCAGTTCTGCCTTTAATACCATCTGCCCGACCATCCTACACAACAAACTCACTCAACTTGGTCTCAACCCTACCCTATGTGGCTGGATTAAAGACTTCCTCACCAACAGGACACAACTAGTTAAACTCGGCAACTGCTCCTCTCAAGAAAGAACCACTAACACGGGGGCCCCGCAAGGTTGCGTACTGTCCCCGCTCCTGTTTTCCTTGTACACGAATGACTGTTCTTCATCCACCAACTCTGTCAAGGTTGTTAAATTTGCAGACGACACCACCATCCTCGGCCTCATTGGGGGAGACGGGGAGCAAGACTACAGAAACGAGATTGAACGCATTTGCAACTGGTGCAAGGAGCACAATCTGGTACTGAATGCAGGGAAAACAGTTGAATTGGTCATTGACTTTAGAAGGCGCCCTCCCACAGTCAACCCAGTCTCCATTGAGGGCACTGAGGTTAACAGGGTGGCTAGCGTACGGTTCCTGGGCACCAACATCACAAATGACTTGAAATGGGTGGACAACACCACAAATACTCAAAGGAAAGCGCAACAAAGAATGTACATCTTGAGACAACTTAGGAAGTTTGGAATACCGCGGGAACTGTTGACTTGCTTTTATACGGCCACCATTGAGTCGATCCTCTGTTCCTCAATTATTGTATGGTATGCTGGTGCCACAGCAAGGGACAGACTCAAACTTCAGAGAGTTATCAACTCCGCAGAGAAGATCATAGGGTCACCCCTGCCACCACTGGACCTTCTGTACACCTCCAGACTGTGGTCCAGGGCAAATAAAATAGTGAATGACCCCTCTCACCCTGGCTGGCACCACTTCAATTGGCTTCTCCTAGGCCGCACCATCCCCACTAGAACCACCAGGCACAGGAACACCTTCTTCCCTCAAGCTGTCCTGCACCTGAACTCTCGCTCTCTCTCATGCGGTGCCCCCCAAGCTCCTGCTGTGGCCACTCCCACCTCGTGGCATAGCTGATTTGCCTCTTCTTTTTGTACTTGTGTATCTGTATGCCTAACAGCAGCCTGCTTAGCAGATTTTTGTCTTTCTCAGTATCTGTGTATCTGTATGTCTAACAGCCGCTTGTAAACCGTTGATTTTGCCATGCCGTGTATACCACAAATAATTCCGGGTGTGACACCTGTCACACTTGGCGAATAAAAGAGATTCTGATTCTGATTCTAAACTGGCAATTAACTGCTTCGGGACCGGCCGCCTAACCCCCCTTCAGGACCAGGGCAATTTGCATAGGGGGGGGTCGGGCGGCCAGATCCCCTCTGTGGCTGGCTGGGCAGTGTCCCCCCATGGTGGCAGGTGTCCCCCTTTTGCCAGCAGCCATCACTCACCTTCCAGGCTCCAGCGATGAGCCGCAGTAGCCACCTCTTCTCCGGTCGGCATCTCCGCTCCAAATGACGCTCAGGTCGGGTCGCGGCTTGATGACGTCATCAAGCCGGGACCCGGTGCTGACGTCAGATGGAGCAGAGATGCCGGCCAGAGCGGAGGGGGCGCCGATCGTCGCTGGAACAGCAGGGAGGTGAGTGGATCCTCTTCTTTCCCCCCTGCTGCCGCCGCTGTCAAGGTGATTACTGCGATGTCGATGACGACGACGATCGTAGTGATCACGTGATCAGCAGCCATATGCGATGGCTGCTGATCACTGAGGGGAGACCTCAGCTGTCATATGACAGCTTAATCTCCCCTCTCCGGTGCGCATGATCGCGTCGGGACAGTTCTTTCGCATGGACGTTGAATCAACGTCCGGTCAGAACCGTAACACCACCTGCTGGACGTTGATTCAACGTCCGTGATCCCTAAAAGTTTAAAAGCCAGTATCACTGCGAGGGGTGGAAATGCCTAGAGAGATCCAGGAGATCACAGTGACTCGATTGGTATGTTTTTTTATTTTACAAATTGGACAGTACAGGCTCTCTTTAACCATAGGCTTAAACCCCCCTCCCAGTGACCAGGCTATTTTTTTACAATTCAGTGCTCTGCAGCTTAAAGAGCTCGCTGCAGAGCCATACAACTTAGCTCACAAATGAATCCCCCCCCTTTTTTGCCCACCAACAGAGCTTTCTGTTGGTGGGCTCTGATCACTGCTGCAGGCTTCATTTTTTTTTAATACATTTGTTTTATTTTTAATAAGTTAAAACTATTTTTTTATTCCCCCCCGACAGCCAATCCCAGCGATCCTCTCTCATAGGCATCAGCTTATGAGAGGGGATCACGTTTGGAGCCTCTCCAGGGGACAGCTGATTGTCACAGCTGTCCCCAGTACAGCACTGCATTAGATCGCAGCACTGTACAAGGAAAAGAAATGGCCGTTTCTTTTCTATTCAGTCTGCTAGCGGCGATCGCAGCTGGCAGACTGTTGGCAAAGCTGAGCTCCGTAACTCAAGTGGGGATGTGCGCCAGCAATCCCCTGCCAAACACCCCCCCAGGACGTGAATTCAAATGGCGTTAGGCTGTCCTGGGGGACCCACCTTGCGACTGCCCATCGGCATTAGGTGGCCATAAGGTGGTTACGCATGAATTTCACTTGTTGAAGGCTAAACTTCAGACAGAAAGGCCCACAAATAAATTGTAACTGAAAGCTGCTGCAGTAAAGGCCTGGCAGAGGAAACCCAGCATCCGGTGATGTCCAGGAGTTCTATACTTCAGGCTGTCATTGCCAGCAATAGGTTTTCAACCAAGCATTATACATGAACCTTTTATTTCCAGTTATTACATTTGTCCAGTTGCTTTTGAGCCCCTGAAATGAAGGTGTTGTGTTAAAAGCTGAAAGTCTGCAACTGCATCTGAGTGGTTTCATTTAAAATGCATTGTGGGTCTGTACAGAAACAAAATTATAAAAAAGTTGTCTCCTTCCAAATATTTATGGCCCTATCTGCAGGTAACATTACTGATATTCTGCTTTATAAATGACCCGTTGATGCCTATTTTTGTATGTACAGCTTTGGGGTGGGGGAACTTCACACTGTAGGGCTTTATATCCAAGATCCTATCTGATCATATTGAGGGGGTTGTGATGTGTGTGTGATGTAGAAGAGCTATTACTGCAGTTGCTGCATCTTCAGTGTGAGGGCAGCCAGATGATGGGGAAGGCTGCTGACATGTGTGACTGCAGCTGGAGGATAGCCTGGGTTATATCAGATCATACAGAGGACTTTTAGCAGTATGTGTGCGCATACATGAAAAAAGGGCATCAGGAAATTTGGGCGCAGGGTGGAGCCAAAAATTGGCTCACCCTGCTATTGCAAATCTCTCGGTGGCGTTAATTACTACAGTATAATCTCATTATTATAAACTCTGATATAGTAAGCATTCTGGTATAGTAAACTACCTCTCCAGGTCTCCGCCAAACTCCATTATAAGTCTATGGGAGCAACGCCTGGTTTAGTATACCTAGATATAATAAAACTTCTGTTATAGTAAACATTTTTTGGGCCCCTATGTGACTCTGGATATAGTAAACAGTGGGTGGTGCATGCATCACATGTCAGTGGGCGGGGCATGCGTCACATGTCAGTGGGCGGTGCATGCGGCACATGTCAGTGGGCGGTGCATGCGGCACATGTCAGTGGGCGGTGCATGCGGCACATGTCAGTGGGCGGGCATGCATCACATGTCAGTGTGAAACAAATGGTCAGCTGCTCTCTTCAGGCTGGTTGCAGGTGAGTTGATGCCTGATAACACGTGTAAGATAAGAAGAATTGCACCGGTGCTGGATATACAGTACTGTAAAAATAGGCAGCCTGGGGAAAATGAGGAATAATGTGAATGTAAACAAAGGCGGATGCAAGTTGCTTATTATGATTGACTGCATTTTGAAGAGAGGCTTCATGACAGACTCAGGTGTGAGCTTCAGTTTTACAGGACACAAGCTGCAAGTTCCACCCATGGAAGTATCAGAGCCACTCACAGGAAGCGAGTAGCTACCTCTATTCAGTGACAGCTGCAATTTTTAAAGAGCCCTGGATACTGTACCAGCGATTTATCCAGCCTGGCTATGCAGGCCTATAGTATACTTAACCTTGTTGGGTACCAAATGTGCAAGTGCTTGTACTCTGCTTCCACTTAGAGGACAGAGTTGGTCCTTTGCAGCAGATAATGTACCAGGGCATGCTGGGCCATTTGTAGGACAATTTCTGATATAGTAAACTTCTGATATAGTAAACCACTTTTCCTGGTCCCTTGGAGTTTACTATAACAAGATTATACTGTATTGCCCCTCTGGGCCGCCATGGACTCAGGGGTAAGATGCATTTCGGCCACCAGGTATTGCCGGAAGCTGAATTGCAGTTTTTTTTTGTTTCGTAATTTGGGCTCTGTCTTTTGCCAGCACCCAAATTTCCTTTTGAGCATCGCTATAACTGTAATTCACATTACAGCAGTGCCCAAATGTCAGGCGCATGTTTTTCCTGTCTCGGTATGTATGCACTCTATACCTACACAAGGGCAGCATCCCATCACAGTGTGGCCATACTGAGGGGTATCCCTGCTCTCTGCTGATTCCGGCTCCTGTGACTCAGCTCTGCAGTCCGGGGAGTGTGAAGGTCGGCAATGGCATCTGGTACTTTGTGGCAGAATCTTGTGGGTTGGATGGAGGTGAAAGGAAGTCACCCTGTTGGGATGGGAACAAGCCTGTGTCTGTCTAAGCTGCTGCAGGATTATGCAAATATATGTCGTTTGAAAATGGACCAATCATATCCCACTTCATTTGATTGGTCCATGTTTTAAGCTGCATAAATTTACATAAAAACTTAACTGTATTGTACATCAACAGAGAATGAATTGCACCTCATTGACCATCACTAGTGGCAGACTACAGACTTGCAATGTTACAGAGTGCTCCAGCTAGAAACACTGAGCTTACAATGGCATAATTATAAAAATGCAATTCTTTTATTACAGTAAATTTTACCGATGCACTTCATAGTACTATAACATGCCCCCTACTGGCGGACCACTTAGTGCCTCCAATCTGCTTCAGCCCACAGACCATCCAATATCGTGGATGCAACTGATGTGACAAAGTAGCTAAAATTGGGCAAACAGGCCAGGAAACATGAGAAATCACCAATAACTTGCTATGCACAATATTATGGGTAAGCTGCCACCATCTCTCAGTTATAAAGGGAAATGTCCCTTCTCACTATTCTAAGCCTGTGGAAAGAAAAAGGTTAACACAACCTATTCTCACGGAAACAGTAAAGTTTCTGGGTAGTCAGTTGCGTGTTGTCCGGTGATAGTCACGGAGAGAATCCGAAGACATAACAATAAAAGTTGTTTAGGTGATACCTTAAATGACTAACAGTACAAGATTTCTTTGCAAGCTTTCAAAACTTTAAGTTTCTTCTTCAGACATGTTTCAGAGCTGGATCCAGTTAGTCATTAAAGGTATCACCTAAGCAACTTTTATTAGGTCTTCGGATTTTCTGGGTAGTGTCTCTTCAGAAAGCAAGGATCATTCTGCAGTACTCAAACCAGGTAAACAGCCAAGTAAATAACTTTTTGTAGTTTATTTAACAAATACAACAAAATTAATATCTACAGAATAATTGCTATGAATAACAGATATGAAAATCAGTAGCAAACAGTATTGAAATAAAAGGGAAAATGAAGAAATTAATACTTAAGAAACTGGAGATGTCTGAGTCCTTTAGCTGTGGAAGTCCAAGTGAAAGTTCTTTGTCTAATAGTCCCAATTTAAGCAAGCTATCTCTCCATGGGCTCTTTTGGAATTTGTCTGTTCGATGGAAATTGGGAGATTAAAGATGGCTGCCAGGCCTGTCCTTTTCAAGAATCTGCGTGAAAGGCGGGATTGGGAGCCCCGCCCCCTCCCTGCCAGCATACAGTAATAGCATATTCCGGACCCATGAAAAATCTGCAACATTTTCATACTAAACATCATTTTCCTAGCATGAAATATTAACCTAATATTTTATAACCAGGATTTGTCTGTATTTCACGCAGTCGTGCAAGATGACCACATGACAGGCTCAGTGCTAGGAATTCAGTCATATATTTTTTATTGGGACTGGAGATATGGTTTAGCTTGAAAGAGAGCAATTATGAAATTGCTTCATTTTAGATCCAGTGAGCACAGCTCAGCACCTCCTATGGCGTTTGAGACAAGAAGTTGGCCCCCTGTGTCTGGAAGCTTCCTCTTTCTGCTTTGCCTTTTGTTCTACACTTACATGCTAAGCCAGGGGTGATCTATCCCAGAGACTTCCAGCACCTGCCCTTTGGTATGTAAAGCGCAGATATCAGAAGGGGAAGAAAAACCACTGTCATTTAGAATAAAGCTTTCTCCCTGGCATAAAACCTCTAAGTGTCCTACACAATCAATCTCAGATTGGTTTACAATCAACAATCCATGTTCAGTCTTGATTGCAATACTCATAGTTCTGCTGTTACAAGTACATCTTACATTACTTGCAGAGGAACAAAATATTTCACACTGTGGTAACAATATATAGTACAATCAACCAGTCTCTCCATCACACACACTTTGTACAGTACATACTCATATATATATATTTATATATATATACTTAAATCTATCCCACATTCTGTAACATTTGTTCAGACAGCACTTTAATTAGCAAATTATCCAGAGGAATAACTTTATTAACAGCTTTAGTCAAAGGAGAGATACTTAGAGATGCATCAGAATCCCTATCTTCTTATTTTACTGGACTTTGTGCATTCAGCTAAAATCTCTTCATGTTTCCTGGATATAAAACAAAGACACAGAGAGGGAAATCTTCTCTCCTCAGTACAGTCTGGATGAATGGGAGCTTCTAATATCCCCACATCTGCAGCTCACAGAAGGTAAATAACAACAGTATAAAGAACTTTCCTGGAGTTTCACATTCTTATTTTCACATTAATAGCTGTAAATACCGACATGGCTGCTGTGCACAATTTCGAGTGTTATGTACAATTTGGTTTATTTGGCTCCCAACAAAAAGTTATTTTTTTAAGTACTCTCGTTATCAGGACTGTTTGTTCAGGCAGATAAAAGTGTTTTGGCATTTATTTTTTAGGACAGTCGTGGCTGCATGCAACTGTAGATCTTAACTTATTGTCATAGATAAAGCACCTAGTCTATTAACCCTTGTAATGGAGAAAATATGAAAATTAAAGACAAGTTCTAACTTAGTACTACATGTACCCATGTTTATCTCAGAATGGCAGCTCGGGAACGTTAACAATCAAATGTACTGAGTAGCAAATAACAGGCCTCAAGATTCTGTGTAAAAATGCTGCCCTGTGCACTTAGCAAGAAATAAAAGAACTATTGGAATAGAACACTTACGGACAACATATTTCCCACACTCAGCACAAATGTCTCACAAGCAGTGATTTCTAAACAAAACATTTTCCACTTTTAGCACGTGAAGAAGGCTTCTCACCAGTGTGAGATCTCTCATGGCTGATAAGATTTGATTTATCCCCAAAACATTTCCCACACTCAGCACATGAATAGGGCTTCTCATCAGTGTGAGATCTCTCATGTCTGATAAGATTTGATTTAAATCCAAAACATTTCCCACACTCAGCACATGAATAGGGCTTTTCACCAGTGTGAGATCTCTCATGACTGATAAGAAGTGCTTTACTTCGAAAACATTTCCCACACTCAGCACATGAATAGGGCTTCTCACCAGTGTGAGATCTCTCATGTACGACAAGGTTTCCTTTGTGACCAAAACATTTCCCACACTCAGAACATGAATAGGGCTTCTCACCAGTGTGAGATATCTGATGGCTGGTAAGATGTGCTTTACTTCCAAAACATTTCCCACACTCAGCACAGGAATAGGGCTTCTCACCAATGTGAGATCTCTCATGACTGATAAGAAGTGCTTTACGTCGAAAACATTTCCCACACTCAGCACATGAATAGGGCTTCTCACCAGTGTGAGATCTCTCATGACTGATAAGAACTGATTTATCCCTAAAACATTTCCCACACTCAGCACATGAATAGGGCTTCTCACCAGTGTGAGATCTCTCATGTACGACAAGGTTTCCTTTATGACTAAAACATTTCCCACACTCAGCACATGAATAGGGCTTCTCACCAGTATGAGATCTCTCATGACTGATAAGAACTGATTTATCCCCAAAACATTTCCCACACTCAGCACATGAATAGGGCTTCTCACCAGTGTGAGATCTCTCATGTTTGACAAGGTTTCCTTTATGACCAAACCATTTCCCACACTCAGCACATAAATAGGGCTTCTCACCAGTGTGAGATATCTCATGGCTGTTAAGATGTGCTTTACTTCGAAAACATTTCCCACACTCAGAACAGGAATAGGGCTTCTCGCCAGTGTGAGATTTCTCATGTTTGACAAGGTTTCCTTTATGACCAAACCATTTCCCACACTCAGCACATGAATAGGGCTTCTCACCAGTGTGAGATCTCTCATGTTTGACAAGGTTTCCTTTATGACCAAACCATTTCCCACACTCAGCACATGAATAGGGCTTCTTGCCAGTGTGAGATCTCTCATGGCTGATAAGAGCTGATTTATGTCCAAACCTTTTCCCACACACAGCACATGAATAGGGCTTTTCACCAGTGTGAGATTGCTCATGAATGACAAGATCTGATTTCCACACAAAACATTTCCCACACATGGAACAGGAATGAGATCCTCCAGCAGGGGGAGAGCTGTGCTGGGTATGAGGCCCATCAGGGTTAGACAGGTGATGGGAGTCTGGGGGAATATTTGGGGTAACCAGGATATCTGCAGGAGATTCTTGTCCAATGCCATCATCATCCATTGTACAGTCTGTGGATACAGAGAGACGAGTCTCTGAGAGGTTCCGGATGCCGGGACTCCGCCCTGCAAATAGAGAAACATCATCACTTCCTGTTAGAGAATTCTGAGGGGAGGAACAATTATCATTAGGGATGGTCAGTGAGCTGCTGAGAATCCCATACAAAGTTTATGCAATGTGTTGAGATAATAATTTTGCCAAATAATTCACACATTCTAAAGACTAAAGCCCACTCTAAATTATACAACAGCAATTGGGCTTTATTCCCGGAAAAGTGATGGATATAAATATTAGAAGATTATTTGCAAACGTCCAAGCTGAACATTCTAATCAGGGGCAGAGGGTTATTGCGTCACTTGACGCGGAGAAAGCCTTTGACTCTGTGGAATGGAGATACTTGTGGGCGGTGCTGGGAAAATTTGGTTTTGGGGAAAATTTCTTAAAATGGATCCAGCTTCTTTATGCACACCCAACTGCTAAAATCAAAACGGGAAATAATATTTCACGGTCCTTTAACCTAGAGAGAGGCATGAGGCAGGGCTGTCCTCTGTCGCCGGTGCTCTTTGCCCTGGCAATGGAACCTATCGCCGATTATATTAGACAAACCACCGACATACAGGGATTTAAATTGGGTAATTTAGAAGAAAAAATTGCTCTATACGCGGACAATGTCCTCCTATTTCTTCATAACTCTGCCTCCTCCCCGTCAGCTGCGCTTAAACTTTTTAATGCATTTGGAGAAGTCTCAGGAATTAAAATTAACTTGTCAAAGTCGGTTCTATTTCATCTCGACCCCCCCACACCAGATAATTTGGCCCCACCCTGTATGCTGAAATCAGTTTCTCAGTTTAAATATTTAGAGGTACAAATTACGAAGGACATTAATACTTACCAGAACTTGAACATTGATCCCATAGTATATTCCTTGGAGACTAAATGTAAGATTTGGGACAAACTTCCATTAAGTTTGATAGGCCACATAAATCTAATAAAGATGATTTATCTACCCAAATTTACTTACATTTTTCGCCATTCTCCAATTTGGCTGCCACAGAGGTTCTTTAAAAAATTAGATTACATTTTTCTTAGATTCATCTGGGCGGGTAAGCAGCCGCGCATTGATTTAGACATCTTGCAAGTACTAAAAAACAGAGGTGGGCTAGCTATGCTCCATTTCCAAAAATACTTCTGGGCTTCTTTATTAGTGACTGCCCGCTGGTGGTTCTCCCAGGATGAATGCAATCCTGTTATTACGATGGAAGCTGCGATCCTTGGCTCTTACGAGCAATTAACAAACCTACCTTATAGAGGCCCTAAAGGTTGCCCAAAAACAACACAAGCCATGGTAACAGTGTGGAGGGTGTGGATGGTGGCTAGGGCCCCACTAGCAAGGGAATATGAGCGCTCTCCCAATACACCGTTATGGGGCAATGCACGACTTCAGCATTTTCTGACAATCCCCAATCCAATAGCCTGGGCTGGCTTTGGGATAAAAACAATTGCCCATATTCAGCAGGGACAATCAATTGCCCAGTTTGACTCCGTGAAACTGCAATTTAATCTGCCAAACTCACATTTCTTCCGCTACCTCCAGCTACGACGCGCTTACACCTCACAATTTGGCAAATTTCCCCCGACACTCAGTATGGACGACCTAGAACAGTTGCTACTCACTAGGGACCTGCCAAAAGCGCTCTCAGCAATATACCTGACACTCCTGACTCTAAATAATGACAGATTAGATAAATGCTTCCAAAAATGGCAACTAGTGGTGACAGATCTAGAGAGGGATGACTGGGATGAAATATTAGAACTCGACCCCACTTTGGTCATTTTAGCCAGAGACCAATTAATACAGACCAAATTTCTACATAATGCCTACTATACTCGGGAACGTATGCATAAAATAGACCACACTATCTCAGATAGATGCTGGAGATGTCATGTGCAGGTGGGATCTTTTGTTCATATATTTTGGTAATGCCCTATGATTGTCCCTTTTTGGAAAGATATACTATCAATAATCAATAAATTGCTGAATACTAATCTTCCTCTAGATCCGGGTCTCATGCTATTAGGGAAAATGGAAATGGACGAACCTACTAAATACAAGCAGATTTTGTTAAGAACTCTTTGTTTTCAGGCAAGAAAGGAAAAAATTAAGTTTTGGAAGAAACCTTCTGCTCCAATGCTGGGGCTATGGGCCAAGTCAATAAATTGCTCTCTTCCGCTATATAAAACTACATACATGAACAAACAATGTCCCAAAAAATATCATAGAGTTTCGGGAGTGTGGGAAAGTAAAATAATGGATCCTACGGACCCAGGTTTCATATCAATTCTAGAGTAATCTTTTTTTGAACGGTCTGGCTTGGGGTGGTGGGTGGTGGGTCTCTGGGGGCTTGCAGTCAAATCCTTTTCTTTTCCTTTTCACAGCAAGAGACGTTTAGTTGTGACTAAAACATTAAAGATAGCAAAATGTTTGCAGCTGTACATAGCTACTTATTCTGATTATTGCTACTTTTGATGTCACGCTCATTGTACTTAATGGACACATTGTATCATTGCAATCTTAGTTCTCGAACTAAATGTTTACTGTACTGTATCTTCTCCTTAAAAAAATCAATAAAAAGTTCAACTGTTAAAAAAAAATTATACAACAGAGCTTTTAACTGTATGCTTAAAAAGTTACCCACATACTGTATCTCATGGGGCATTTGGGATCATCTCTATGCTTCAGGGACTGCGGACCACAGGTCATCTGGCACACGTTTGGTGGCACTGCCCTCAGGTCTCCCCAATGTGGAACAGAATTGTACATATGATTTCCAAGATCTTCCATAGGGCCTTCATCAAAGAACTGAAAGTCCTACTCTAAGGCTGGTTTCACAGTGGGACGTTAAAGTCCCATGTTACAGCAGCCAGTAACGCAGCCCAACTCACAGCAAGGATAAATCAATGGGCTGTTCACAGTGCCCACGTTGTGTTACATAGTAACGCAGCACGTTTAAACAAAGTGCTGCATGCTGTACGTTATACTAGGCTAAGTCATGTTAGACTGTTTGCACATGCGCAGTAATGTTGGAGGAGGAGAACTCCCTTCCTCCTCCGCGGCCAGCCACATGGCTAATTAATATTCACTGCAATGTGGTGACTCGTGGTAGGACTGTAGTGTTGTCCGGATCATGAACGAATCGTTCATTTGAGCTGGATCTTTTTTCTGAGTCGAATCATCCGGATCATCACAATGAATTATTCGGTTCACAGTGGATGTCTGTCTGGAAGAAACAGGAACATACAGAATGTACCGTGCAGGGAAAGTCCTGTCCTGCTAGTCATTTCACCCAGTCTGCTTCCCTAGTAAAATGATTCAAATGATTTGGTTCAAAGATCCGGATCTTTTCAATGATCTGATTCAAATGATCCGAATCCTTAAAAAGATCCGGACTTCCTATCACTAACCTGGAGTGGCTGCTTTGAGAGCTGCATAACGCAGCTCAATCTGACATCCAACTTCAACACCACCATGCGTTGCGTTAGGGGCACGTTATGCGACCATAACGTCCCCTAAAACGCAACGTCTTGGTGGGAAAGTAGCCTTAGGTCATAAACCCCCCAGAACTACCCGGAGCGCAGGCTGATACCACATGCAGCCAATGCCACTAACATACACGTGGCAGCCAACTGGAAACCCAACAGGCTGTAGCTTTCAGCTGTCATTAAAGCAAACCGGAAGTGAAAAATTAACTTATGATATAATGAACTGCATGTGAAGTACGGATAATGAATAGAACATTGGCAGCAAAGAAAAGAGTCTCATTTTGATTTTCTGTTATATAGCTTTTTTCCCATAACATTGAATCATTCTGTCATATTTGCAGTTTACACACTACACTCTGCATTTTAAACAATGAAACAGAGCAGAGCTAATGACCCTTTGAGCTTTCCTGCAGTAAACCTTACCTCAAGCTGTCTCTCATGGTTTCTTGACTATTTAAAGGACAACTGAAGTGAGAGGGATATGGAGGCTGCCACATTTATTTTCCTGTAAACAATACCAGTTGCCGGGCTGTCCTGCTGATCCTCTGCCTCTAATACATTTCACCATAGCCCCTGAACAAGCATGCAGCATATCAGATGTTTCTGGCATTATTGTCAGATTAGCTGCATGCTTGTTTCTGGTGTGATTCAGACACTTCTGCTGCCAACTACAGTAAAGTCTCGGTTATCTGGTGCTGACGGGGATTGGCTGATGCTGGATAAGTGTGCTTTCTGGTTGCTTGAGACAATGTTAAAAATAGGCCTAGCTAATACAGTACTATACCCCACTCTATATACATACAGTGGGATGACGAAGTTTGGGCAACCTTGTTAATTGTCATGATTTTCCTGTATAAATCGTTGCTTGCTACCATAAAAAATGTCAGTTAATTATATCGTATAGGAAAGACACACACAGTGATATTTGAGAAGTTAAGTTTATAGGATTTACAGAAAGTGCGCAATAATTGTTTAAACAAAATTAAGCAGGTGCATACATTTGGGCACCACAAAAAAGCACTTCACCAGCCACACGCCTGTGTTCTGCTTACAAGAACAAGCAGAACACAGGCGTGTGGCTGGTGTAGCTTCTGAAGTACTGGGCACAGCAATGGGTGAAGGCCACAGGAAGGGGTGAAGTGGGGAAGCTCAGGATTGTCAAAAATCAAGGAAAGACAGAGGTGTAATTTACGTTAAATGAAGAGCTTGCCAACATTCACAATATTGGAGGAAAACCAGACAAAACCTTTGTTTCTGCACCCAGGGAACATCCTTTTCAGTTACAGAGCGTGGGAGGACAGACGCTAACTGTATTTACAGAAGGCCTGTCAGGTCAGTCTGAAAACAAATTAGAAACCAGAACAAGTGAAAAACTTGCTATTGAAGGTATTGTGGTACAGCGAGCTGAATGTAGACCAGCAGCCAGTGAGCACTATATGCAGATGAAGAGACAACAAAATGAATAATCTTCAAAACCAAAAAGACAGTCACAGCAAATTGAGAAAGCTATAACCACTAATTACAAGCCAGTGGCTGATCACCAGCATCATTTTACTGCAATATTAAAAGGAAATTGAAGACAAAGAGTGCCAGTTGGGTTTTTGACTAATGCAATAGTTACACCTGATGCCTGAGGTGGCCAACATCTGGTGAGCGAGCTATTGTGGAAGTGTTTGGTCACGTGTGCTGCACTATTATCATTGGAACACGGGTGCTTTGTGGATATGCTGTGTCCCGCTATTAGAGATGTTCATGCAAACTTAGGGGGTTCGCGTTCGCAGCAAACCGCAAAATTTATGCGGGTTGGGCCCCGCCCCCTATACTACATCATTGGGCTAGACTTTGACCCTCTACATCAGGGGTCCCCAACCTTTTTCGGCCCGGGGACCGGTAATCGTCCAAAATTTTCTCTGGGGCCCGGGGGGGGGGGGGGGGGGGGGGTGGTTAGGTATGCGCGGCGGCACAGCAAGCACAGTTGCCCCAGTATAGGGAGTCTAGTTACCCCGGTACAGCTAGTATAGTGCCCCAGTATACCAGTATAATTAGTGTCAAGGTGACCAAGTATAGTTGCCCCGGTATAGCAAGTATAGTGACCCAGTATAGCTAGTATAGTGCCCAGTGTGCCCCAGTATAGCTAGTATAGTGCCAAGTGTGCCCCAGTATAGCTAATATAGTGCCAAGTGTGCCCCAGGATAGCTAGTATAGTGCCCCATGATAGCTAGTATAGTGCCCAGTGTGCCCCAGTATAGCTAGTATAGTGCCCAGTGTGCCCCAGTAAAGCTAGTATAGTGCCCCAGGATAGCTAGTATAGTGCCAAGTGTGCCCCAGTATAGCTAATATAGTGCCCAGTGTGCCCCAGGATAGCTAGTATAGTGCCCCATGATAGCTAGTATAGTGCCCAGTGTGCCCCAGTATAGCTAGTATAGTGCCCCATGTGCCCCAGTATAGCTAGTATAGTGCTCCATGTGCCCCAGTATAGCTAGTATAGTGCCCCATGTGCCCCAGTATAGCTAGTATAGTGCCCCAGTGTAGCCCACTCCCCCCGCGGCTGCCAATCCTGTTACCTTATGAGCTGGCGGCCGCTTCCTGTCACAGATTCCCGTAGCCGCTCTCCTCCGTGCAGCATCTTCAATTTACAGCAGCGCGTCGCACGGCTGCTGTAAGGAGGGAAGGAGGAGGGGCAGCGGTTCCCATGGTAACGGCGATCGCCACTACAGGAAGCCGCTGCCCTGCCTCTTTCCCTCCTTACAGCAGCCGCACAGGAAGCGCTGCTGTAATAGGAGATGCTACACAGAGGAGAGCAGCTACGGGGAATCTGTGACAGGAAGCGGCCGCCAGACCCGCCGCGGCCCAGCTGGAAACTGCCCACGGACCGGCAGTGGGCCGCGGCCCGGTGGTTGGGGACCCCTGCTCTACATCACAGTGAGCAGACACGTGGCAGCCAATCAGGCTGCACTCCCTCCTGGAGCCCCAATCCCACCCCCACCTTGTAAAAAGCAGCAGCGTCGGCCATGATCTCACTCTGTCTGCTGCTGTAGTGAGAGAAGGGAGAGGAATCTGCTGCAGAGATAGGAAAAGCTTAGTTAGGTCTTGTTAGCTTGCTTTTTGCTCATATTTGTTGCTAAAGTACCCCAAAACAGCTCTTTTGAGAACTAATGTTCTTCTGATTTTTTTTTTTTTTGGTGTGGCCCACTGACACTGCATATATACAGCCCTGTCTGTCGCAGCTGGCCCTTGCTAATTGCTATACTGTGTCAGGCCCAGCACATTCAGTGTATACCTTTCACTGGCACTGGACCGGTGTGTGTGACAGGCAACTGCACATTGTATTGTGTAATACCAGTCTGTGCATACCTGTAAGTGCACATTGTTAATACCTGCAGTCACTGCAACCTTTTCACTGCACCTGTGTGACCGCACATTGTAATACCTGCACAGCAGTCACTGCAACCTTTTCACTGCACCTGTGCTACCGCACATTGTTATACCAGCAACACTCACTGCAACCTTTTCACTGCACCTGTGTGACTGCACATTGTATTAGTCAAGTCAGTGCATACCTTTCACTTTATCCCCCCCAATATGTACAAAACAGGCAGAGGCAGAGCAAGAGGCAGACCACCTGGTAAGTCTGTTCGAGATCGTGCTGTCATGATTTCGTTCGGCCCTGGATCAAAGTACAGTGTTCAGAAGGCACGCAACGTAGTTGACTATTTAACACAGAACACCTCATCTTCCTCAGCTTCCGCACGGAACTGTGACATATCTTCCTCCTCCTGCTCTGATTGTGGCACCCCACTTAACACTCAGTCAGCATCCATCAAAGTGCCATCATCCCAGGGCTCAGCAGTGTGGAAAATTTTTTGTGCGTCTGCCTCAGATAAGAGCAATGCCATCTGTACTCTCTGCCTCTGAAAATTGAGCCGTGGAAAAACCAAGGGACAACTTCTTTACGAAGGCACATGATGACAAAGCACAAACTGCAATGGGATGACCACCTGAGGAAAAGCAGCACAGAAAAGCAAATCCACACACCGCAGTGGAAGATACCAGGCTGCAATTATTTCTCAAAAAAGGCAATATCCAAACTGTACTGTGATGCTGAAAGGTAAGTGGTGGTGTCATCTCTGGCACACAGCGTTGGGTCAAGGGTCCATCTGACCATGGATGCCAGGTCTGCAATGCACGGTCAGGCCTGCCCGAAGACTAAGTCAGTCCCCATACACAGCATCTCTGCCTGCACACCTTGTGACTGCCTGCCCCACTAAGTCGGTCCCCACACAGTATCTCTGCCTGCAGGCCGCTTGACTGCCTTCTCCGCCACCGCCAACAGGGTCCAGGATTCCAGGTGGATTCCTGAATTTTTAAGGCCGCTGCTAGCAGCAGCCGCTAACAAAAACAATAATATTTTTTTCTGGTGCGTGTACATGCCTGCCTAATTTTTCTGGCTGCACTGCGGCTGCAACAACAAAACAAAAGGCATGTACATGTGCCAATTCCCCTTTGTGATCATTACCTTGCTGCAGTGAAGGGGCTTGCGGATCACAATGAAGCAATGACCGCCGGCTATATGAGTGTGTTGGGGGGCACACCCAAGATAATAAGGTCGTTGCTTCATTGTGGACAGACCAAATTCGATCAGCTGGACAGTCACTGTTGTTCTATCACTGAGATACGTCAGCCCGGCGACCATATGGGCTTGAAAACCGCCATCGTCTGCACTCTTGCCATTGTGCACACCAGTCCAGCATGGCCATCACTACAGAAACAGCTGTTTGCGGTGCGTTACACATTGAGTTTGGTCTGTCAGTGTGAAGCAGTACATTAATTACACTACCTGACTGATGTATACACACGCAAGATGTTTTAAAGAACTTTAGGCCTCCAATTTAGCAATGCATTGTGATTTCTGCCTTTTAGGAATTATAACGCTGCTGTGCGTCAAATCCGGATTTTTCCCCGGGACTTTTGGCATGTATCCCACTCCGCCATGCCCCCCTCCAGGTGTTAGACCCCTTGAAACATCTTTTCCATCACTTTTGTGGCCAGAATTAATGTTTGAAGTGTTTGAAGTTCACCTGTCCATTGAAGTCTATGGCAGTTTGCAAAGTTCACCGGTTCGCAAATTTTTTGCGGAAGATCGCGAACCACAAATTGGAGGTGCGCAACATCTCTACACGCTATGTGGAGCATGTATTTTTGTATATTGTAGGAAGCATCTGACAGAGTGGAGAGCGCAATTCAGCCTTTATTGACGTTTTACAACCAGAGGAAGCCCTTTTTAGGGTGAAACATGTCCATGTTGGGAATTTGTTGATGTGATTTTATGTGGCTATAACCAGTACGGTGTTGGGAGGTGGGCTTGCGCTTCTGTGGGTGTGCTGTTTCTCCCCTTCCTGTGGATTTTTAACATCCACCCAGCTTACCTTACCCCTGTGACCTTTGCATTTTTCATTGCTAGTTCTGGAGTTCCCTTATTAAAGGGAGATAAAGGTGCTACTACATCCTGTATGTCCCACGGTTTGCCCTTACCATCCCTTTTGTCTCCCAGAGTGGTTACACAATGTGTTGTCTCTGCACTAGCACTTTAGTAGCCCTTTGACTTTTTAAGCATACAATTAAAAGCTAAGCTTTATAATTTAGAGTGAGCTTTAGTCTGTAGACAGTGTAATGTATGCTTGTAGAGCAATGTGGGTTCACTTTCTCCTATTGTTCCCACTAACGGCCGCGCAGAGCTACTTCGTGCACAGGACCACCCACATCGCGCGCAGCGCGGCGAGACAGTAATTGATGCGCCGTTTCGGAGGTACCCTATGCGCCGTTTTCGTACAGGGCAGCGGGTGCGACAATAAAATCGCACCGCGCACTATTACTGTCCTGCCACGCTGCACGCGATGTGGGTGGTCCTGTGCGCAAAGTAGCTCTGCACGGCCGTTAGTGCGTGCAGAGCTACTTAAGGGGCACTAAAGGCTTTTCACAGCGGCGCTAACACTTAGCGCCGCTTTGTGAATCAAGCCAATAGACTCTATATATAAAGCTGGAACTGCAAGTTTGCTAAATGAGAAACCCGGATGGGACTGTGTAAAGCGGTGAATCAAACCATTGGAGTAGTAAAATGGTCATCTATGGGAGATTAAGGCATCTGCACTTTTTACAATCAGGAATATTTTTTGTATGATTTTTATACAGATTTTATACTGTCACTGCAGCGCTGTCAAGAGACGGACTTCCAGCACTATTGCCTGATTACACCTCAGGGGACCGGTTGTCTGTGCATATACGGGTGGCCCTGGATTGATTTATCTTTTTGGAGCTGGCTTTTGAACAGAACAATAGACTAGTGTAGGTGTGTGAATGGGTAAATGTGGAAGCAGTGAGATGTGTGTTGGTGCCATCAGAAAGTACAGGTCCTTCTAAAAAAATTAGCATATTGTGATAAAGTTCATTATTTTCTGCAATGTACTGATAAACATTAGACTTTCATATATTTTAGATTCATTACACACAACTGAAGTAGTTCAAGCCTTTTATTGTTTTAATATTGGTGATTTTGGCATACAGCTCATGAAAACTCCAAATTCATATCTCAAAAAATTAGCATATCATGAAAAGGTTCTCTAAACGAGCTATTAACCTAATCATCTGAATCAACTAATCAACTCTAAACACCTGCAAAAGTTTCCTGAGGCTTTTAAAAACTCCCAGCCTGGTTCATTACTCAAAATCGCAATCATGGGTAAGACTGCCGATCTGACTGCTGTCCAGAAGGCCATCATTGACACCCTCAAGCAAGAGGGTAAGACACAGAAAGAAATTTCTGAACGAATAGGCTGTTCCCAGAATGCTGTATCAAGGTACTTCAGTGGGAAGTCTGTGGGAAGGAGAAAGTGTGGCATAAAAAGCTGCACAACGAGAAGAGGTGACCGGACCCTGAGGAAGTTTGTGGAGAAGGACCGATTCCAGACCTTGGGGGACCTGCGGAAGCAGTGGACTGAGTCTGGAGTAGAAACATCCAGAGCCACCGTGTACAGGCGTGTGCAGGAAATGGGCTACAGGTGCCGCATTCCCCAGGTCAAGCCACTTTTGAACCAGAAACAGCGGCAGAAGCACCTGACCTGGGCTACAGAGAAACCGCACTGGACCGTTGCTCAGTGGTCCAAAGTACTTTTTTCGGATGAAAGCAACTTTTGCATGTCATTCGGAAATCAAGGTGCCAGAGTCTGGAGGAAGACTGGGGAGAGGGAAATGCCAAAATGCCTGAAGTCCAGTGTCAAGTACCCACAGTCAGTGATGGTCTGTGGTGCCATGTCAGCTGCTGGTGTTGGTCCACTGTGTTTTATCAAGGGCAGGGTAAATGCAGCTAGCTATCAGGAGATTTTGGAGCACTTCATGCTTGCATCTGCTGAAAAGCTTTATGGAGATGAAGATTTCATTTTTCAGCACGACCTGGCACCTGCTCACAGTGCCAAAACCACTGGTAAATGGTTTACTGACCATGGTATTACTGTGCTCAATTGGCCTGCCAACTCTCCTGACCTGAACCCCATAGAGAATCTGTGGGATATTGTGAAGAGAAAGTTGAGAGACGCAAGACCCAACACTCTGGATGAGCTTAAGGCCGCTATCGAAGCATCCTGGGCCTCCATAACACCTGAGCAGTGCCACAGGCTGATTGCCTCCATGCCACGCTGCATTGAAGCAGTCATTTCTGCAAAAGGATTCCCGACCAAGTATTGAGTGCATAACTGAACATAATTATTTGAAGGTTGACTTTTTTTGTTTTAAAAACACTTTTCTTTTATTGGTCGGATGAAATATGCTAATTTTTTGAGATGGGAAATTTGGGTTTTCATGAGCTGTATGCCAAAATCATCAATATTAAAATAATAAAAGGCTTGAACTACTTCAGTTGTGTGTAATGAATCTAAAATATATGAAAGTCTAATGTTTATCAGTACATTACAGAAAATAATGAACTTTATCACAATATGCAATTTTTTTTAGAATGACCTGTAATATTGACAAGCAAAACAGTGACAAATTTGTTTTAAGTTACAATTTTAATAAATGTTATACAGTATATAATCATTTGTGGTGAACAGTAATTACTGTTGAGGCGCAGGAGGTTAGCAATTTAAACATTGTTCCCCGATGCTGTGAAAAGCATGATGGGATTTCTGATGTTGTTGTTCTCGTTCTGCTGTTTTGGCGCAAATTTGTTTTTTGTTTTTATTTTGAATTTGAGATTTGAAGCCTAGCGTGCGCAGCTAGGAGGGGTGATCAGGACACAGGACTGTTGGAACTGTGTCTTATGCTCCCTGTCACTTCCTTTCAACCAAAAAGATAGCTGCCCCCATGAGATCACAAACATTTGCCTGTTCTTTTAAAACAGGGTGGGTAAGAGATCATATTACCCATCTATTTTAATTAACATAACTAATGGAACTTAGTAACAGTATGTTTGTTTAGACTGAAGTTTCTCTTAAATTATTATTATTTAGTGATGCATGTAGGAAGTAGAGAGGAACCGGCACTGCTTCAAATCCTGCTTCATTTATCTCCAAACTTAAAACATATGTTCAACCAGGCAAAACTTAGTTACATATATAAGTGGATAGGTGTTGCAAATGCACATACCATTGCGGGTGAGAGCTGATTAATGATTACAACTCTGCAGGGAGGGGAGACCCCAGACAGATCCCATTATATCATATCCTGTTACCACTGCAGCTATGTACACACACTAGATGACGTTCTGCCAAAACAGCCTATCCCTAACTGTGGTCAATCTGTGTACAGTAATGTACAGTGACCATTATCAGCTTATTACAGGCCGGTAACACTAAGTCACCCTTACTGTGACCAATCTGTGTACAGTAATGTACAGTGACCATTATCAGCTTATTACAGGCCGGTAACACTAAGTCACCCCTACTGTGACCAATCTGTGTACAGTAATGTACAGTGACCATTATCAGCTTATTACAGGCCGGTAACACTAAGTCACCCCCTACTGTGACCAATCTATATACAGTAATGTACAGTGACCATTATCAGCTTATTACAAGCCTGTAACACAAAATCACCCCTACTGCAACCGATCTGCGTAAAGTAATGTACAGTGACCATTATCAGCTTATTACAGCCCTGGTGTACTACCCATACTCGCAACCTCCAGAGGGTAACACGCGCCACTGAACGGAAATGGAGGAAAACACGACTTAACCAGGATTTCCTACAGTACAAGGCAAACCTGCTGCAGTTCCACACTGCCCTCGCTGATGCGAAGCAGGAATACTTTACCAAGCTCATCGGAGAACAAGCTTCCAACCCCCGGCGTCTTTTTGCCACTTTCAACTCCCTGCTTAAACCCCCCCCCAACCCTCCGTTTCCACCCTCTCTGCCACAGATTTAGCCACTCACTTCACCAACAATATTGTCTCCACCTGTTAGGAAATATCCAATCTTCAATCTTCACCTCCCACGACCTCCCATTCAGCTCCTCCACCACCCTATCCTCCCCTCACCTCCTTCACTCCTACTACCATTGAGGAAGTCAACCACCTACTGCAGACTTCCCATACCACTACCTCCCACCTTTCCTCACACAATGTAACCCACCTCATTGCCTTACATCGGTGCCAAGCCCGGTGCTCCCTGGCATCCATACAGCTCCACGCTGCTCTCACTTTACATTCAGAAACTGCAGTCATATGTTTTGGGGGAAGGTCAGGAACATAACGTCAGCTGACTGGTGGAGCCGAATCCCAGCCGGCCCTCAGAAAGCCCTCCACATGCATCATCCAAATAGCAACAAGCCCCCTCCTGGCTGGACACAGACCCAGGGGGACACTGCAGCCGAGACCCCAGCTATCTAACCTGAGAGTGACACAGCCAGCCTCCTAGCCATCCCATGGACAGGAACATAACTGACAGGAACTTCCTGTCACATGCTGATCCCTCCTGGCTTGACACAAACCCAGGGGGACACTGCAGCCGATACCCCAGCTATCTAACCTGAGAGTGACACAGCCAGCCTACTAGCCATCCCATGGACAGGAACACAGCTGACAGGGACTTCCGGTACCGGGCTTTTATGTGTAGGGGGCTTATTAATATTCAGAGCTTTATTCTGTCCATAGAATTGTGGAAGGCTTATCTGTCAGGAGTCGCTGTCCTGGACACAACACTGAGAAATAACCTCTGTATCAGGGAGGGAAAATTGTGCTTTGCATCATTAGCTTTTTGGTTCCTTGTAGCCAGTTAAAAAAATATAAGTGGTTTTATATCTCCATAATACCTCTGATTCCCAATCCTGTAACCCCCCCCCCCTCCCCCTGAGCCTACATCAGCCCCTCCCTTCTCCTGAAAGCCCAGCATGGGGGAGGGGGGTGAGGGGCTGTGATTAGAGCTCCCTTTCCATTAAGAGCGGTCCAGAGACCACCTCATACTCATTTATAAACTTTTATAAACATATTTAAACAATAGGATGATCCATTTTCCCAAACTGAGACACGTGTGCTTGTAATGTTTCTCCAGACTAGAATTGCTACAGCTCCATCCATTGCTCCAACTTCAAGCTGTACACAAGTTGGAACTACATTTGCATCAACTTGAAGAGAGTAGCCATTCATTGGGCGACTCTAGTGATTTGTGCAGCGATCTGTACACACTGCTGGTTATTGCAGCTATGAGGGTGTCACTCCCTCCTGGTCAGAGTCTCTGTTGGTCAGCTCTAGTGATTTGTGCAGCGATCTGTACACACTGCTGGTTATTGCAGCTCTGAGGGTGTCACTCCCTCCTGGTCAGAGTCTCTGTTGGGCAGCTCTAGTGATCTGTGCAGCGATCTGTGCACACTGCTGGTTATTGCAGCTATGAGGGTTTCACTCCCTCCTGGTCAGAGTCTCTGTTGGGCAGCTCTAGTGATCTGTGCAGCGATCTGTACACACTGCTGGTTATTGCAGCTCTGAGGGTGTCACTCCCTCCTGGTCAGAGTCTCTGTTGGGCAGCTCTAGTGATTTGTGCAGCGATCTGTACACACTGCTGGTTATTGCAGCTATGAGGGTGTCACTCCCTCCTGGTCAGAGTCTCTGTTGGGCAGCTCTAGTGATTTGTGCAGCGATCTGTACACACTACTGGTTATTGCAGCTATGAGGCTGTCATTCCCTCCTGGTCAGAGTCTCTGTTGGGCAGCTCTAGTGATTTGTGCAGCGATCTGTACACACTGCTGGTTATTGCAGCTATGAGGGTTTCACTCCCTCCTGGTCAGAGTCTCTGTTGGGCGACTCTAGTGATTTGTGCAGCGATCTGTACACACTGCTGGCTATTGCAGCTCTGAGGGTGTCACTCCCTCATCGTCTCTGTTGGGCATCTGGCCAACATCAACAAAGCCAAACACAAGAAATTCCTCCAAGCTGTTCGATATGATTCTATAACATGAATAAGCTGCTGATGTTTTGTACCTCAGTGTTTCTGGATGTGTGTCTGGATTGTCAGAGAATTGAGGGAATTATTTGCAGGTTTACTGACTGTCCTGATATAATGCATTATTATAGTAACTGTAGCCGGTTTACACATGGTATCCATATTACTTCTCACGTATGTTTTGCTGTGGATTCCAACCACACTTTGATCAGGCAAAGTTCCCCAAATCACACCAGTTGCCCACACTAGGGATATGGTAAGTAATACTCTTACCAGATCTGTCATTTGTCTATTCACTCCCTGCCTGGAATTCCTGCATTATGGGGGTAACTTCAAGCTCATTGGAATTTGAATACTTGCAAATACCTTCCGTTTATGAAAGCATAATTGAATTTTTAGTTTAGAATTAATAGTTGATTTAGTAAAGGGACTTTCCAGCTACTTTTCACTTCATTCTCCCCTCCCCCCAACAACATCTCCCGCATTCTTATAGCCCTTCCCCCCATTTACTGGTGTCATGTGATCTATACTGTGCCCAGCAGGGACATATTTCTTATAAGTTTATAGCATATCTAATATTTATCACTCACCAATGCTCATCCCTGTAATAGTGTCTTCCTCCTTAGATGTCCTCATCATGTGACCCTGCACCATAGAATGCTGATCACTCCTCACATACTTCTCTTCTTCTTCCTCTTTACTTGTCCTCATCATGTCTCCCTCCTCCATAGGCTGCTGATCACTCCTCATATACTTCTCTTCTTCTTCTTTTACAACAACATCCACATGTCTCAGTTCTCCATCCTAATTGCACAAAATTAGAGTTAATTTAATATGTGAACACAGACAAGAGCATAAACAAAAGGAAAGAATGTCCCAGAGTTTGGTGTCTCTGGGGACCCTCAGCACCACCTACCTGATAGTGGTGGAGGATGGTGGGATCTTCCTGTGGACAATCCTGGGAATAAAGAGAACCTGTACATCTCTGTGGTGGGTTTCTGTTACTGGACCCATCTGTAGGAAACAAACACACTGAATTGGGCCCGATCAGTTCACTTTTTCTCCTTAGTTTTCTCCTAGGTGATATTTTCATATTACATATAAAATGCCTTTTAAAGACACCAGCAAGCAAGAAAATACTCAGAAATATCTTGACAGTACCTTTTCACCTACTTTGTGGTACTTTTTCAATTGCAAAGTGCAAACGTTATTTTAAACAGAAGACAAAATTATCTAGTAGGAGAAAATGAAGAGAAAGTGAATTGGATTGCATACATTGTCTCTATGTGATTATTAGATGATGGTGGATCTAGGTTGACCTCCTAGGTTGTACTGCTCTCTCCTTTACAAGAGATGAAAGTCTCCTCTTACCTGGTGATGTGAGGGGCGGCTGATTCTCCATCTTGGCGTCTTTGTAGAGGTCCTTGTGTCCTTCTATATACTGCCACTCCTCCATAGAGAAACAGACAGTGACGTCCTGACACCTTACAGGAACCTGACACACACAGTGATATGGTCACCACACAAACACACCATTTGCTGTTACTGGATAATGTCCCATAATTCCCAGGACTGCTCACCACTCCTGTCAGCAGCTCCATCATCTTCCTGATGACTTCTAGAATCTTCTGCTTATTCTGATTCTCTGAAATTAGGAAGTGAGGTGAGGGCACTGTGATGGTCACATGATCACCAGACTTCACTGTAGGAAAACTCTGTAAAGAAATACCAAAAATATTGTTATGTGACCTCCCAGGATCCTCCTCACCTCTTTAGTCATCGGCATGTTTAATTAACAGAGAGAATATAAATGTAATGTGATCTCCCAGAATCCTCCTCACCTCTCCAGTCAGTAAGTTGATGATATCCAGGGTGAGGTTCAAAATTGTCTCATTAAAATCAATTTTTTGTTCCATCTTGACCAAACTCAAGCTTGTCTGATTCTCCATCACGGCGTCCTTGTAGAGGTCCTTGTGTCCTTCTATATACTGCCACTCCTCCATGGAGAAATAGATGGTGACATCCTGACACCTTATAGGAACCTGACACACACAATAATAATAATAATAATCATGCCAGTATTTGTATAGTGCTTTTCTCCTGTTGGCGAGGCAGCCACTAGCGTGCCCTCAGTAGACAGTAGCAGTGTTAGGGATTCTTGCCCAAGGACACCTTACTGAATAGGTGCTGGCTTACTGAATAGGAAGAGCTGAGATTTGAACCCAGGTCTCCTGTGTCAGAGGCAGAACCCTCTGACATAGAAGATAGATAGTGTCACCATCCAGACACACCCCTTGCTGTTACTGCATAATGTCCCATAATTCCCAGCACTGCTCACCTCTCCTGTCAGCAGCTCCATCATGTTCCTGATGACTTCCAGAATCTTCTTCCTCTTCCTCCTCTCTGGTGTCAGGGAATATGGCATCAGGCAGTAATAAGGGGACACTGGGATGGGAGATGGTGTGTGCAGAGAGTCCTGCGGAGTTAATGGTGCAACAGATGCAATATTTGGTAATTTAAACCCCTATTAAAAGAGAGAAAATGACAGTTAAGGCTGTTTTCCTACAAGGATATTACATTTTGCATGTAGTTTTCCATATACAAACCGTCATGCTGGCTTACACTTTCATTGCTGTGCATTTTTCCATAGCAGAAAAATAATAGGATTCTCATCCTACACGTATATAAAATTCAAGTATCCTCCTCACCAAGTGTGTGTTTTGATAGAAATAAGAGTGATGTCATGTGACCTCCCAGAATCGTCCTCACCTTTCTGGTCAAGTGTGTTTTATAAACAGAGATAAAGGATGTAATGTGACCTCCCAGAATCCTCCTCACCTCTTCAGTCAGGGGTGTGTTTCATGAATAGAGATAAGAGTGATGTCATGTGACCTCCCAGAATCACCCTTACCTATCTGTTCAGGTGTGTGTTTTATTAATAGAGATAAGTGTGACCTCCCAGAATCCTCCTCACCTCTCCAGTCAGCAGATAGACGATTTCCAGGGTACAGTTGAGTATCCTCTTGGTCATGTGACTCTGATCTTCATCCATCCTCAGTGATGCGGTCATGTGATCTGTACAGGATGCTGCTGCCTTTTGATAGATAAGTGAAGGATAATCTAGGCTTTACAACTGTCAGTGGTAAAACTACCAATACATGATCCCTCTCCCCCAGCACATATTGTGAGGACACTGGTTGACCTGGGCTCTGTTTAATGCTGACAGTTGAATATCGATACCATAATATTACCAATATTTTACTATAAATATACCTGTGCCAGCATCCCCATTTCTGTCATTGTAGGGCCATGCACGGTGCACTATACTCACAGTGTGCTGCAGTCCTGTCCTCTCTCTGCCTCCTCTCCAGCTGGCCTTCTCTCCTCACATCCACCTCCCACTGTTACCATTCCTGTGATGTTACAGCAGTGCTGGTAGTGGTAGATGGATGAGGATATGAGGAGAGACAAGGCAGAGAGGCTAATGGGAGCAGAGGACTGGAGCACACTGTGACAGCTATCTACAAACCAATATATATCCTTCCTTTTACTACTCTGCAAGGAGGTGGGGGAAGGTAAAAAAACTGGAGTGTGGACATGGCTATACTGGGGAAGAAATGGCATTACTGGGGTGGGGGGACATTACATACTTGAGGATAATGGCAATGCTGGGGGACACGGGGGGGGGGGGGGGGGGGGCACAACACATAGCTATACTGGGAAAGAAATGGCAATAGTGGGGTGGGAACATTACATATTGGAGGATGATGGTATTGCTGAGGGACATAGCTATACTGGGAAATAAATGGCACTGGGTTGGGCGACATTATATACTGTAGGATAATGGCAATTCTGGGGGACACAGGGAGGACATGGTTATACTGTAAGCCTATGCGCACCTCCCCATCACACACAGGGCATCATTTTTAGTTTTTAATTAGGGCTAAGGTATCCTTTAATGCATACCTGTAGTTACACATGTAGGTGCAGTTATTTTTTTTTCCCCCATAGTGCATCAGAAACTAAAGTGGGCTACCTAACTAGGATGTCTGGATACAGCACAGTGCTCCTCCAATCCACACTGGCAGCTGTAACCCATAGGACTATCATCTGATATCTACATATAGAAGCTTAGGGGAGACAAAGGGGAGGAGCTTCTGATAGCAGGGGGCGTGGTGATATGAGGGTATGACTGTAATATTGGAAGCAGGGCTGTTTTAAGGCGTGGGTAAGATGTATCATCCCTGGGGTGACATGGCAGAGGGGGAGAATGAGGCAGCCCATGCAGCTGAGGGGTCAAGTACCTCCACAGAGGACACATGCGACCCGTCCTCCTCTTTCTAGGCATTCCGTCTGTATGGTGCCAGAGCTGTCTGTTATGTTATGACAGATGTACCACAGAGACCAAACACAGAGGAGTAGGGATGAGCCCACACAGTTTTGTGAGAAGAGAAGTTGTACCCACTATTGTCCAGCAGGGGGTCACAGTAGAGAGGGTTAATTTACCTGGATGTTGTATTGTTTATTGTATTTGTAAAGCACCAACACATTATGCAGGGCTGGACAATAAACACGGATACATACAATGGTAGGCAGATATAGCATAGTACAAGGTTACAGAACAAAAACATGAAACATGATCATGTGACTTGGGAGCTGGGTGTAGAGATCTATAATTCAAGTCTGAGTCTGTCCATTGGGAAGGTGCAAGTGATGAGGGTACATGATCAAGTAGGATATACTAAGGAAGGGAGAACACTGCTGAAAGCTTACAATCTAAGGGAAGGGGGTAGGGACACTCTAGGTATGGCTATAGAATAGGTGTACAGTGGAGGGAGTTATGGCATGGTAGAGGGTGGGTAGGCCAACTTTAAGAGGTAAGTTTTGACAGGAGGTGAGAGGGAGTTCCATAGGGTATGGGCAGCTCTTGAGAAGTCCTACAAGCATGCATGGGAGTGGGAAATGCACAAGGCAGCCAGGTGAAGGTCACTGGAGAACCGGAGGGGGCGGCTTGGAATATATCTATGAACAAGCTCTGAGATGTAGGCAGGGCAAGGTTTGTACACAGATTTGAAGGCCAGGCACAGAATCTTGAAGCTGATTCTGAAGCAGATAGAGAGCCAGTGTAAAGCTTTGCAGGGGAGAGATGTGGAAGCAGAATGGTGTGAACAGTTGAGGAGTCTAGCTGACGCATTCATGACTGATTGAAGGTAGTCAATGCAGTTCAAGGAGAAGCCTGACAGAAGGGCATTGCAATAGTCTAAATAGGAGATGATGAGGGTGTGGATGAGAAGCTTGGTAGTGTTCAGGGTTAGGAAGGGGAGGATCTTAAAGATATTGCGAAGGTGGACATTGCAGGATCTGGTGATGTTTTGGATGTGGAGGCAGAGTCTGTGGGCCTGGTAGGCAGGGTGGACAGTCATGTTGTTGATTGTGAAATTAATATCTGGAAGGGGTGCAGAAGCACAGGGCTGGAAGATCAGGAGCTCAGTTTTGCCTAGGTTGAGCTTAAGAAATAGTGGAGAGTCAGGAGGCAGCAAGAGGGGACCTTTTGCATGGTGAGGTGGAGAGATCAGGGGTATGGAGTTAGATCTGGGTGTCATCGGCATAAAGGTGGTATTTGAAGCCCAGAGATGAGATCACTTTGCCAATTGAGAAAGTGTATATTGATAACCAAATAGGGCCCATGGGGACACCCACTGAGAGGGGGTTGGAAGAAGCCATTAGGAGGTCATGAAGAAGCAATTTGAGAGGTAGGAAGAGATTGATTCCAAGGTGAGATCATGAATGCCAAAAGGACTATAGGGATTTGAGACTATCAAAAGCCAAGGAGAGGTCCCAGGAGGAGCAGGACGGCGTAACTTGCCTTCAGCCCTTAGGAAGGGCTGTTTCTGTTGAGTGTGCAGGTCAAAATCCAGATTGAAAGGGGTCAAGTAGGAAATTGGTGTTGAGGAATTTAGTTACATTTTAATGGACCTGCTGTTCAAGGAGCATAGAAGCAAAGGGGAGACGGGAGATTGGGAGGACATGGCTATACTGGGAAAGAAATGGCTTTACTGGGGTGTGGGGACATTACATACTGGAGCATAATGGCAATGCTGGGGTACACTGGGGGACATGGCTATGCTGGGGAATAAATGGTCTTACCGGGGTGGGGGTTTTGTTACATACTGGAGGATAATGGCAATGCTGGGGGACACAAGGAGGACATGGCTATACTGGGGAAGAAATGGCATTACTTGGTGGGGACATTATCAGATATAGGATCAGGGGCATTGCTAGGCTCCTGAGGCCACCACACTGCCAGAAACAGGCCTTCAGGGATGTTAGTATGCCATAATCCCTGTCTGGCATCCGGCCAAGCAGGAAGTGTTGCTCACGTCCTGTTGGGCATTTGATGATGTGCACAGAAGCGTATTGTTAAAGTTCACTTCCGCACATGTGCAACACTGAAACCTGCGGCGGGTTTTTTAAAGACACCATAGGCTTACATGACTTCAGGGCCGATGTAGATTGCCGCAGGAGCCGCACGGTGATGTAGGTATGGACACGCGTTAGATAGGGCACTTCTGGTGCAGCGTACCGAAATGTGGGGAGTGTGAACTCCCCCATAGACTTTCATTAGGCTGCAGTGAATTTACCGCACCACCTCAGTGTGAAAGGGCCTTGAAGGATCCATGGCACTGATACCTGCTGCGCTGAGAAGTTGGCATGGCCACACATTAGTGCATAGGTGTTCATGGGTGAAGCCAAACTGGCAAGAACTTAGCAGCGGTCTAAGTAAGCCTGCATAGCAAAATGTTTGATTAAACCCCCTCTCCATTAACCACTTCACCCTGTGAGTTGTTTTTACCATAAAAGGACGTAAGTAATTTTCTCCTGTAGCAAACATTAATATCACCCCACCCCAGTAATCCTTCCTGTGTCCTCCAGCATTGCCATTATCCTCCAGTATGTAATGTCCACCACCCCAGTAATGCCATTCCCAGTATCGCCATGCCCCCCGTTTCCCCCAGCATTGCCATTATCCTCCAGTATGTAATGTCCCCCACTCAAGTAATGCCATTTATTTCCCAGTATATTCATGTTTTTCCTGCGTCCCCCAGCATTGCCATTATCCTCCAGTATGTATGGAGATATACACATCATTGGAGTCCAGCAGTCCAGAGGAGGTGAGAGAACTTTCATTGCACATTCACTCTGCTAGACTGTCTGGGGGAGCAGAGGATGGGGAAAGTGGGGGTCATGCTAGCACAGAGGGGGCTGTTGCGGGACTCGGTACCATACCTCCAAACCCCGGACAGTTTCTGGTGAATCAGGACAGTTAGGAAGTATTCTATGTATTCTATCCCAAACACCAGCCAGACAACAAACTTAATTTCATAACACACAGGACAAATAATAATAATAGCAATACTTTTATTGAGATCTGATGAATAGATTAAAGATCAAGTTTTTTTCTTCAATAAAAAATATTATGTAGGTCGATTAGAATTCAATCATATCACCCACCACAGACTAAACCCACTCCTGCGTGTGCTACAGTAGTAGTGGCTGAATAACGTCATCTCCTCTGACACAGGAGACTGGGGCTCATATCCTGGCTGCAGCAGCAGCTAATCTGTAAGGAGGGATGGGGCAAGACTCCCTGATTCTCCAATGTGGCTGCTGTATATCCCCATAGTGGCTGCAGCTCCAAAGCACTGTGACCCCCAGAATAGTGCTACAAGTGTTACTGTTTATACTGAAAACCAGCTTTATTTATAACAGGCGCTAACACACATACAGAGACACCTAAACATGCTGCTCAATCTCACATCCATCCTACATCCCGCACAATGCCCAACAGGGTAATTCTGCTGTTTGATGGTATAACAAAAATCATACGATTACCTCTTCCAACCACGTGTTCTCTCCAATTCCTATTGCGTAACACCACTTCCTGCCTATGGGTTCATTACTTCCTATCTGTGCGTTCCACCTGGCAGAGGTGACATCACCATCTTGTGGTGAAAAGGCTAACTGCAGCCTCGATTTCTGGAATCACCTGCACTCCTTCAACCTTTATTTTTACTACGACTATTATTATTATTATCATCATCTGTCACTGCAAAACACCCTAATCTACAGACACATTATACTGTATTTTTATTTATACAGTTGCAGGATATGTAGAACTGCCATATGGATGTGGCTCCATAGTAACAGGAAGTGTCAGTTTCTTACACCAGACTGGGAGATAGAGGCAGAATCACTGGAGAAATTGTCTGGACTGGGATGTTCACTTAATCCCTTAATGAGGAACTGTTCTTAAAGAGAACCCGAGGTGGCATTGTATTACGTTAGTGGGGCACAGAGGCTGGTTGGGCACACTAACACCAGCCTCTGTTGCCCCATCGTGTGTCTCAAAGACCCCCCTGTTCGCCGCTATACCCCCTCAGTGCTGGCGACACGCAGCGTGTCGCCAGCACAATGTTTACCCTAGCGCTGTCTGTCAGCGCTGCTCCGCCGCCTTCTCCGCATCGCCGCTACCCGCCCTCCTCCCTTCCCTCCCGCTGATTGGAGGGAAGAGACGAGGGCGGGTAGCGGCGATGCGGAGGAGCGGCGCTGACAGACAGCGCTAGAATAAACATTGTGCTGGCGACGCGCTGCGTGTCGCCAGCACTGCGGGGAGTATAGCGGCGAGCAGGGGGGTCTTTGAGACACACGATGGGGCAACAGAGGCTGGTGTTAGTGTGCCCAACCAGCCTCTGTGCCCCACTAACGTAATACAATGCCACCTCGGGTTCTCTTTAAATAATAGAATGAAGATAATTGCTTATTTATTATTTAGTCAGTGTTTGCTTATTGTAAAATCTTTCCTAACTGGCTCACTCTGATTTACATTCTGAATTGTATGTCACATCTTTACTGCTGGCAGCTGCACCACTGCAGGGGCAAACCCAGGATTTTCAAGGGGGGATTCCTGAAAGGTTTCCATCAGCCACGCACTATACAGTATAATAATAATATGGTAAGACATCATACTGGGTACACATAATGCAATTTCCCATCCGACCCACCGACAACAGGATCGATCAGGAGCAGGTTGGATACAGATAATAATGAGGACAGCCGACATTGCTAATGAAAGGGAAAGTGAAGCATTCACACAGCAGGGCACAGGGCTGTGCTCATACCTGACTCTGTTAGTTCCCCAGAGCTGCTCCATGCTATGTACACATGCTGCTGCTCCATGCTCTGTACACACGCTGCTGCTCCATGCTCTGTACACACGCTGCTGCTCCATGCTCTGTACACACGCTGCTGCTCCATGCTCTGTACACACGCTGCTGCTCCATGCTCTGTACACACACTGCTGCTTCATGCTCTGTACACACACTGCTGTTCCATGCTCTGTACACACACTGCTGCTCCATGCTCTGTACACACACTGCTGCTCCATGCTCTGTACACACACTGCTGCTCCATGCTCTGTACACACACTGCTGCTCCATGCTCTGTACACACACTGCTGCTCCATGCTCTGTACACACACTGCTGCTCCATGCTCTGTACACACACTGCTGCTCCATGCTCTGTACACACACTGCTGCTCCATGCTCTGTACACACGCTGCTGCTACATCTAAAGTCAACAGTAGTAGAGAAAGAAAGGAGGCAGTGCTGTGAGCTGCTGGATGCCTGCAGATAGTGAGGAGTGCTGATGGGTGAAAATTGCTCTGTTACAGAAGAGGAAAACTCCTCAGTGGTCAAAATGTCAAAAAGGAAATACTTAAGTAAGGAGAGGCAATCCTCTGGATCCTACAGAGGCCTCCCACACTCCATCCTCTGCTACCCCGTTGCTGTCCGCAGACCCTCCAAAGATTTCTGGCAATGGCTTGTCAAAAAACTGATTGGGGCCGTCTTCCAATTCAAGCATGGGAGTGGCTGTACTGCACCAGCACGAAAGGCTCCGTGCTGCTACACTGAGCAGGCGCAGTACAGCCACTCCCAGACTTGAAGAAGAGGGCAGCCCCCTTCAGATTTCTGACAAGCCTTTGTCAGAAATCTTTTTTTTTTTTTGGGGGGGGGGGTCTCCAAGCAGCAATGTGGAAAGCCCCTATAGGATCCAGAGGCTTCCCTCTTCTCAGCCAAGTACAGCATTTTTTCTTTAATTTATTTTTTTTACAATATATTTTTAGTGTAATTTTTGAACATACAAGAAGATATGCATAGGAAGAGACATATATTCATAACACTTAACAGCGTATTAAAGTACAACAGTTATTCTACAATAATAATATACCGAAGTGTAGATGATATGTGAACTTCCAATATATTCTGGATACCCTTAAAGAGAATGCTAAGGATCTAACAGATATTTGTTATAGGTATCGAAGGTGTATTACTTAGCTTAAACCAATATATGGTGAACATTAGTATGTATAAGGAGTCTAAGATATAAAACATGTGGGAACATCCCGGAACCTAAAAGAAAGGAAAAGGTAGTTGTCCTCAATAGCGATAACCTTGTATGATTTAGGTTTACCTACATTAACCTAGGTCAGGTAAATCTTTGATCATAATATCTAGTAGTTTCATGCACATAGTGGTCTTGAGATTCATGCTTTCTTTTGGGAGCTAGGCTCAGTAATATGTGATAATGTGTTGAGATTTATTCAGGGAATAGGTGGCCATGTTATTGGAGTACCATGGGATGTAGCAGGTGGGTTGGTTATAGGTTTCAATTTAATTTCCATAGTCAGATTAAAATTCTACACTTTGTTGAAGGCGGGTCAAAGATGGAGGAGTGTCTAATCCCCAGTGTGAGACAATTAAGGTCCTTGCTGTATTTAACAATAAGGAAATTCCTGGTCGAGAACAGGTAGGGAAATCATCTAGGCCTATATGCAGTAAGGCTAATTTAAGTGATATTTTAATAGGGGTTTTGGATGTTAACTAAATTGTTTTAGTAATGTATTCCCAGAAGGACTGGATCTTTGGACAGTCCCAGAATATATGGGTTAGAGTGCCTTTATGTGAGCAATTTCTCCAGCAGAGTTCCGAGTTGGAGGGTGAGAAAAGAGCCAGCTTTCTGGAAGTATAGTGCCATTTAAGTAACATTTTTTGATAGTTTTCCCAATGTGCCATGCATTTGGAGTATTTGCGGATGTCAGATGCCTTTATTAAATGGTGTAGTTGTATTTGTGTAGAAAGGTCATTCGACCAAGTCAGGCAGTATGTATTCAGTTGTTTACTGAGCTGACAAGATAGGGTTTTGTACCAGATACGGATACCTCCAGATTGGGAGGAGGAAGAGTTTATGGGTCTAACTATTGATTGAGGTAGTTGGGGTAGGGAGATCTTTCGGTGATTGATTGCATGACAAATTCTGTGGTAGGAGAATAATTAGTCTTGGGGGAGATTATAATTCTTCTGAAGCGTTTGAAAAGAGTAGAGTTTCCCCTGATTTAATATGTCGTTGAGGTTGTAAATCCCTTGGGTGTGCCAGATACTGATGTTTATATCCGGTATTATGGATAGGAGAGCTTTTAGGGGGGTGGTTAAGATTGTGGTATCGCTGTGTTGTAGGGATGAAGATAGCAGGTGTGTCCAGGCTAGTATGGACGCTTGTATTGTGGGGTAATCTGATTGGGGCATTGGAAGTTTTAGTAAGGCCTGAAATATGATGTCTCTTGTATTTTGCTTTAGTAAGCTGTTTTCTAATTGTAGCCATCATTTATTTTATGTACAGGACCACCATGCTGTTGATAGATCTAAAATAGAAGCCCAGTAATAGGATTGCACACAAGGCAGTCCTATGCCTCCTTGGTAGGTAGGATTGGTTAATATGTCATGGGAAATCCTGTGTTTCTTATTATTCCAGATAAAGCTGAGACAATTGCCTGTAGTTTGGAGAAATAGGATTTAGGTAGTGGAATGTTTATTGTTCGAAACATATATAGGATTTTTGGTAATACTTGCATATTGTAGGTCGAAATTCTTCCCATCCAAGACAACTCGAATTTAGCTATATTTTGAAAATCTAGAGTGATTTGTTTAACCACTTGCCGACCGCCCACAGCCCATGGGCGGCGGCAAAGTGGATGCCTAAAGGACCGCAATACGCCTTCAGGCGGCGCGTCCTTTAGGCATGCCGGGGGAGCGATCGCGTCATTGATGACGCGCGCTTCCCCCGGCAACTGGCTCCGCCCACCCGCCGTAACATCCCGCCGGCCATACGGAAGCGCCGGCGGGATGTTAACCCCGCGATCGCCGCATACAAAGTGTATAATACACTTTGTAATGTATACAAAGTGTATTATACAGGCTGCCTCCTGCCCTGGTGGTCCCAGTGTCCGAGGGACCACCAGGGCAGGCTGCAGCCACCCTAGTCTGCACCCAAACACACTGATCTGCCCCCCCCCGCCCACTGATCGCCCACAGCACCCCTCAGACCCCCCCCTGCCCACCCCCCAGACCCCTGTTTGCACCCAATCACCCCCCTAATAACCCATCAATCACTCCCTGTCACTATCTGTCAACGCTATTTTTTTTTTTATATCCCCCCCTGCCCCCTGCCCCCTCCTGATCACCCCCCCCCCCACCCCTCAGATTCTCTCCAGACCCCCCCCCCCTGTGTACTGTATGCATCTATCTTCCCTGATAACCTGTCAATCACCCGTCAATCACCCATCAATCACCCATCAATCACCCCCTGTCACTGCCACCCAACAATCAGCCCCTAACCTGCCCCTTGCGGGCAATCTGATCACCCACCCACACCAATAGATCGCCCGCAGATCCGACATCAGATCACCTCCCAAATCCATTGTTTACATCTATTCTCTCCTCTAAACACCCACTAATTACCCATCAATCACCCATCAATCACCCCCTATCACCACCTGTCACTTTTACCTATCAGATCAGACCCTAATCTGCCCCTTGCGGGCACCCAATCACCCGCCAACACGCTCAGATTGCCCTCTGACCCCCCCTTATCAATTCGCCAGTGCATTAATTACATCTGTTCTTCCCTGTAATAACCCACTGATCACCTGTCAATCACCTGCCAATCACCTATCACCCATCAATCACCCCCTGTCACTGCCACCCATCAATCAGCCCCTAACCTGCCCCTTGCGGGCAATCTGATCTCCCACCCACACCATTAGATCGCCCGCAAACCCGCAGTCAGATTACCTCCCAAATGTATTGTTTACATCTGTTATCTTCTCTAAACACCCACTAATTACCCATCAATCACCCCCTATCACCACCTGTCACTGTTACCTATCAGATCAGACCCTAAGCTGCCCCTTGCGGGCACCCAATCACCCGCCCACACGCTCAGATTGCCCTCAGACCCCCCCCCCCCCTTATCAATTCACCAGTGCATTAATTACATCTGTCCTTCCATGTAATAACCCACTGATCACCTGTCAATCACCTGCCAATCACCTATCACCCATCAATCACCCCCTGTCACTGCCACCCAACAATCAGCCCCTAACCTGCCCCTTGCGGGCAAACTGATCACCCACCCACACCAATAGATCGCCCGCAGATCCGACATCAGATCACCACCCAAGCGCAGTGTTTCCATCTATTCTCTCCTCTAAACACTCACTAATTACCCATCAATCACCCCCTATCACCACCTGTCACTGTTACCCATCAGATCAGACCCTAATCTGCCCCTTGCGGGCACCCAACCACCCGCCTACACGCTCAGATTGCCCTCAGACCCCCCCTTATCAATTCGCCAGGGCATTATTTACATCTGTCCTTCCCTGTAATAACCCACTGATCACCTGTCAATCACCTGTCAATCACCCATCAATCACCCCCTGTCACTGCCACCCATCAATCACCCCCTGTCACTGCCACCCATCAATCAGCCCCTAACCTGCCCCTTGCGGGCAAACTGAACACCCACCCACACCAATAGATCGCCCGCAGATCCGACGTCCGATCACCTCCCAAGTGCAGTGTTCACATCTGTTCTCTACCCTAAACACCCACTAATTACCCATCAATCACCCCCTGTCACTGCTACCTATCAGATTAGACCCCTATCTGCCCCTAGGGCACTCAATCACCCGCCCACACCCTCAGAATGCCCTCAGACCCCAGCCCTGATCACCTCGCCAGTGCATTGCTTGCATCTATTCCCCCCTCTAATCACACCTTGAGACACCCATCAATCACCTCCTGTCACCCCCTAGCACACCTACCCATCAGATCAGGCCCTAATTTGCCCCGTGTGGGCTCCTGATCACTCGGCCAAACCCTCAGATCCCCCTCAGACCCCCTTCCGATCACCTCCCCAGTGCATTGATTGCATCTATTTTCCCCTCTAACCACCCCGAGACACCCATCAATCACCTCCTGTCACCCCCCTAGCACTCCTATCCATCAGATCAGGCCCAATACAACCTGTCATCTAAAAGGCCACCCTGCTTATGACCGGTTCCACAAAATTCGCCCCCTCATAGACCACCTGTCATCAAAATTTGCAGATGCTTATACCCCTGAACAGTCATTTTGAGACATTTGGTTTCCAGACTACTCACGGTTTTGGGCCCGTAAAATGCCAGGGCGGTATAGGAACCCCACAAGTGACCCCATTTTAGAAAAAAAGACACCCCAAGGTATTCTGTTAGATGTATGACGAGTTCATAGAAGATTTTATTTTTTGTCAAAAGTTAGCGGAAATTGATTTTTTATTGGTTTTTTTTCACAAAGTGTCATTTTTCACTAACTTGTGACAAAAAATAAAATCTTCTATGAACTCGCCATACACCTAACGGAATACCTTGGGGTGTCTTCTTTCTAAAATGGGGTCACTTGTGGGGTTCCTATACTGCCCTGGCATTTTAGGGGCCCTAAACCGCGAGGAGTAGTCTAGAAAACAAATGCCTCAAAATGACCCGTGAATAGGACGTTGGGCCCCTTAGCGCACCTAGGCTGCAAAAAAGTGTCACACATGTGGTACCGCCGTACTCAGGAAAAGTAGTATAATGTGTTTTGGGGTGTATTTTTACACATACCCATGCTGGGTGGGAGAAATTTCTATGTAAATGGTCAATTGTGTGTAAAACAAATCAAACAATTGTCATTTACAGAGATATTTCTCCCACTTAGCATGGGTATGTGTAAAAATACACCCCAAAACACATTGTACTACTTCTCCTGAGTACGGCGGTACCACATGTGTGGCACTTTTTTACACCCTAAGTACGCTAAGGGGCCCAAAGTCCAATGAGTACCTTTAGGATTTCACAGGTCATTTTGCGACATTTGGTTTCAAGACTACTCCTCACGGTTTAGGGCCCCTAAAATGCCAGGGCAGTATAGTAACCCCACAAATGACCCCATTCTAGAAAGAAGACACCCAAAGGTATTCCGTTAGGAGTATGGTGAGTTCATAGAAGATTTTATTTTTTGTCAAAAGTTAGCGGAAAATTGATTTTTATTGTTTTTTTCACAAAGTGTCATTTTCCACTAACTTGTGACAAAAAATAAAATCTTCTATGAACTCACCATACTCCTAACGGAATACCTTGGGGTGTCTTCTTTCTAAAATGGGGTCATTTGTGGGGTTCCTATACTGAACTGGCATTTTAGGGGCCCTAAACCGTGAGGAGTAGTCTGGAAATCAAATTTCGCAAAATGACCTGTGAAATCCTAAAGGTACTCATTGGACTTTGGGCCCTTTAGCGCAGTTAGGGTGCAAAAAAGTGCCACACATGTGGTATTGCCATACTCGGGAGAAGTAGTACAATGTGTTTTGGGGTGTATTTTTACACATACCCATGCTGGGTGGGAGAAATACCTCTATAAATGACAATCTTTTGATTTTTTTACACACAATTGTCCATTTACAGAGTTATTTCTCCCACCCAGCATGGGTATGTGTAAAAATACACCCCAAAACACATTGTACTACTTCTCCCGAGTACGGCGATACCACATGTGTGGCACTTTTTTGCACCCTAACTGCACTAAAGGGCCCAAAGTCCAATGAGTACCTTTAGGATTTCACAGGTCATTTTGCGGAATTTGATTTCCAGACTACTCCTCACGGTTTAGGGCCCCTAAAATGCCAGGGCAGTATAGGAACCCCACAAATGACCCCATTTTAGAAAGAAGACACCTCAAGGTATTCCGTTAGGAGTATGGTGAGTTCATAGAAGATTTTATTTTTTGTCACAAGTTAGTGGAAAATGACACTTTGTGAAAAAAACAATAAAAATCAATTTTCCGCTAACTTTTGACAAAAAATAAAATCTTCTATGAACTCACCATACTCCTAACGAAATACCTTGGGGTGTCTTCTTTCTAAAATGGGGTCATTTGTGGGGTTCCTATACTGCCCTGGCATTTTAGGGGCCCTAAACCGTGAGGAGTAGTCTGGAAATCAAATTCCGCAAAATGACTTGTGAAATCCTAAAGGTACTCATTGGACTTTGGGCCCTTTAGCGCAGTTAGGGTGCAAAAAAGTGCCACACATGTGGTATCGCCGTACTCGGGAGAAGTAGTACAATGTGTTTTGGGGTGTATTTTTACACATACCCATGCTGGGTGGGAGAAATAACTCTGTAAATGGACAATTGTGTGTAAAAAAAATGAAAAAATTGTCATTTACAGAGATATTTCTCCCACCCAGCATGGGTATGTGTAAAAATACACCCCAAAACACATTCTACTACTTCTCTTGAGTACGGCAATACCACATGTGTGGCACTTTTTTGCAGCCTAACTGCGCTAAGGGGCCCAAAGTCCAATGAGCACTTTTAGGCTTTACAGGGGTGCTTACAAATTAGCACCCCCCAAAATGCGAGGACAGTAAACACACCCCACAAATGACCCCATTTTGGAAAGTAGACACTTCAAGGTATTCAGAGAGGGGCATGGTGAGTCCGTGGCAGATTTCATTTTTTTTTGTCGCAAGTTAGAAGAAATGGATTCTTTTTTTTTTTCTTTTTTTTGTCACAAAGTGTCATTTTCCGCTTACTTGTGACAAAAAATAATATCTTCTATGAACTCACTATGCCTCTCAGTGAATACTTTGGGATGTCTTCTTTCCAAAATGGGGTCATTTGGGGGGTATTTATACTATCCTGGAATTCTAGCCCCTCATGAAACATGACAGGGGGTCAGAAAAGTCAGAGATGCTTGAAAATGGGAAAATTCACTTTTTGCACCATAGCTTGTAAACGCTATAACTTTTACCCAAACCAATAAATATACACTGAATGGGTTTTTTTTAATCAAAAACATGTTTGTCCACATTTTTCGCGCTGCATGTATACAGAAATTTTACTTTATTTGAAAATTGTCAGCACAGAAAGTTAAAAAAATCATTTTTTTGCCAAAATTCATGTCTTTTTTGACGAATATAATAAAAAGTAAAAATCGCAGGAGCAATCAAATAGCACCAAAAGAAAGCTTTATTAGTGACAAGAAAAGGAGCCAAAATTCATTTAGGTGGTAGGTTGTATGAGCGAGCAATAAACCGTGAAAGCTGCAGTGGTCTGAGTGGAAAAAAAGTGCCTGGTCCTTAAGGGTTAGAAAGACTGTAGTCCTCAAGTGGTTAAGGAGCGGGATATAATTTAGAGAGAAGATTTCCTCAGATTTGGCAGGAAGATTGATTCCTAGATAGGGAATAGAATTGGTGGCCCATTGAAAGGGGAAAAGTTGGGCAATCTCTGTTTTCTTATTTTCGTTTATATGGAGGCCTAGGAGTAAGGATTTACTTTCATTGAGCTTATAATACAATATTTTGGAGAAGTCTTGGATAGTTTTCCATGAGGCATGAAGGGAGAGGATGGGGTTGGTTAAGGTTAATATTATGTCGTCCGCAAATAGTCCAATTTTTTGCGATAACCCATTGATGTTTATCCCTGTAATTTGTGAGTTGGACCTAATTGCCTCAGCTAGGGTTTCTTTGGTAAGGGAAAAGACTAAAGGGGATAGGGGGCAGCCTTGGCGAGTGCCGTTGCTAATATTAAATTTGGTAGAGTAGAATCCTGCTACGTTTACAGTTGCCGAGGGAGAGGAATAAAGAGCCAATATAGCTTTTTTAAATGGTCCTATTATGCCAAACTTGGTTAAGACAGATGACATAAATCCCCATTGTACTCTGTCGAAGGCCTTCTCTGCATCCAAAGATAGAAACAGAGAAGGCCCCCGACCGAGATTCTGCAAATCTCAAAACATTCAACATTCTTCTGGTGCGGATGCCTGTCTCCCTTTAATAAATCCTACTTGTTCCGGTGCAATCAGAGAAAGGAGGATAGGCATTAGGCGGTTTGCTAGCACTTAAGCAAATAATTTTGTGTCGTTGTTTAATAGCGAGATGGGGCGGTAGCTGGAGGGGCTGTTCATATCTTGTCCAGGTTTAGGGATGACAGATATTACTGCCAGAGTGTATTCAGCAGGCATGATTCCCGTATCCATGAATTTGTTGAAAAGGGAGGTGAGCTTGGGCGCTAATATTTGGCAAAAGGATTTAAAATACTCACAGGTGAAACCGTCGGGGCCTGGGGACTTATTGGATTTGGATTGTTTAATAGCTGAGATAACTTCCTCTATTTGTTTGGGTTTGTTTAGGTAAGTGGAGTCTTCAGGAAAGGGTTTAGGTAGGTTCAAGTTATCTAGGAAATGATTAATTAAGAGGTTAGAAGGCTGGTCTGTGTTTGGATCCTGGTTCAAATTGTATAGTGAGCTGTAGTATGAGCTAAATGCATTGGCTATATCTTTTGGGTATAACGTTTTTTGGTAGTGGGGTGGATAAGTGATACTATTCTTTGCTTTGCTTGTCTATGTTTGAGAGTTCTGGCTAGCAAGGTGCTAGCTTTGTTGCTTTGTGGGTAGTGCGTTAATTTAAGTTTTTTGAGTTTATATTCGTATTCTGTACTCAAGAGGGTTTTAAGTTGGTGGGCGAAGATTAAAAAGATTCTTATTTTGTGGGGTTTGAGTGGCTTTATTTTGAGCTTTCAAGCTCTTAGTCTGGTTAACGAGCATATTGAATTAATGTTCTCTTTGCTTTTTGTGAAGGGCTCCCATTTTAATAAAAGATCCCTTTATTACTGCCTTGTGGGCAGCTCAGATAGCAGCCTCTCCAGCTACCCCCGTGTCTGGACTGTTAAACAGGAAATATTCAGTCAAGTGCCCAGAAATGTGTTCTATGTTTCTTGAGGATTTGAGTAGGGAGTTATTCAAATGCCATAGAGGTCTATCAGGGTGGGGAGTATCAATTTTAAGTATTAGAAATATAGGAGAATGGTCAGACCAAGATATAGATCTTGTAGTCGTTTCAATAACTCATTGAAGAGAGTATCGATCAGTTATGAAAAAATCGATACAAGAGTATGACGTGAAAAAAAAGTGAAGTCACGGTAATCTCCATGAGATGATCTCCAAGGGTCATGTAGATCTTCTTCTAATATAATAGGAAAGATTGGAGATGATTTACTATATACTTTATGTGAGGTATCAAGAGAGTGCGAGATTATGGAATTAAAATCACCTCCTAATATTAGGGCTCCAGTTTTAACCTTGTTGATCCTGGATATTAATTTACAAAGGAAAGCTTTCTGGTTTTGGTTCGGGGCATATAAATTAACTAAAGTGCACTTGAAGTTGTTGATTGTACAGATTAGGATAATATAACGGCCTTGTTTGTCTATGTCTTGGTGATGGATGGTAACAGCTAGTGAGGAGTGTAAGGCTATTAGCACACCCCTTTTTTCTTGGAGAAAGTGCCAGAGAATTGAAGAGGGTAGGATTTGTGTTGACACAGGAGAGAACAGCCATCTTGGAAATGTGTCTCCTGTACAAATAGGATATCAGCTCTCTCTCTTAAGGCTTCTTTCCATAAGGCATGTCTCTTGTAGGGAATATTTAGACCATGTGCATTTATAGACATTAGCTTAAGGGACATTGAAATGAGATAACAGGTGGTGTAGAAGCAGCTTTAAAACATCGAAGGCATATCGATTACAATAGGCAATTATTATAGAATTGCAAATAGCAATAAGACCAAGGCAAGTAGGATAACAGTACATTTCTATGACAGAGGACATAGATATTAGATTGAACATCAGTAGAAAACAAAATATAAAGTATAGGCAGGTTTGCCACTGAACATCATAACAAGAACCAGCCCTCTTCCTCCGCTGTGTTATGGAGGACGGCCTAAGGAGTATGTCTAAGATGGTAGAGTAAGCTGCTAAAAGCAGAAGGTACATCATAAGCAGGTATGCCATTAGGCAATATGTAAGGAGCAGGCCCTGCTCTTCTGCTTCACTGCAGAAGGCGGCCTCAAAAGTTCGTCCAGAACGCTAGGGAATCAAAAGGAAAAGAAAAATGTAAAAAGTGTCAGAAGAGACCATGTCCCTTGCTTAGGCTTGTTTTTGCCAATCCGGAGTAATTTTGTTTACATTCCGACGGGGCTCTCTCTGATGGAGAGGAGGTGTAGGAGTTATCTGCCAGGTTTTGAGCAAGAGTACGCCATCTCCAGCCGTATTGATGAAATGTGTTTTCCCCAGATGATGAATGATCAGTTTTGTAGTGAATCCCCATTTGTAAGGGATATGGTTTTCCCTGAGGGCTTTAGTGACTGGGGTAAGGGATCTGCGGAGTTGCAAAGTAGCTTGGGATAAGTCAGCAAAAGCTTTATGTGTGAGTAGGGGTCAGGCAAAGATCCTTTTTGTTTCACATACTGCAGCAATTCCTCTTTGGTGTGGAAAAACTGGAAGTTTGCAATCAGGGACGTAACTAGACATCAATGGGCCCCCCTGCAAAACTTTGGATGGGGCCCCCCACCCCGCCTCTCTCACTTTCTGCACAGAAAAACTGAGGACCAATGTGTTTTTCCCATGCAGATAAAAACACTTAGACTTAAAGAGACACTGAAGCGAAAAAAAAAATGATGATATTATGATTTGTATGTGTAGCACAGCTAAGAAATAAAACATTAAGATCAGATACATCAGTGTAATTGTTTCCAGTACAGGAAGAGTTGAGAAACTCCAGTTGTTATCTCCATGCAAACAAGCCATTAAGCTCTCCGACTAAGTTAGTCGTGGAGAGGGCTGTTATTTGACTTTTATTATCTCAACTGTTCCTGGACTATTTACTTTTCCTCTGCTAGAGGAGAGGTCATTACTTCACAGACTGCTCTGAAAGACTCATTTTGAATGCTGAGTGTTGTGTAATCTGCACATATTATAGAATGATGCAATGTTAGAAAAAACACTATATACCTGAAAATAAAAGTATGAGAATATTTTCTTTGCTGCTAATCTTCTAGTAATTATTCATAGTACACAACCAATTCACTATATCATATTTTTTTTTTTCGCTTCAGTGTCTCTTTAAAGGAAATGTCAGGCAATCTATGCGACCCCCAGATCTACTTACCCGGGGCTTCCTCCAGCCCCTTGCAGCCGACAAGTCCCTCGTCGCAGCTTTGCTCCCAGTACATACATACACACACAGCCATATTATTTTAGTACATGAGAGCACATGTTGAGGGACAACAATGACATGCTGAACATAAGATATAGTATTCACTGTAACTTTGGCAAAACATTCAGAATGTCACTGATTAATACTGTTATTATAGGATCTTGGACTCAGTATGAGACAACAAGCTCTCAGTGAGGCAGACACAGTCAGATATCAATCTTACCCACTCCACTGTGTCCGTAATCAGACACCATAAGGTCACTAGCCTGTGTGTGATAAGAATCTAGGAATCTGTTCTGAGGGATTGCTGAATAAGGACCAGTCTACAACTCTTTTTCAACCTGTGACTCCTTTGTTTGTAAGTTGTACATGAAGTCATCAGAACGTTGCTGCAGTGTGAGACAGATGTTTTTTACGAACCCTAGGGAGCAGGGACAGTGTACAAATTCCAAAGTGTGTATGATTCCTTATCTGTGTGGTGGACACATGCAGTCAATATAACAATGGTACGAGAGAAGAATATGTTTTTTTTCCATGCCCTTGGTTGTCAGTCTCTCAAACTTTTCCCCCCACGGGGCCCCCTGTGGCTTCTGGGCCCCCCTGCGGAGGCATCCCTTGCAGGGTCTATTGTTATGCCCCTTTGCAATCACATCCTTTGGGAGATGATCTGGGATATGAGCAGGTTTAGGTAATCTATGGATTCTTTCAATGCAAAGTTCAATTGCTGATAGGTGTGGCAGAGCATGCTGCAGAAGATCTGTGACATATTTCCTAAGATCTTGTTGTGGTATGGTATCAGGAATCCCTCTAAATTTTAAATTATTATGCCTGTTGCGATCCTCCATATCTGCAGCTTTGGTTCTGAAACAAGTTATATCTTCTGTGTTTTGATCAACTGCATCAATCATGTTGTTGTGCTGAGTGACAATGTCTGCGACCTTGTCCTCTGTACAGGATACTCTGTCATTTAATGTGTTGATTGAGGATTGTAGGCAGTTAGTTATGCTGTGAAATTCAGTAAGTAGGGATTTTTTAAATGAGAGAAGGAGATCTCTTATGTATATCTAGGAGGTCTGTTGGTCAGTGGCTGGGAAGCTCTCCGTGAAGTTATCCCCTGAGGTTTGTGTGTTAGTGCCTGTTAGCTCAGCTCCTACCTTTTCAGCTGCAGAGGTTCGCTGTTTTGTTTTAGCCGGTCTTCTTGCTGATGGAGTCCCGGGATAAGAGTTTGTATCCTCCTCGGAGGATTGGCGGGCGACCATTCTGTCAGCGCTTCTAGAGTTGGGAGCCGCTGGAGAATGTACACTGCCCGCGTTGCTCGAGTGGAGATGCTGGGCGTCATCTTTGTTCTGCTGCGGGCGGCTGTTGGGGAAAAAGTCTGTCAATTTCTGCAGACGGCCGTGCCCTTTCTTTCGTTTTTTAGAGACCTCCTGGTCCATGGGCTCCTCCGGCAGGTAGGAGGCTTGTTGGGGTGAGGTGGACATTGCTTTTTTGCCGCCAGTTGCTAGATCGGGACATGGAACCTCCGAGATCATGCGGCCATCTTAGCGCTCGGCGGACACCCCCCCCCCCCCGTACGCCATGTGTCTTTGTAACCGAGCATGTCACATTCTGCTGATAAATATGAAACTAGCAGTTGTTCTGAGTGTTTCCTATATACAGTAGAATCCCTCTATAGTAAACTCCAAGGGAAAGGGAAAAATTGTTTACTATATTAGAAATGGTCATACTCAAGTACATAAAGTATACTGTAGTACTGTAGGTTAAATCAGTCAATAATTGTGAATCATTTCTTCTTTTCAATGCTTCAGCAAGCGAGCTCAGACAGTGTCTAAGCTAGATCAAAAGACACGGTTTAAATATGCAGGGATTTTAATGCAATAATCATGCAACAGCTTGCACAGAAAGCATAGATCTCACCAGTTAATGCAGGTACAGTACTGATAGTGTGCTCCTCTGTCCACATTTCTGTGCAGCCTGGATGGTGCTGTAGCATTGTAGCCATGCACAAGCAAGTCACAGATGACAGGCACCTCCCTCAGTAATCAGGCAGCAGCTTACACAGGATGCATAGGTCACACCGGATGGAGCTTTTGAGGTAATCCATGCAGGCCCAGAGTAGTGTGCAGATAGCGAGTAGGCTACAATTTGCTGTCAGCCTGGCCACATGACCACAGCTCATGGGTCTCTGACTGACATATAATGCATGATCCTGCCCACTTTCCACTATAGCCAGATACAGAATACCGCAGGGGCCAAAAAACAGGTTTACTGTAACAGAAGTTCTATTATATCAGAGTTTACTATACAAGGCGTTACCTCCATATACTTATGAGGTTTGGCTGGGACCTGGACATTAGTTTACTATAGCCGAATGTTTACTAGATCAGAAATTACTATAATGAGATTATACTTTAATAATTTTCCACACTAAGAACATCATTATAGCTTGCAACAAACATGACATCTTTCATGTCTGACAAGTACTGATTTATTCCCAAAGCATTTTCCACAATTAGAGCATGAATAGAGTTTCTCACCTGTGTGAGATCTGCTGTGCACATCAAGCAGCCATTTACTCCCAAATCCTTTCCCACACTGGGGACACGGATATGGCTTCTCATTTGTGTGTGATCTCTCATGTGCAACAAGGGTTGATCTATGTACAAAACTTTTCCCACACTCAGTACAGGAAAAGGGCATCTCACCACCGTGAGAGCTCTCATCCGGAAGACCTGATGAAATGGAGGGAGGACCTCTGTGAAACGTTGTCTGTGAATAAAAGTGATTTACTTTACCTAAGATTCTGTGCTGTCCATAGCATATGCTGCCAGCAACCTAGCGGCAGTGCAGCGTTCTTATTCAGCAGCTATCGCTCCCTGAGGTTTTACAGTGTCCACACTGTCTGTGCTAGCGAGTAGAGTGTACTGCTCCCCACTGGGGCCTCCCTGAAAGCCTGGAATACACGCTGGGCATATCATCACCACCGCTGCCAGAGGGAAGCATGTCCCCCTCCACCACTGCAGCCTGAGAGCCTGGCCCCCGGCTACCAAGTGGGACAAATGCTACTACAGGCTGTTATCCAAGCACAGCCACATTTAAGGAGGTGAGACCTGTCCTGGATAGGGCCCTACGTCATATTTACATAATAACAGAGCGCTTTTTTCTTTTCTTATCTTTGTACTACAGTGGATACAGAGCTGCCCAGCATAACATCACGCCTGATCACTGCACCTAGGGAGACTATCCAACTCCTGCCATACACTCATAACATTTCCCACGCTCAGCACATGAATACAGCTTCTCACCAGTGTGAGATCTGCTGTGCATATCAAGCAGCCATTTACTCCCAAAACCTTTCCCACACTGGGGACACGGATATGGTTTCTCATTTTGCGTGTGATCTCTCATGTGCAACAAGGGTTGATCTATGTACAAAACTTTTCCAACACTCAGTACAGGAATTGGGCATCTCACCACGAGAGCTCTTATGTGCCGCAAGTTGTGATTTCTGTGTAAAACATTTCTCACACTCAGAACATGAATATAGATTCTCACCAGTGTGTGATCTCTTAGGTGTGACAAGGTTTGATTTCTGTGCAAAACATTTCCCACACTCAGCACATGAATATAGATTCTCGCCAGTGTGTGATCTCTTAGGTGTGACAAGGTTTGATTTCTGTGCAAAACATTTCCCCCACTCAGCACATGAATACGGCTTCTCACCAGTGTGAGCTCTCTCATGTCTGACAAAAGTTTAGCGAGAGAACCATAATAAAGTCACATGACTCTCACAGAATCCTATTCACCTTGCTGAGCATGTGAGTTCTAATGATAGACACTAACAAATATATGCCCATGAGGCACAGTAAAGTTTGTATGAAGCAATAAGTAAGGAGAGGACCACAGAAATGTAAGTGATGTTTGGGGAGGAGCTGCAGGACGGTGAGTGGTATTTGGATAGGAGCTGCAGGTATGTGAGTGATGTTTGGGGAGGAGCTGCAGGTATGTGAGTGATGTTTGGATAGGAGCTGCAGGTATGTGAGTGATGTTTGGGGAGGAGCTGCAGGTATGTGAGTGATGTTTGGATAGGAGCTGCAGGTATGTGAGTGATGTTTGGGGAGGAGCTGCAGGAATGTGAGCGATGTTTGGGGAGGAGCTGCAGAAAGGTGAGTGAAGTTTTGGGAGGAGCTGCAGGAAGGTGAGTGGTATTTGGATAGGAGCTGCAGGTATGTGAGTGATGTTTGGATAGAAGCTGCAGGAATGTGAGTGATGTTTGGAGAAGAGCTGCAAGAATGTGAGTGATGTTTGGGGAGGAGCTGCAGGTATGTGAGTGATGTTTGGGGAGGAGCTGCAGGAATGTGAGTGATGCTTGGGGAGGAGCTGCAGGAATGTGAATGATGTTTTGGGAGGAGCTGCAGGAAGGTGAGTGATGTTTGGGGAGGAGCTGCAGGAATGTGAGTGATGTTTGGGGAGGAGTTGCAGGTAGGTAAGTGGTGTTTAAGGAGGAGCTGCAGGTATATGACTGATGTTTGGGGAGGAGCTGCAGGAATGTGAGTGGTGTTTGGGGAGGAGGTGCAGGTATGTGAGTGATGTTTGGGGAGGTGCTTCAGGAATGTGAGTGATGTTTTGGGAGGAGCTGCAGGAAGGTGAGTGGTGTTTGGGGAGGAGCTGCAGGTATATGAGTGATGTTTGGGGAGGAGCTGTAGGGAGGTGAGTGGTGTTTGGGAAGGAGCATTGTGTGGTTATACCTCATTACAGGCACACTGTGCAGTCACATTACACACATCACACCCCTATTACTTCTCACATTCCCTGTGTACATAGTGTATTTATACCTCATTACAGGCACACTGTGCAGTCACATTACACATCACACCCCTATTACTTCTCACATTCCCTGTGTACATAGTGTGCATATACCTCATTGCAGGCACAGTGTGCAGTCACATTACACACATCACACCCCTATTACTTCTCACATTCCCTGTGTACATAGTGTGTGTATACCTCATTACAGGCACACTGTGCAGCCACATTACACACATTACACCCCTATTACTTCTCACATTCCCTGTGTACATAGTGTGTATATACCTCATTACAGGCACACTGTGCAGCCACATTACACACATCACATCCCTATTACTTCTCACATTCCCTGTGTACATAGTGTATTTATACCTCATTACAGGCACACTATGCAATGAAATTACAAACATCACACCACTATTACTTCTCACATTCCCTATAGTGTGTTTAAACCTCATTACAGGCACCTGTGCAGTCACATTACACATCACACCCCTATTACTTCTCACATTCCCTGTGTACATAGTGTGTTTATACCTCATTACAGGCACACTGTGCAGTCACATTACACACCACACCCCTATTACTTCTCACATTCCCTGTGTACATAGTGTATTTATACCTCATTACAGGCACACTGTGCAGTCACATTACACACATCACACCCCTATTACTTCTCACATTCCCTGTGTACATAGTGTGTTTATAACTCATTACAGGCACACTGTGCAATCACATTACACACATCACACCCCATTACTTCTCACATTCCCTATGGACATAGTGTGTTTATACCTCATTACAGGAACACTGTGCAGCCACATTACACACATCACGCCCCTATTACTTCTCACATTCCCTGTGTACATAGTGTGTTTATAGCTTATTACAGGCACATTGTGCAGCCACATTACACACATCACAACGCTATTACTTCTCACATTCCCTGTGTACATAGTGTGTTTATACCTCATTACAGGAACACTGTGCAGCCACATTACACACATCACGCCCCTATTACTTCTCACATTCCCTGTGTACATAGTGTGTTTATACCTCATTACAGGCACACTGTGCAGCCACATTACACACATCACACCCCTATCTCTTCTCGGCTCTGCCTGTTCAGTAAGCCAGCACCTATTTCAGTAAGGGGTTTCTTGGGCAAGTCTCCTTAACACTGCTACTGCCTACTGAGTGCGCTCTAGTGGCTTCCTCGCAAGCGCTTTGAGTCCGAGGAGAAAGGCGCTTTACAAATACTGCCATTATTACTTCTCACATTCCCTGTGTACATAGTGTGTTTATAACTCATTACAGGCACACTGTGCAATCACATTACACACATCACACCCCTATTACTTCTCACATTCCCTGTGGACATAGTGTGTTTATACCTTATTACAGGCACACTGTGCAGCCACATTACACACATCACACCCCTATTACTTCTCACATTCCCTGTGTACATAGTGTGTATATACCTCATTACAGGCACACTGTGCAGTCACATTACACACATCACACCCGTATTACTTCTCACATTCCCTGTGTACATAGTGTGTTTATACCTCATTACAGGCACACTGTGCAGTCACATTACACACATCACACCCCTATTACTTCTCACATTCCCTGTGTACATAGTGTGTTTATACCTCATTACAGGAACACTGTGCAGCCACATTACACACATCACGCCCCTATTACTTCTCACATTCCCTGTGTACATAGTGTGTTTATAGCTTATTACAGGCACATTGTGCAGCCACATTACACACATCACAACCCTATTACTTCTCACATTCCCTGTGTACATAGTGTGTTTATACCTCATTACAGGCACACTGTGGAGCCACATTACACACATCACATCCCTATTACTTCTCACATTCCCTGTGTACATAGTGTGTTTATAGCTTATTACAGGCACATTGTGCAGGCACATTACCCACAACACACCCCTACTTCTCACATTACCTGGTCTGGTCAGTCCCAGCTTTAAAGGACAACTGAAGTGAGAAGAATATGGAGGCTGTCATATTTGTTTCCTATTAAACAATACCAGTTGCCTAGCTGTCCTGCTAATATATTTGGCTGCAGTAGTGTCTGAATAATATCAGAAACTAGCATGCAACTAATCTTGTCAGATCTGACAATATCTCCATCTCCCTGACATTGGAAAAAAAAAGGGAGAGAGAAGAGAGCGCCTCGATGGTGCAATACCTTTAATTCAGTTTGCAAATTGCAAAAGAAATGCACGTACAAAATCGCATAAATTTGCAAGTATATCTCACATGCTCAATGTTCCACTCCTCTGATGTTGACCATGGCCAGCGGGGGACATCAACAAGGGTACATGGTGGGTCTGGAGTCCAGGCAGAATTAGCCTGGTCATGTGATTTCTGGTAAGTTTATAATTTGCATAAGACCCAACGGGGACCAGAGTCATGTCCAAAAGAACAATATATAATGTGTGATTTCTCTACATCAGAAACTGATTAGCATTTAAAATCACATTCAAAACTACAAACAATCATTGCTGTGTATGTACATATCAGAAGATCACTAATAGGAAGTGTGAGATAATGCTCATCACCCTAATCACTCATTCATTAATAAACAATTGAACACTTATCTGTGTTATAATTTAAGTAGGCCTCAGTTACTTGGCCTGAGTTTTATGTAAAAGGCTTGTCCACAGTGTATGCCTTTAAAATAAATAGAGGTTTTGTGATGCAGGCAGAGGCATCTCAGGGTCTGCGTGTAGCAGAGGATACACGCAGATACTGAGAACATGTTCCTAAAAGAAGGCCATCGGCCTACTCTGACCTCCGCACGTACACCACAGGAACAGTAAACATCGGCCATATTTACAAAACATCCACATTCCTGCATATGGGTCAAATGCCTCATTGATTATTAATCGAGTAGGTGTGTATGATGACACCACGAGTGGGTCCACCAATAGACTGATATAGGGGGTGGCGAAGATGATGTCATATTTAACTCTTTCCTAGTCAGTATTAAATCTGGAGTGAGCGATGGAGAGCTCACTTCTGCTCTTTACTTTCGCACTAGCTAGCAAGGCTGACTGGGACCTCTAAGCATGTTCTTCCTTTTTGTAATCTGATATAATGTATGCTGTACATAGGTAGTTTAGTGTAACGTAGCTAGGAAGAAGGTACCTGATTGACTCCAGCAGGGAGTCTAATCAAGAACTTGTAACGCAACATGAAGATTGGCATGGCTAGGATATGATGACTGTATCTATCTGTATTCCTGTTTCCTGAATAAATAACGTAAACATTGAAGAAGCCTGAGGAAGTCTATCTCCTGTTTGCTGTGTGGAGAGTCAAGTGATCTCACAGTCTGTGAGACGGTGGTGTCGAAGCAAGGTGATATAGAACAGGTTCTAAAAATCTGCAGTAATTGGGTAATCCTACAGAGCTATAACGCAATAGGTGATGAATACTCTGCCTTCAAGGTTTTATATAATAAGGGCTCGTTCACACTAGAGGCGTTTTTCTAATTTTTCAAAATCGCCCTGAAAGCACTAATGCTGGGCATACACGGCGCGATAGTTGTTATCAATCGAGCCGCTGATGGCTCGATTGATAATATTCAACCTGTCCGATCACCGCGGCGGATCGATTCCGCGCCCTCGCGGATTCGCGGGGAAGCGCCGGCATCGAGCCAGCGGCTCGATTCCAGCGCAGAATTGCACCGTGTATGCCCAGCATTACACCATGAATCTGTATGAGAGAGTTCACATCTGAGCGGTTGGTTTCCGATCCACTCAGAAAAGCGGTGCATGGGCCATTTTTGAGGTGATTTTGCCTCAATGGCAGGTATAGGAAAAACGCAAACGCACACAAAATCGCTTTGTGCAGTGATTGCGTTCGCATTTTTAAGAATAAATACAGTGGGCTCGATTCACAAAGCGGTGCTAACCCAGTTAGAGACTTTAGGCGTGATAACCATTGCACCACGCTGGTGAAAAACCAGTTTAGGCGTGATAAGTTTAGGCATGATAAGTTTAGGCATGCTAAGTTTAGATAAGTGTAGATAGCGTGCAAAGTCCCGCATGCAAAGCGGTGCCATTAAACTCTTTGTGAAGTGCACCAGACTTTGCTAGCGCAAAACTTTTGATCAGCTGTGCACTGCGGTGCTAACCCAGTTGGTGCTTAAACTTATCACGCCTAAACTTATCACACCTAAACATATCATGCCTAAACTTATCACACCTAAACTTATCACACCTAAACTTATCATGCCTAAACTGAGTTTAGGCGTGATAAAGGGCTTTTCACCAGCGTGCTAACTATTAGCACCGCTTTGTGAATCAGGCCCATTGTATTTATTCTTTTCTGGATCAAAGAGTTCACTTCTTGACTGACGTCAGGAAGTGAAAAAACGCAATTGCTCTGCAAAAGCACTTAGAGAATCGCTTTTACAAAAAAAGGAGGGCGCGGGTAATCGCTGGGAAACGGAAAGAAAAATCACATCAAAAAATGCCCAACGTGGACAGCCACGCAAACGGAACGCAATATAAACAAGGGCTCAAGGGCTGATTCACACTCGGCCCTGCCCGCGACTGCGTCCGGGTCTGCGTTTCATTGGCAAAATCTTGCGATTCTCTGCGACTTGCACTTGTGATTCCCACCCAATATAACAAGAATCACAGCGCAATCGCCCCCAAAATGCTGCATGCACCGCACCCCTGCGATTCATCGCAAATGCTGCAGCGCAAATGCTGCAGCGCAAATGCATCCTTGGGGATACATTAGCAGCAGTGCCCCGCTGATTGCCAGCAAAGTGATGAAAAATCGCGCAGTGTGAACCGGTCCCAAGGTCCTTTTGTTCTACAACCACTAGCCACAGTTGCAGCTGAATCCTGTGGCACACATATAAAACCAATAGATAAAATATATATAGATAGATAAAACATTTGCAATAAAACATATCTAAAATTTCATAATTTCGCATTTCAGCACTGACGTGTTTGAAAATCTCCTCACATTGGAAGTGCTGGGAGGCTGACATGTAAATTCATCCCAGGAGTACATAAGATAGGTGCGCCCGATAGATCAGTTCCGAATGCCGAGTGACACTCGGATACTGCAGGACTTAAAGGACAACTGAAGTGAGAAATATATGGAGGCTGCCATATTTAGTTCCTTTTATTTAATATCAACTGCCTGGCAGCCCTGCTGGTCTATTAGGATGTAGGCGTGTCTGGATAACACCAGAAACAAGCATGCGGCTAATCTTTGAGATCTGACAATAATGGCAGAAACACCTGGTCTGCAGCATGCTTGTTCAGGGTCTATGGCTAATAGTATTAGAGGTAGAGGATTAGCAGGGTAGCCAGGCAACTGGTATTACTTAAAAGGAAATAAATATGGCAGCCTCCATATCCCTCTTGCTTCAGTTGCCCTTTAATGGCTGGAACCAGTCACTAGATGCTCATATGTGCAATTTATTTCTATTGGCATGTATATTCACCCCAGTAATGGTGCATAAGGTAGTTACACCAGGTTGATCAATTGCAAATGCTAGTTACCATTCGCATACTGCTAGATTAAATGGTTAGGGCCTGTCATATGATGCCAGTCTTGGGCTAACAATAGTATATCTTAAGTCCCCAATCGCATAATGTCCCATGTAAGGAGGGGATGACCCGGTGCTAATCCATGCTTGTATGCTGCAGACTTGGGCGGGTCTGAGCCAGAGCTTACCATACCTTCAATAACTGGGCAAACAACCTTTTAATAACTACCGTGTTAGAGTTTGTCCAGGTTAATTTCTTGCTGTCTGTGGTGACACTTCAGCTGCTCAACACAACGCTATCAGTGATGGTGGGCGTGTGGCAGTACAATTCTCTATCAAAACAGACGGCATGACTGCATCAAATCAACATAATAATACAAAAAGGGGGGGGAGGGGAGACAGGAGTAAGGTTGGAATGTGGAATGGTTGGTGCGGAATTCAAAGGTATGTGCTGACTTCCAACTCCTCATTCAGGCCCTGAGGGGTTAAAGAATTGAGCTTGAAAATCCAATAGGGGCCCAGTGTACACCGAGCGGTTTTTGAAGCGATCCGCAAACCGCATCTGCCTTGGAAAACGCTTGGCTAATGCATTTTAATGGGCTGCTGCACAACGGTGGTTTGAGGTCTTTAGCAAATCGCAAACGTTGGTCCTGCAGCACTTTTGCGGTTTGCAGAAGCGTTTCTGCCTCAATGTAAAGTATAGAAAAAGCTCAAACCACTCTGGAAAACGCTAGATCAGAGCAGTTTTCCAGGCATTTTGTTACAGAAGCTGTTCAGTAACAGCTTTTACTGTAACAATATGTGTAATCTGCTACACAAAAACACTCCAAAAAATGCTGCTAGGCATGTTTAGAAAATCTCTCTAAACATGCCTAGAATCGCTCTGAAATCTGCTCACAAAACGCCTTGGTGTGCACTGGGCCAGATTCCTGTTCACAATGTTTTTTATATCCTAAACCAGGTGGGAAATCACTCGATATGGTTTCTAGCCCCATAACCTGCAAGGAATCTACTTGAGAATGATGATAGGCTTTGAAGTGCCTGGATACACGGTGATTTTCACGTTTTGCCAGAGCATTACACTTGTGTTCCTCAAAGCGTTCTCTTAAAGAACGTGTTGCTCCAGGAAAAGAGAATACAAGAAAAAAATGCCAATCATCTGAACAAACAAAGCAATAAGAACAAAAATAAAAACAAAAAGACAGACACACTTAATGGACATAGGGACCCCAAAAGTAATAGGAAGAATAATGCAGTGGGGCACCCAAATACACATCAGGTACCTAGATCATTCAGAACAAGACTTGGTTCCAAAGACACCCATCCATTCAGTTTGTCCAGCTCCAGGGCTGTTATGGACTCCCTAAAAACCAACTGGGAGGGCAAAGAGCCCACAGGCTACACGAACTGAGGTTAGAGTCACATTAATGCCTCGTTCACACTGCGCTTCATTTGCGTGGCAGTTTGCGCTGGCCGTTTGACGCAATATTTTCTTTGTTTTCTTTATTCTCGGTGCTTGCTGTGTGCTGGGCATTTTTACTTAAGCGCTTTTGTTAGCTGTTTTCCTGAGTGGTTCTTTAATTCACTCCCTGACGCAAATTAGGAAGTGAACTCTGATCCGGAAAATAATAAATACAATGTATTTATTCTTAAAAACGTGAATGCAATCGCTGCACAAAGTGATTTTGTGAGCGGTTTGCGTTTTTCCTATACCTTCCACTGAGGTAAATTGCCTCAAAAAATGGCCCATGCAGCGCAAAGAGGAACGGGCAAGCGAACGGAACGCCCCATTGAGAACTATCTCATTGGAAAGCATGGTGTAAGCGCTTTCAGGATTATTTTGAAAAATCACCAGCCCTTAACAAAGGCAAAAGCGCCTCTAGTGTGAATGAGCCCTAAATTCCTCCTGGGCAGTTGCCGTAGAGGAACAAGAAAAATCTATACCGGCATACTCAATGAAAGTCTTTCCAGTACAGCTATTAGGGACCCCAGCCAGGGCCATTCTTTAGGCCTGGGTCCCCCCCTCACCCCATTGGTCAGCAAAAAGCGTACCGCTCGACCAGACGAGGATGTAGAGGGGGAAGGCTTGCTCAAAAAAGGAAGAAGTAGTTCTCATTAAAGACTAATGAGGCATCCACCATCAAGATTTTTTAACATTGTGTGTGGTTTGAAAATGGACCAATCATATCCCACTTCATTTGATTGGTCCATTTTTAAGCTGCATAAATTTACCTAAAAACTTTACTGTAATTTTCATCAACAGAGAATGAATTGCACGTCACTGACCATCACTAGTGGCAGACTACAGACTTGCAATGTTACAGAGTGCTCCAGCTAGAAACACTGAGCTTACAATGGCATGATTATAAAAATGCAATTTTTTTTATTACAGTAAATTTTACTGATGCACTTCATAGTACTATAACACGCCCCCTACTGGCGGACCACTTAGTGCCTCCAATCTGCTTCAGCCCACAGACCATCCAATCTCGTGGATGCAACTGATGTGACAAAGTAGCTAAAATTGGGCAAACAGGTCAGGAAACATGTGAAATCACCAATAACTTGCTATGTACAATATTATGGGTAAGCTGCCACCATCTCTCAGTTATAAAGGGAAATGTCCCTTCTCACCATTCTAAGCCAGTGGAAAGAAAAAGGTTAACACAACCTATTCTCACTGAAACAGTAAAGTTTCTGGGTAGTCAGTTGCGTGTTGTCCGGTGATAGTCACAGAGAGAATCCGAAGACATAACAATAAAAGTTGTTTAGGTGATACCTTAAATGACTAACTGTACAAGATTTCTTTGCAAGCTTTCAAAACTTTAAGTTTCTTCTTCAGGCATATTTCAGAACTGGATCCAGTTAGTCATTAAATGTATCACCTAAGCAACTTTTATTGTTATGTCTTCGGATTTTCTGGGTAGTGTCTCTTCAGAAAGCAAGGATCATTCTGCAGTACTCAAACCAGGTAAACAGCCAAGTAAATAACTTTTTGTAGTTTATTTAACAAATACAACAAAATTAATATCTACAGAATAATTGTTATGAATAACAGATATGAAAATCAGTAGCAAACAGTACTGAGATAAAAGGGAAAATGAAGAAGTTAATACTTAAGAAACTGGAGCTGTCTGAGTCCTTTAGCTGTGGAAGTCCAAGTGAAAGTTCTTTGTCTAATAGTCCCAATTTAAGCAAGCTATCTCTCCATGGGCTCTTTTGGAATTTGTCTGTTCGATGGAAATTGGGAGATTAAAGATGGCTGCCAGGCCTGTCCTTTTCAAGAATCTGCGTGAAAGGCGGGATTGGGAGCCCCGCCCCCTCCCTGCCAGCATACAGTAATAGCATATTCCGGACCCATGAAAAATCTGCAACATTTTCATACTAAACATCATTTTCCTAGCATGAAATATTAACCTAATATTTTATAACCAGGATTTGTCTGTATTTCACGCAGTCGTGCAAGATTCCCACATGACGGGCTCAGTGCTGGGAATTCAGCCATATATTTTTTATTGGGACTGGAGATATGGTTTAGCTTGAAAGAGAGCAATTATGAAATTGCTTCATTTTAGATCCAGTGAGCACAGCTCAGCAGCACCTGGCGTTTGAGACAAGAAGTTGTCCCCCTGTGTCTGGAATCTTCCTCTTTCTACTTTGCCTTTTGTTCTACACTTACATGCTAAGCCAGGTGTGAACTATCCCAGAGACTTCCAGCACCTGCCCTTTGGTATGTAAAGAGCAGATATCAGAGAAGGGAAGAAAAAACAACTGTCATTTAGAATAAAGCTTTCTCTCTGGCATAAAACCTCTAAGTGTCCTACACAATCAATCTCAGATTGAATTACAACCAACAATCCATGTTCAATCTCAATTGCGATACTCATGGTTCTGCTGTTACAAGTACATCTTACATTACTTGCAGAGGAACAAAATATTTCACACTGTGGTAACAATATATAGTACAATCAACGAGTCTCTCCATCACACACACTATGTACAGAACATACTCATATATATATATATATATATATATATATATATATATATATATATATATATATATTTATATATATATATATATATATATATACTTACACACACACACATATACACATATATAATAATAATAATAATTCCTTTTTTTGTATAGCGCCTTTCTCCTGTCGGACTCAAAGCGCTTGCGAGGCAGGCACAAGAGCGCACTCAGTAGGCAGTAGCAGTGTTAGGGAGTCTCGCCCAAAGAACTCCTTACTGAATAGGTGCTGTGTATATATATATATATATATATATATATATATATATATATATGTATATATACTTAAATCTATCCCACATTCTGTCACATTTGCTTAGACGGCCCATTAATTAGCAAATTATCCAGAGGAATAACTTTATTAACAGCTTTAGTCAAAGTAGAGATGCTTGGAGATGCATCAGAATCTCAGAATCTTATTATACTGGACGTTGTGCATTCAGCTCAAATCTCTTCATGTTTCCTGGATATAAAACAGACAGAGAGACAGAGAGGGAAATCTTCTCTCCTCAGTACAGTCTGGATGAATGGGAGCTTCTAATATCCCCACATCTGCAGCTCACAGAAGGTAAATAACAACAGTATAAAGAACTTTCCTGGAGTTTCACCTTCTTATTTTCACATTAATGGCTGTAAATACTGACATGTCTGCGGTGCACAATTTCGAGTGTTATGTAAAATTTGGTGCTATTGGCTCCCAACAAAAACGGTTATTTTTGTAAGCACTCTCGTTATCAGGAGTGTTTGTTCAGGCAGATAAAAGTGTTTTGGCATTTATTTTCTTAGTACAGCCGTGGCTGCATGCAACTGTAGATCTTAACTTATTGTCATAGATAAAGCACCTAGTCTTTTAACCCTTGTAACAGAGAAAATATGAAAATTAAAGACAAGTTCTAACTAAGCTTAGTACTACATGTACTCATGTTTATCTCACAATGGCAGCTCGGGAACTTTAACAATCAAATGCACTGAGTAGCAAATAAGAGGCCTCAGAATTCTGTGTAAAAATGCTGCCCTGTGCGCTTAGCAAGAAATAAAAGAAACATTGGAATAGAACACTTACGGTCAACACATTTCCTACACTCAGCACAAATGTCTCACAGGCAGTGATTTCTAAACAAAACATTTTCCACTTTTAGCACGTGAAGAAGGCTTTTCACCAGTGTGAGATCTCTCATGGCTGATAAGATTTAATTTATCCCCAAAACATTTCCCACACTCAGCACAGGAATAGGGCTTCTCGCCAGTGTGAGATCTCTCATGAATAATAAGGTGTCCTTTCTGTCCAAAACATTTCCCACACTCAGCACATGAATAGGGCTTCTCACCAGTGTGAGATCTCTCATGAATAATAAGGTTTCCTTTACGACCAAAACATTTCCCACACTCAGCACATGAATAGGGCTTCTCACCAGTGTGAGATATCTCATGGCTGATAAGATATGCTTTACGTCTAAAACATTTCCCACACTCAGCACAGGCATAGGGCTTCTCACCAGTGTGAGATCTCTCATGACTGATAAGACCTGATTTATCCCCAAAACATTTGCCACACTCAGCACATAAATAGGGCTTCTCACCAGTGTGAGATCTCTCATGTACGACAAGGTTTGCTTTATGACCAAAACATTTCCCACACTCAGCACATGAATAGGGCTTCTTGCCAGTGTGAGATCTCTCATGAATAATAAGGCTTCCTTTCTGTCCAAAACATTTTCCACACTCAGCACATGAATAGGGCTTCTCACCAGTGTGATATATCTCATGGCGGATAAGATTTGCTTTACTTCCAAAACATTTCCCACACTCAGCACAGGAGTAGGGCTTCTCACCAGTGTGCAATTTCTCATGACTGATAAGATATGCTTTACTTCCAAAACATTTCCCACACTCAGCACAGGAATAGGGCTTCTCACCAGTGTGAGATCTCTCATGACTGATAAGATATGCTTTACTTCCAAAACATTTCCCACACTCAGCACAGGAATAGGGCTTCTCGCCAGTGTGAGATCTCTCATGAATAATAAATTGTCCTTTCTGTCCAAAACATTTCCCACACTCAGCACATGAATACGGCTTCTCAGCAGTGTGAGATATCTCATGGCTAATAAGGTATGCTTTACTTCCAAAACATTTCCCACACTCAGCACAGGAATAGGGCTTCTCACCAGTGTGCGATCTCTCATGAACAACAAGGTTTCCTTTCTGCCCAAAACATTTCCCACACTCAGCACAGGAATAGGGCTTCTCACCAGAGTGCGATCTCTCATGTACAACAAGGTTTCCTTTCTGCCCAAAACATTTCCCACACTCAGCACAGGAGTAGGGCTTCTCACCAGTGTGAGATTTCTCATGCTTGACAAGATTACATTTTAGAACAAAACATTTCCCACACTCAGAACATGAATAAGGCTTCTTACCAGTATGAGATCTCTCATGGCTGATAAGAGTTGATCTTTGCTCAAAACATTTCCCACACTCAGCACATGAATAGGGCTTCTTGCTAGTGTGAGATTTCTCATGGCTAATAAGAGTTAATTTATGCCCAAACCTTTTCCCACACTCAGCACATGAATAGGGCTTTTCACCAGTGTGAGATCGCTCATGAATGACAAAATCTGATTTCCACACAAAACATTTCCCACATGTGGAACAGGAATAAGACCCTCCAGCAGGGGGAGAGCTGTACTGGTTAGGAGGCCCCTTGAGGTTAGACAGGTGATGGGAGTCTGGGGGAATATTTGGGGTAACCAGGGTATCTGCTGGAGACTCTTGTCCAATGACATCATCATCCGTTGTACAGTCTGTGGATACAGAGAGACGAGTCTGTGAGAGGTTCCTAATGCCGGGACTCCGCGCTGCAAATAGAGAAACATCATCACTTCCTGTTAGAGAATTCTGAGGGGAGGAACAATTATCATTAGGGAGGGTCAGTGAGCTGCTGAGAATCCCATACAAAGTTTATGCAATGTGTTGAGATAATAATTTTGCCAAATAATTCACACATTCTAGTGACTAAAGCCCACTCTAAATTATACAACAGAGCTTCTAACTGTATGCTTAATAAGTTACCCATAGACTGTATCTAATGGGGCATTCGGGAGAGATTGCAGACCGCAGGTCATCTGGCACATGTTTGGTGGCACTGCCCTCAGGTCTCCCCAATGTGGGACAGAATTGTTCATATGATTTCCGAGATCTTCCATAGGGCCTCCATCTAAGACCTGAAAGTCCTACCTGTAGGCCATAAACCCCCCAGAACTATCCGGAGCGCAGGCTGATACAACATGCAGCCAATGCCACTAACATACACGTGGCAGCCAACTGGAAACCCAACAGGCTGTAGCTTTCAGCTGTCATTAAAGCAAACCGGAAGTGAAAAATTAACTTATGATATAATGATCTGCATGTGTAGTACGGATAATGAATAGAATATTCGCAGCAAAGAAAAGAGTCTCATTTTGATTTTCTGTTCTATAGCTTTTTTCCCATAACATTGAATCATTCTGTCATATTTGCAGTTTACACACTACACTCTGCATTTTAAACAATGAAACAGAGCAGAGCTAATGACCCTTTGAGCTTTCCTGCAGTAAACCTTACCTCAAGCTGTCTCTCATGGTTTCTTGACTATTTAAAGGACAACTGAAGTGAGAGAGATATGGAGGCTGCCACATTTATTTTCCTTTAAACAATACCAGTTGCCGGGCTGTCCTGCTGATCCTCTGCCTCTAATACATTTCACCATAGCCCCTGAACAAGCATGCAGCATATCAGATGTTTCTGGCATTATTGTCAGATTAGCTGCATGCTTGTTTCTGGTGTGATTCAGACACTTCTGCTGCCAACTACAGTAAAGTCTCGGTTATCTGGTGCTGACGGGGATTGGCTGATGCTGGATAAGTGTGCTTTCTGGTTGCTTGAGACTCAATGTTAAAAATAGGCCTAGCTAATACAGTACTATACCTATACATACAGTACTATATATATACATACAGTGGGATGACGAAGTTTGGGCAACCTTGTTAATTGTCATGATTTTCCTGTATAAATCGTTGCTTGCTACCATAAAAAAATGTCAGTTAATTATATCGTATAGGAAAGACACACACAGTGATATTTGAGAAGTTAAGTTTATAGGATTTACAGAAAGTGCGCAATAATTGTTTAAACAAAATTAAGCAGGTGCATAAATTTGGGCACCACAAAAAAGCACTTCACCAGCCACACGCCTGTGTTCTGCTTACAAGAACAAGCAGAACACAGGCGTGTGGCTGGTGTAGCTTCTGAAGTACTGGGCACAGCAATGGGCGAAGGCCACAGGAAGGGGTGAAGTGGGGAAGCTCAGGATTGTCAAAAATCAAGGAAAGACAGAGGTGTAATTTACGTTAAATGAAGAGCTTGCCAACATTCACAATATTGGAGGAAAACCAGCCAAAACCTTTGTTTCTGCACCCAGAGAACATCCTTTTCAGTTACAGAGCGTGGGAGGACAGACGCTAACTGTATTTACAGAAGGCCTGTCAGGTCAGTCTGAAAACAAATTAGAAACCAGAACAAGTGAAAAACTTGCTATTGAAGGTATTGTGGTACAGCGAGCTGAATACAGACCAGCAGCCAGTGAGCACTATATGCAGACGAAGAGACGACAAAATGAAGAATCTTCAAAACCAAAAAGACAGTCACAGCAAATTGAGAAAGCTATAACCACTAATTACAAGCCAGTGGCTGATCACCAGCATCATTTTACTGCAATATTAAAAGGAAATTGAAGACAAAGAGTGCCAGTTGGGTTTTTGACTAATGCAATAGTTACACCTGATGCCTGAGGTGGCCAACATCTGGTGAGCGAGCAATTGTGGAAGTGTTTGGTCACGTGTGCTGCACTATTATCATTGGAACACGGGTGCTTTGTGGATATGCTGTGTCCTGCTATTAGAGATGTTCATGCAAACTTAAGGGGTTCGCGTTCGCAGCAAGCCGCAAAATTTATGCGGGTTGGACCCCACCCCCTATACTACATCATTGGGCTAGACTTTGACCCTCTACATCAGGGGTCCCCAACCTTTTTCGGCCGGGGACCAGTAATCGACCAAAATTTTCTCTGGGGCCGGGGGGGGGGGGGGGGGGGGGTAGGTATGCGCGGCGGCACAGCAAGCACAGTTGCCCCAGTATAGGGAGTCTAGTTACCCCGGTATAGCTAGTATAGTGCCCCAGTATAATTAGTGTCAAGGTGACCAAGTATAGTTGCCCCAGTATAGCTAGTATAGTGCCCCAGGATAGCTAGTATAGTGCCCAGTGTGCCCCAGGATAGCTAGTATAGTGCCCCAGGATAGCTAGTATAGTGCCCAGTGTGCCCCAGTATAGCTAGTATAGTGCCCAGTGTACCCCAGTATAGCTAGTATAGTGCCCCAGGATAGCTAGTATAGTGCCAAGTGTGCCCCAGTATAGCTAATATAGTGCCCAGTTTGCCCCAGGATAGCTAGTATAGTGCCCCATGATAGCTAGTATAGTGCCCAGTGTGCCCCAGTATAGCTAGTATAGTGCCCAGTGTGCCCCAGTAAAGCTAGTATAGTGCCCCAGGATAGCTAGTATAGTGCCAAGTGTGCCCCAGTATAGCTAATATAGTGCCCAGTGTGCCCCAGGATAGCTAGTATAGTGCCCCATGATAGCTAGTATAGTGCCCAGTGTGCCCCAGTATAGCTAGTATAGTGCTCCATGTGCTCCAGTATAGCTAGTATAGTGCCCCATGTGCCCCAGTATAGCTAGTATAGTGCCCCAGTGTAAACCACTCCCCCCCGCGGCCGCCAATCCTGTTACCTTATGAGCTGGCGGCCGCTTCCTGTCGCAGATTCCCGTAGCCGCTCTCCTCCGTGCAGCATCTTCAATTTACAGCAGCGCGTCGCACGGCTGCTGTAAGGAGGGAAGGAGGAGGGGCAGCGGTTCCCATGGTAACGGCGATCGCCACTACAGGAAGCCGCTGCCCCGCCTCTTTCCCTCCTTACAGCAGCCGCACAGGAAGCGCTGCTGTAATAGGAGATGCTACACAGAGGAGAGCAGCTACGGGGAATCTGTGACAGGAAGCGGCCGCCAGCTCATAAGGTGACAGGAGCGGCGGCCGCGGGGGGAGGAGGGGCGAGAGGCCAGACCCGCCGCGGCACAGCTGGAAACTGCCCACGGACCGGCAGTGGGCCGCGGCCCGGTGGTTGGGGACCCCTGCTCTACATCACAGTGAGCAGACACATGGCAGCCAATCAGGCTGCACTCCCTCCTGGAGCCCCAATCCCACCCCCACCTTGTAAAAAGCAGCAGCGTCGGCCATGATCTCACTCTGTCTGCTGCTGTAGTGAGAGAAGGGAGAGGAATCTGCTGCAGAAATAGGAAAAGCTTAGTTAGGTCTTGTTAGCTTGCTCTTTGCTCATATTTGTTGCTAAAGTACCCCAAAACAGCTCTTTTGAGAACTAATGTTCTTCTGATGTTTTTTTTTTTGTGTGGGCCACTGACACTGCATATATACAGCCCTGTCTGTCGCAGCTGGCCCTTGCTAATTGCTATACTGTGTCAGGCCCAGCACATTCAGTGTATACCTTTCACTGGCACTGGACCGGTGTGTGTGACAGGCAACTGCACATTGTATTGTGTAATACCAGTCTGTGCATACCTGTAAGTGCACCTGTGATCGCACATTGTTAATACCTGCAGTCACTGCAACCTTTTCACTGCACCTGTGTGACCGCACATTGTAATACCTGCACAGCAGTCACTGCAACCTTTTCACTGCACCTGTGCTACCGCACATTGTTATACCAGCAACACTAACTGCAACCTTTTCACTGCACCTGTGTGACTGCACATTGTATTAGTCAAGTCAGTGCATACCTTTCACTTTATCCCCCCCAATATGTACAAAACAGGCAGAGGCAGAGCCAGAGGCAGACCACCTGGTAAGTCTGTTCGAGATCGTGCTGTCATGATTTCGTTCGGCCCTGGATCAAAGTACAGTGTTCAGAAGGCACGCAACGTAGTTGACTATTTAACACAGAACACCTCATCTTCCTCAGCTTCCGCACGGAACTGTGACATATCTTCCTCCTCCTGCTCTGATTGTGGCACCCCACTTAACACTCAGTCAGCATCCATCAAAGTGCCATCATCCCAGGGCTCAGCGGTGTGGAAAATTTTTTGTGTGTCTGCCTCAGATAAGAGCAATGCCATCTGTACTCTCTGCCTCTGAAAATTGAGCCGTGAAAAAACCAAGGGACAACTTCCTTACGAAGGCACATGATGACAAAGCACAAACTGCAATGGGATGACCACCTGAGGAAAAGCAGCACAGAAAAGCAAATCCACACACCGCAGTGGAAGATACCAGGCTGCAATTATTTCTCAAAAAAGGCGATATCCAAACTGTACTGTGATGCTGAAAGGTAAGTGGTGGTGTCATCTCTGGCACACAGCGTTGGGTCAAGGGTCCATCTGACCATGGATGCCAGGTCTGCAATGCACGGTCAGGCCTGCCCGAAGACTAAGTCAGTCCCCATACACAGCATCTCTGCCTGCACACCTTGTGACTGCCTGCCCCACTAAGTCGGTCCCCACACAGTATCTTTGCCTGCAGGCCGCTTGACTGCCTTCTCCGCCACCGCCAACAGGGTCCAGGATTCCAGGTGGATTCCTGAATTTTTAAGGCCGCTGCTAGCAGCAGCCGCTAACAAAAAAATAATATTTTTTTCTGGTGCGTGTACATGTCTGCCTAATTTTTCTGGCTGCACTGCGGCTGCAACAACAAAACAAAAGGCATGTACATGTGCCAATTCCCCTTTGTGATCATTACCTTGCTGCAGTGAAGGGGCTTGCGGATCACAATGAAGCAATGACCGCCGGCTGAGTGTGTTGGGGGGCACACCCAAGATAATAAGGTCGTTGCTTCATTGTGGACAGACCAAATTCGATCAGCTGGACAGTCACTGTTGTTCTATCACTGAGATACGTCAGCCCGGCGACCATATGGGCTTGAAAACCGCCATCGTCTGCACTCTTGCCATTGTGCACACCAGTCCAGCATGGCCATCACTACAGAAACAGCTGTTTGCGGTGCGTTACACATTGAGTTTGGTCTGTCAGTGTGAAGCAGTACATTAATTACACTACCTGACTGATGTATACACACGCAAGATGTTTTAATGCACTTTATGCCTCCAATTTAGCAATGCATTGTGATTTCTGCCTTTTAGGAATTATAACGCTGCTGTGCGTCAAATCCGGATTTTTCCCCGGGACTTTTGGCATGTATCCCACTCCGCCATGCCCCCCTCCAGGTGTTAGACCCCTTGAAACATCTTTTCCATCACTTTTGTGGCCAGAATTAATGTTTGAAGTGTTTGAAGTTCACCTGTCCATTGAAGTCTATGGCAGTTTGCAAAGTTCACCGGTTCGCAAATTTTTTGCGGAAGTTCGCGAACCACAAATTGGAGGTGCGCAACATCTCTACACGCTATGTGGAGCATGTATTTTTGTATATTGTAGGAAGCATCTGACAGAGTGGAGAGCGCAATTCAGCCTTTATTGACGTTTTACAACCTGAGGAAGCCCTTTTTAGGGTGAAACATGTCCATGTTGGGAATTTGTTGATGTGATTTTATGTGGCTATAACCAGTACGGTGTTGGGAGGTGGGCTTGCGCTTCTGTGGGTGTGCTGTTTCTCCCCTTCCTGTGGATTTTTAACATCCACCCAGCTTACCTTACCCCTGTGACCTTTGCATTTTTCATTGCTAGTTCTGGAGTTCCCTTATTAAAGGGAGATAAAGGTGCTACTACATCCTGTATGTCCCATGGTTTGCCCTTACTATCCCTTTTGACTCCCAGAGTCGTTACACAATGTGTTGTCTCTGCACTAGCACTTTAGTAGCCCTTTGACTTTTTAAGCATACAATTAAAAGCTAAGCTTTATAATTTAGAGTGAGCTTTAGTCTGTAGACAGTGTAATGTATGCTTGTAGAGCAATGTGGGTTCACTTTCTCCTATTGTTCCCACTAACGGCCGCGCAGAGCTACTTCGTGCACAGGACCACCCACATCGCGCGCAGCGCGGCGGGACAGTAATTGATGAGCCGTTTCGGAGGTACCCTATGCGCCGTTTTCGTACAGGGCAGCGGGTGCGACAATAAAATCGCACCGTGCACTATTACTGTCCCGCCGCACCGCGCGCGATGTGGGTGGTATGGTCCTGTGTGCGAAGTAGCTCTGCGCAGCCGTTAGTGCGCGCAGAGCTACTTAAGGGGCACTAAAGGCTTTTCACAGCGGCGCTAACACTTAGCGCCGCTTTGTGAATCATGCCCATAGACTCTATATATAAAGCTGGAACTGCAAGTTTGCTAAATGAGAAACCCGGATGGGACTGTGTAAAGCGGTGAATCAAACCATTGGAGTAGTGAAATGGTTATCTATGGGAGATTAATGCATCTGCACTTTTTACAATCAGGAATATTTTTTGTATGATTTTTATACAGATTTTATACTGTCACTGCAGCGTTGTCAAGAGACGGACTTCCAGCACTATTGCCTGATTACACCTCAGGGGAACTGTTGTCTGTGCATATAGGGATTGATTTATCTTTTTGGAGCTGGCTTTTGAACAGAACAATAGACTAGTGTAGGTGTGTGAATGGGTAAATGTGGAAGCAGTGAGATGTGTGTTGGTGCCATCAGAAAGTACAGGTCCTTCTCAAAAAATTAGCATAGTGTGATAAAGTTCATTATTTTCTGTAATGTACTGATAAACATTAGACTTTCATATATTTTAGATTCATTACACACAACTGAAGTAGTTCAAGCCTTTTTCTTGTTTTAATACTGGTGATTTTGGCATACAGCTCATGAAAACCCAAACTTCCTATCTCAAAAAATTAGCATATCATGAAAAGTTTCTCTAAACAAGCTATTAACCTAATCATCTGAATTAACTAATCAACTCTAAACACCTGCAAAAGATTCCTGAGGCTTTTAAAAGCTCCCAGCCTGGTTCATTACTCAAAACCGCAATCATGGGTAAGACTGCCGACCTGACTGCTGTCCAGAAGGCCATCACTGACACCCTCAAGCAGGAAGGTAAGACACAGAAAGAAATTTCTGAGCAAATAGGCTGTTCCCAGAGTGCTGTATCAAGGCACCTCAGTGGGAAGTCTGTGGGAAGGAGAAAGTGTGGCAGAATACGCTGCACAACGAGAAGAGGTGACCGGACCCTGAGGAAGATTGTGGAGAAGGACCGATTCCAGACCTTGGGGGACCTGTGGAAGCAGTGGGCTGAGTCTGGAGTAGAAACATCCAGAGCCACCGTGTACAGGCATGTGCAGGAAATGGGCTACAGGTGCCGCATTCCCCAGGTCAAGCCACTTTTGAACCAGAAACAGCGGCAGAAGTGCCTGACCTGGGCAGGTCAGCAGCACTGGACTGTTGCTCAGTGGTCCAAAGTACTTTTTTCGGATGAAAGCAACTTTTGCATGTCATTTGGAAATCAAGGTGCCAGAGTCTGGAGGAAGACTGGGGAGAGGGAAATGCCAAAATGCCTGAAGTCCAGTGTCAAGTACCCACAGTCAGTGATGGTCTGGGGTGCCATGTCAGCTGCTGGTGTTGGTCCACTGTGTTTTATCAAGGGCAGGGTCAATGCAGCTAGCCATCAGGAGATTTTGGAGCACTTCATGCTTCCATCTGCTGAAAAGCTTTATGGAGATGAAGATTTCATTTTTCAGCACGACCTGGCACCTGCTCACAGTGCCAAAACCACTGGTAAATGGTTTACTGACCATGGTATTACTGTGCTCAATTGGCCTGCCAACTCTCCTGACCTGAACCCCATAGAGAATCTGTGGGATATTGTGAAGAGAAAGTTGAGAGACGCAAGACCCAACACTCTGGATGAGCTTAAGGCCGCTATCGAAGCATCCTGGGCCTCCATAACACCTGAGCAGTGCCACAGGCTGATTGCCTCCATGCCACGCCGCATTGAAGCAGTCATTTCTGCAAAAGGATTCCCGACCAAGTATTGAGTGCATAACTGAACATAATTATTTGAAGGTTGACTTTTTTTGTTTTAAAAACACTTTTCTTTTATTGGTCGGATGAAATATGCTAATTTTTTGAGATGGGAAATTTGGGTTTTCATGAGCTGTATGCCAAAATCATCAATATTAAAACAATAGAAAACTTGAACTACTTCAGTTGTGTGTATTTGAATCTAAAATATATGAAAGTCTAATGTTTATCAGTACATTACAGAAAATAATGAACTTTATCACAATATGCAATTTTTTTAGAATGACCTGTAATATTGACAAGCAAAACAGTGACAAATTTGTTTTAAGTTACAATTTTAATAAATGTTATACAGTATATAATTATTTGTGGTGAACAGTAATTACTGTCGAGGCGCAGGAGGTTACCAATTTAAACATTGTTCCCTGATGCTGTGAAAAGCATGATGGGATTTCTGATGTTGTTGTTCTCGTTCTGCTGTTTTGGCGCAAATTTGTTTTTTGTTTTTATTTTGAATTTGAGATTTGAAGCCTAGCGCACGCAGCTAGGAGGGGTGATCAGGACACAGGACTGTTGGAACTGTGTCTTATGCTCCCTGTCACTTCCTTTCAACCAAAAAGATAGCTGCCCCCATGAGATCACAAACATTTGCCCGTTCTTTTAAAACAGGGTGGGTAAGAGGTCATATTACCCATCTATTTTAATTAACATAACTGATGGAACTTAGTGACAGTATGTTTGTTTAGACTGAAGTTTCTCTTAAATTATTATTATTTAGTGATGCATGTAGGAAGTAGAGAGGAACGGGCACTGCTTCAAATCCTGCTTTATTTATCTCCAAACTTAAAACATATGTTCAACCAGGCAAAACTTAGTTACATATATAAGTGGATAGGTGTTGCAAATGCACATACCATTGCGGGTGAGAGCTGATTAATGATTACAACTCTGCAGGTAGGGGAGACCCCAGACAGATCCCATTATATCATATCCTGTTACCACTGCAGCTATGTACACACACTAGATGACGTTCTGCCAAAACAGCCTATCCCTAACTGTGGTCAATCTGTGTACAGTAATGTACATTGACCATTATCAGCTTATTACCGGCCGGTAACACTAAGTCAGCCCTACTGCGAACAATCTGTGTGTAGTAATGTACAGTGACCATTATCAGCTTATTACAGGCCGGTAACACTAAGTCACCCCTACAGTGACCAATCTGTGTACAGTAATGTGCAGTGACCATTATCAGCTTATTACAGGCCGGTAACACTAAGTCACCCCTACTGTGACCAATCTGTGTACAGTAATGTACAGTGACCATTATCAGCTTATTACAGGCCGGTAACACTAAGTCACCCCTACTGTGACCAATCTGTGTATAGTAATGTACAGTGACCATTATCAGCTTATTACAGGCCGGTAACACTAAGTCACCCCCTACTGTGACCAATCTATATACAGTAATGTACAGTGACCATTATCAGCTTATTACAAGCCTGTAACACAGAATCACCCCTACTGCAACCAATCTGCGTAAAGTAATGTACAGTGACCAGTATCAGCTTATTACAGCCCTGGTGTACTACCCATACGCGCCACTGAACGGAAATGGAGGAAAACACGACTTAACCAGGATTTCCTACAGTACAAGGCAAACCTGCTGCAGTTCCACACTGCCCTCGCTAATGCGAAGCAGGAATACTTTACCAAGCTCATCGGAGAACAAGCTTCCAACCCCCGGCGTCTTTTTGCCACTTTCAACTCCCTGCTTAAACCCCCCCCCCCAACCCTCCGTTTCCACCCTCTCTGCCACAGATTTAGCCACTCACTTCACCAACAATATTGTCTCCACCTGTTAGGAAATATCCAATCTTCAATCTTCACCTCCCACGACCTCCCATTCAGCTCCTCCACCACCCTATCCTCCCCTCACCTCCTTCACTCCTACTGCCATTGAATAAGTCAACCACCTACTGCAGACTTCCCATACCACTACCTCCCCCCTTTCCTCACACAATGTAGCCCACCTCATTGCCTTACATCGGTGCCAAGCCCGGTGCTCCCTGGCATCCATACAGCTCCACGCTGCTCTCACTTTACATTCAGAAACTGCAGTCATATGTTTTGGGGGAAGGTCAGGAACATAACGTCAGCTGACTGGTGGAGCCGAATCCCAGCCTACCCTCAGAAAGCCCCCACATGCATCATCCAAATAGCAACAAGCCCCCTCCTGGCTGGACACAGACCCAGGGGGACACTGCAACCGACATCCCAGCTATCTGACCGGAGAGTGACACAGCCAGCCTCCTAGCCGTCCCATGGACAGGAACATAACTGACAGGAACTTCCTGTCACATGCTGATCCCTCCTGGCTGGACACAGACCCAGGGGGACACTGCAGCCGATACCCCAGCTATCTAACCTGAGAGTGACACAGCCAGCCTCCTAGCCGTCCCATGGACAGGAACACAGCTGACAGGGACTTCCTGTCCTGGGCTTTTATGTGTAGGGGGCTTATTAATATTCAGAGCTTTATTCTGTCCATAGAACTGTGGAAGGCTTATCTGTCAGGGGTCGCTGTCCTGGACACAACACTGAGAAATAACCTCTGTATCAGGGAGGGGAAATTGTGCTTTGCATCGTTAGCCTTTTGGTTCCTTGTAGCCAGTTACAAGAATATTAGTGGTTTTATATCTCCATAATACCTCTGATTCCCAATCCTGTAACCCCCCTGAGCCTACAACAGCCCCTCCCTTCTCCTGAAAGCCCAGCATGGGGGAGGGGGGGGGGGCTGTGATTAGAGCTCCATTTCCATTAAGAGGGGTCCAGAGACCACCTCATACTCATTTATAAACATATTTAAGCAATAGGATGATCCATTTTCCCAAACTGAGACACGTGTGCTTGTAATGTTTCTCCAGACTAGAATAGCTACAGCTCCATCCATTGCTCCAACTTCAAGCTGTACACAAGTTGGAACTACATTTGCATCAACTTGAAGAGAGTAGCCATTCATTGGGCGACTCTAGTGATTTGTGCAGCGATCTGTACACACTGCTGGTTATTGCTGCTATGAGGGTGTCACTCCCTCCTGGTCAGAGTCTCTGTTGGGCAGCTCTAGTGATTTGTGCAGCGATCTGTACACACTGCTGGCTATTGCAGCTCTGAGGGTGTCACTGCCTCCTGGTCAGAGCCTCTGTTGGGCAGCTCTAGTGATTTGTGCAGTGATCTGTACACACTGCTGGTTATTGCAGCTATGAGGGTGCCACTCCCTCCTGGTCAGAGTCTCTGTTGGGCAGCTCTAGTGATTTGTGCAGCGATCTGTACACACTGCTGGCTATTGCAGCTATGAGGGTGCCACTCCCTCCTGGTCAGAGTCTCTGTTGGGCAGCTCTAGTGACTTGTGCAGCAATCTGTACACACTGCTGGTTATTGCAGCTATGAGGGTGTCACTCCCTCCTGGTCAGAGTCTCTGTTGGGCAGCTCTAGTGATTTGTGCAGCGATCTGTACACACTGCTGGTTATTGCAGCTATGAGGGTGTCACTCCCTCCTGGTCAGAGTCTCTGTTGGGCAGCTCTAGTGATTTGTGCAGCGATCTGTACACACTGCTGGTTATTGCAGCTCTGAGGGTGTTACTCCCTCCTGGTCAGAGTCTCTGGTGGGCAGCTCTAGTGATTTGTGCAGCGATCTGTACACACTGCTGGTTATTGCAGCTATGAGGGTGCCACTCCCTCCTGGTCAGAGTCTCTGTTGGGCAGCTCTAGTGATCTGTGCAGCGATCTGTACACACTGCTGGTTATTGCAGCTCTGAGGGTGTCACTGCCTCCTGGTCAGAGTCTCTGTTGGGCAGCTCTAGTGATTTGTGCAGCGATCTGTACACACTGCTGGTTATTGCAGCTATGAGGGTGTCACTCCCTCCTGGTCAGAGTCTCTGTTGGGCAGCTCTAGTGATCTGTGCAGCGATCTGTACACACTGCTGGTTATTGCAGCTCTGAGGGTGTCACTACCTCCTGGTCAGAGTCTCTGTTGGGCAGCTCTAGTGATTTGTGCAGCAATCTGTACACACTGCTGGCTATTGCAGCTATGAGGGTGTCACTCCCTCCTGGTCAGAGTCTCTGGTGGGCAGCTCTAGTGATCTGTGCAGCGATCTGTACACACTGCTGGTTATTGCAGCTCTGAGGGTGTCACTGCCTCCTGGTCAGAGTCTCTGTTGGCAGCTCTAGTGATTTGTGCAGCGATCTGTACACACTGCTGGTTATTGCAGCTATGAGGGTGTCGCTCCCTCCTGGTCAGAGTCTCTGTTGGGCAGCTCTAGTGATTTGTGCAGCGATCTGTACACACTGCTGGCTATTGCAGCTATGAGGGTGTCACTCCCTCCTGGTCAGAGTCTCTGTTGGGCAGCTCTAGTGATTTGTGCAGCAATCTGTACACACTGCTGGTTATTGCAGCTATGAGGGTGTCACTGCCTCCTGGTCAGAGTGTCTGTTGGGCAGCTCTAGTGATTTGTGCAGCAATCTGTACACACTGCTGGTTATTGCAGCTATGAGGGTGTCACTCCCTCCTGGTCAGAGTCTCTGTTGGGCAGCTCTAGTGATTTGTGCAGCGATCTGTACACACTGCTGGTTATTGCAGCTATGAAGGTGTCACTCCCTCCTGGTCAGAGTCTCTGTTGGGCAGCTCTAGCGATTTGTGCAGTGATCTGTACACACTGCTGGTTATTGCAGCTATGAGGGTGTCACTCCCGCCTAGTTAGAGTCTCTGTTGGGCAGCTCTAGTGATTTGTGCAGCGATCTGTACACACTGCTGGTTATTGCAGCTCTGAGGGTGCCACTCCCTCCTGGTCAGAGTCTCTGTTGGGCAGCTCTAGTGATTTGTGCAGCGATCTGTACACACTGCTGGCTATTGCAGCTATGAGGGTGTCACTCCCTCCTGGTCAGAGTCTCTGTTGGGCAGCTCTAGTGATTTGTGCAGCGATCTGTACACACTGCTGGCTATTGCAGCTATGAGGGTGTCACTCCCTCCTGGTCAGAGTCTCTGTTGTGCAGCTCTAGTGATTTGTGCAGCGATCTGTACACACTGCTGGTTATTGCAGCTATGAGGGTGCCACTCCCTCCTGGTCAGAGTCTCTGTTGGGCAGCTCTAGTGATTTGTGCAGCGATCTGTACACACTGCTGGCTATTGCAGCTCTGAGGGTGTCATTCCCTCCTGGTCAGAGTCTCTGTTGGGCAGCTCTAGTGACTTGTGCAGCAATCTGTACACACTGCTGGTTATTGCAGCTATGAGGGTGTCACTCCCTCCTGGTCAGAGTCTCTGTTGGGCAGCTCTAGTGATTTGTGCAGCGATCTGTACACACTGCTGGCTATTGCAGCTATGAGGGTGTCATTCCCTCCTGGTCAGAGTCTCTGTTGGGCAGCTCTAGTGACTTGTGCAGCAATCTGTACACACTGCTGGTTATTGCAGCTATGAGGGTGTCACTCCCTCCTGGTCAGAGTCTCTGTTGGGCAGCTCTAGTGATTTGTGCAGCGATCTGTACACACTGCTGGTTATTGCAGCTATGAGGGTGTCACTCCCGCCTGGTCAGAGTCTCTGTTGGGCAGCTCTAGTGATTTGTGCAGCGATCTGTACACACTGCTGGCTATTGCAGCTATGAGGGTGTCACTCCCTCCTGGTCAGAGTCTCTGTTGGGCGACTCTAGTGATTTGTGCAGCGATCTGTACACACTGCTGGTTATTGCAGCTACGAGGCTGTCACTCCCGCCTGGTCAGAGTCTCTGTTGGGCAGCTCTAGTGATTTGTGCAGCAATCTGTACACACTGCTGGTTATTGCAGCTCTGAGGGTGTCACTCCCGCCTGGTCAGAGTCTCTGTTGGGCAGCTCTAGTGATTTGTGCAGCGATCTGTACACACTGCTGGTTATTGCAGCTCTGAGGGTGTCACTCCCTCCTGGTCAGAGTCTCTGTTGGGCAGCTCTAGTGATTTGTGCAGCGATCTGTACACACTGCTGGCTATTGCAGCTCTGAGGGTGTCACTCCCTCCTGGTCAGAGTCTCTGTTGGGCAGCTCTAGTGATCTGTGCAGCGATCTGTACACACTGCTGGTTATTGCAGCTATGAGGGTGTCACTCCCTCCTGGTCAGAGTCTCTGTTGGGCAGCTCTAGTGATTTGTGCAGCGATCTGTACACACTGCTGGTTATTGCAGCTATGAGGGTGTCACTCCCGCCTGGTCAGAGTCTCTGTTGGGCAGCTCTAGTGATTTGTGCAGCGATCTGTACACACTGCTGGCTATTGCAGCTATGAGGGTGTCACTCCCTCCTGGTCAGAGTCTCTGTTGGGCAGCTCTAGTGACTTGTGCAGCAATCTGTACACACTGCTGGCTATTGCAGCTATGAGGGTGTCACTCCCTCCTGGTCAGAGTCTCTGTTGGGCAGCTCTAGTGATTTGTGCAGCGATCTGTACACACTGCTGGTTATTGCAGCTATGAGGGTGTCACTCCCTCCTGGTCAGAGTCTCTGTTGGGCAGCTCTAGTGATTTGTGCAGCGATCTGTACACACTGCTGGGTATTGCAGCTATGAGGGTGTCACTCCCTCCTGGTCAGAGTCTCTGTTGGGCAGCTCTAGTGATTTGTGCAGCGATCTGTACACACTGCTGGTTATTGCAGCTATGAGGGTGTCACTCCCTCCTGGTCAGAGTCTCTGTTGGGCAGCTCTAGTGATTTGTGCAGCGATCTGTACACACTGCTGGTTATTGCAGCTCTGGGGGTGTCACCCCCTCCTGGTCAGAGTCTGTGTTGGGCAGCTCTAGTGATTTGTGCAGCGATCTGTACACACTGCTGGCTATTGCAGCTATGAGGGTGTCACTCCCTCCTGGTCAGAGTCTCTGTTGGGCAGCTCTAGTGATTTGTGCAGTGATCTGTACACACTGCTGGTTATTGCAGCTATGAGGGTGTCACTCCCTCCTGGTCAGAGTCTCTGTTGGGCAGCTCTAGTGATTTGTGCAGCGATCTGTACACAATGCTGGTTATTGCAGCTCTGAGGGTGTCACTCCCTCCTGGTCAGAGTCTCTGTTGGGCAGATCTAGTGATTTGTGCAGCGATCTGTACACACTGCTGGCTATTGCAGCTATGAATGTGTCACTCCCTCCTGGTCAGAGTCTCTGTTGGGCAGCTCTAGTGATTTGTGCAGCGATCTGTACACACTGCTGGTTATTGCAGCTATGAGGGTGTCACTCCCTCCTGGTCAGAGTCTCTGTTGGGCAGCTCTAGTGATTTGTGCAGCGATCTGTACACACTGCTGGCTATTGCAGCTATGAGGGTGTCACTCCCTCCTGGTCAGAGTCTCTGTTGGGCAGCTCTAGTGATTTGTGCAGCGATCTGTACACACTGCTGGTTATTGCAGCTATGAGGGTGTCACTCCCTCCTGGTCAAAGTCTCTGTTGGGCATCTGGCCAACATCAACAAAGCCAAACACAAGAAACTCCTCCCAGCTGTTTGATATGATTCTATAACATGAATAAGCTGCTGATGTTTTGTACCTCAGTGTTTCTGGATGTGTGTCTGGATTGTCAGAGAAGTGAGGGCATTATTTGCAGGTTTACTGACTGTCCTGATATAATGCATTATTATAGTAACTGTAGCCGGTTTACACATGGTATCCATATTACTTCTCACGTATGTTTTGCTGTGGATTCCAACCACACTTTGATCAGGCAAAGTTCTCCAAATCACACCAGTTGCCCACACTAGGGATATGGTAAGTAATACTCTTGCCAGATCTGTCATTTGTCTATTCACTCCCTGCCTGGAATACCTGCAGTATGGGGGTAACTTCAAGCTCATTGGAATTTGAATACTTGCAAATACCTTCTGTTTATGAAAGCATAATTGAATTTTTAGTTTAGAATTAATAGTTGATTTAGTAAAGGGACTTTCCAGCTACTTTTCACTTCATTCTCCCCTCCCCCCAACAACATCTCTCACATTCTTATAGCCCTTCCCCCCATTTACTGGTGTCATGTGATCTATACTGTGCCCAGCAGGGACATATTTCTTATAAGTTTATAGCATATCTAATATTTATCACTCACCAATGCTCATCCCTGTAATAGTGTCTTCCTCCTTAGATGTCCTCATCATGTGACCCTGCACCATAGAATGCTGATCACTCCTCACATACGTCTCTTCTTCTTCCTCTTTACTTGTCCTCATCATGTCCCCCTCCTCCATAGATTGCTGATCACCCCTCACATACGTCTCTTCTTCTTCCTCTTTACTTGTCCTCCTCATGTCTCCCTCCTCCATAGTCTGCTGATCACTCCTCACATACGTCTCTTCTTCCTCCTTAGATGTCCTCATCATGTCTCCCTTCTCCATAGGCTGCTGATCACTCCTCACATACGTCTCTTCTTCTTCTTTTACAACAACATCCACATGTCTCAGTTCTCCATCCTAATTGCACAAAATTAGAGTTAATTTAATATGTGAACACAGACAAGAGCATAAACAAAAGGAAAGAATGTCCCAGAGTTTGGTGTCTCTGATGACCTTCAGCCCCACCTACCTGATAATAGCGGAGGATGGTGGGATCTTCCTGTGGACAATCCTGGGAATAAAGAGAACCTGTACATCTCTGTGGTGGGTTTCTGTTACTGGACCCATCTGTAGGAAACAAACACACTGAATTGGGCCCGATCAGTTCACTTTTTCTCCTTAGTTTTCTCCTAGGTGATATTTTCATATTACATATAAAATGCCTTTTAAAGCCACCAGCAAGCAAGAAAATACTCAGAAATATCTTGACAGTACCTTTTCACCTACTTTGTGGTACTTTTTCAATTGCAAAGTGCAAACGTTATTTTAAACAGAAGACAAAATTATCTAGTAGAAGAAAATGAAGAGAAAGTGAATTGGATTGCATACATTGTCTCTATGTGATTATCAGATGATGGGGAGGGGATGTACAGTAGGTGGACCCTCCGTACTGCTCTCTCCTTTACAAGAGATGAAAGTCTCCTCTTACCTGGTGATGTGAGGGGCGGCTGATTCTCCATCTTGGCGTCTTTGTAGAGGTCCTTGTGTCCTTCTATATACTGCCACTCCTCCATAGAGAAACAGACAGTGACGTCCTGACACCTTACAGGAACCTGACACACACAGTGATATGGTCACCACACAAACACACCATTTGCTGTTACTGGATAATGTCCCATAATTCTTAGCACTGCTCACCACTCCTGTCAGCAGCTCTATCATTTTCCTGATGACTTCTAGAATCTTCTGCTTATTCTGATTCTCTGAAATTAGGAAGTGAGGTGAGGGCACTGTGATGGTCACATGATCACCAGACTTCACTGAAGGAAAACTCTGTAAAGAAATACCAAAAATATTGTTATGTGACCTCCCAGGATCCTCCTCACCTCTTTAGTCATCGGCATGTTTAATTAAAAGAGAGAATATAAATGTAATGTGATCTCCCAGAATCCTCCTCACCTCTCCAGTCAGTAAGTTGATGATATCCAAGGTGAGGTTCAAAATTGTCTCATTAAAATCAATTTTTTGTTCCATCTTGACCAAACTCAAGCTTGTCTGATTCTCCATCACGGCGTCCTTGTAGAGGTCCTTGTGTCCTTCTATATACTGCCACTCCTCCATGGAGAAATAGATGGTGACATCCTGACACCTTATAGGAACCTGACACACACAATAATAATAATAATAATCATGCCAGTATTTGTATAGTGCTTTTCTCCTGTTGGCGAGGCAGCCACTAGCATGCCCTCAGTAGACAGTAGCAGTGTTAGGGATTCTTGCCCAAGGACACCTTACTGAATAGGTGCTGGCTTACTGAATAGGAAGAGCTGAGATTTGAACCCAGGTCTCCTGTGTCAGAGGCAGAACCCTCTGACATAGAAGATAGATAGTGTCACCATCCAGACACACCCCTTGCTGTTACTGCATAATGTCCCATAATTCCCAGCACTGCTCACCTCTCCTGTCAGCAGCTCCATCATGTTCCTGATGACTTCCAGAATCTTCTTCCTCTTCCTCCTCTCTGGTGTAAGGGAATATGGCATCAGGCAGTAATAAGGGGACACTGGGATGGGAGATGGTGTGTGCAGAGAGTCCTGCGGAGTTAATGGTTCAACAGATGCAATATTTGGTAATTTAAACCCCTATTAAAAGAGAGAAAATGACAGTTAAGGCTGTTTTCCTACAAGGATATTACATTTTGCATGTAGTTTTCCATATACAAACCGTCATGCTGGCTTACACTTTCAATGCTGTGCATTTTTCCATAGCAGAAAAATAATAGGATTCTCATCCTACACGTATATAAAATTCAAGTATCCTCCTCACCAAGTGTGTGTTTTGATAGAAATAAGAGTGATGTCATGTGACCTCCCAGAATCGTCCTCACCTTTCTGGTCAAGTGTGTTTTATAAACAGAGATAAAGGATGTAATGTGACCTCCCAGAATCCTCCTCACCTCTTCAGTCAGGGGTGTGTTTCATGAATAGAGATAAGAGTGATGTCATGTGACCTCCCAGAATCACCCTTACCTATCTGTTCAGGTGTGTGTTTTATTAATAGAGATAAGTGTGACCTCCCAGAATCCTCCTCACCTCTCCAGTCAGCAGATAGACGATTTCCAGGGTACAGTTGAGTATCCTCTTGGTCATGTGACTCTGATCTTCATCCATCCTCAGTGATGCGGTCATGTGATCTGTACAGGATGCTGCTGCCTTTTGATAGATAAGTGAAGGATAATCTAGGCTTTACAACTGTCAGTGGTAAAACTACCAATACATGATCCCTCTCCCCCAGCACTGAGTGCATATATTGTGAGGACACTGGTTGACCTGGGCTCTGCTTAATGCTGACAGTTGAATATCGATACCATAATATTACCAATATTTTACTATAAATATACCTGTGCCAGCATCCCCATTTCTGTCATTGTAGGGCCATGCACGGTGCACTATACTCACAGTGTGCTGCAGTCCTATCCTCTCTCTGCCTCCTCTCCAGCTGGCCTTCTCTCCTCACATCCACCTCCCACTGTTACCATTCCTGTGATGTTACAGCAGTGCTGGTAGTGGTAGATGGATGAGCATATGAGGAGAGACAAGGCAGAGAGGCTAATGGGAGCAGAGGACTGGAGCACACTGTGACAGCTATCTACAAACCAATATATATCCTTCCTCTTACTACTCTGCAAGGAGGTGGGGGAAGGTAAAAAAAACTGGAGTGTGGACATGGCTATACTGGGGAAGAAATGGCATTACTGGGGTGGGGGGACATTACATACTTGAGGATAATGGCAATGCTGGGGGACACGGGGGGGGGGGGGCACAACACATAGCTATACTGGGAAAGAAATGGCACTGGGTTGGGCGACATTATATACTGTAGGATAATGGCAATTCTGGGGGACACAGGGAGGACATGGTTATACTGTAAGCCTATGCGCACCTCCCCATCACACACAGGGCATCATTTTTAGTTTTTAATTAGGGCTAAGGTATCCTTTAATGCATACCTGTAGTTACACATGTAGGTGCAGTTATTTTTTTTTCCCCCATAGTGCATCAGAAACTAAAGTGGGCTACCTAACTAGGATGTCTGGATACAGCACAGTGCTCCTCCAATCCACACTGGCAGCTGTAACCCATAGGACTATCATCTGATATCTACATATAGAAGCTTAGGGGAGACAGAGGGGAGGAGCTTCTGATAGCAGGGGGCGTGGTGATATGAGGGTATGACTGTAATATTGGAAGCAGGGCTGTTTTAAGGCGTGGGTAAGATGTATCATCCCTGGGGTGACATGGCAGAGGGGGAGAATGAGGCAGCCCATGCAGCTGAGGGGTCAAGTACCTCCACAGAGGACACATGCGACCCGTCCTCCTCTTTCTAGGCATTCCGTCTGTATGGTGCCATAGCTGTCTGTTATGTTATGACAGATGTACCACAGAGACCAAACACAGAGGAGTAGGGATGAGCCCACACAGTTTTGTGAGAAGAGAAGTTGTACCCACTATTGTCCAGCAGGGGGTCACAGTAGAGAGGGTTAATTTACCTGGATGTTGTATTGTTTATTGTATTTGTAAAGCACCAACACATTATGCAGGGCTGGACAATAAACACGGATACATACAATGGTAGGCAGATATAGCATAGTACAAGGTTACAGAACAAAAACATGAAACATGATCATGTGACTTGGGAGCAGGGTGTAGAGATCTATAATTCAAGTCTGAGTCTGTCCATTGGGAAGGTGCAAGTGATGAGGGTACATGATCAAGTAGGATATACTAAGGAAGGGAGAACACTGCTGAAAGCTTACAATCTAAGGGAAGGGGGTAGGGACACTCTAGGTATGGCTATAGAATAGGTGTACAGTGGAGGGAGTTATGGCATGGTAGAGGGTGGGTAGGCCAACTTTAAGAGGTAAGTTTTGACAGGAGGTGAGAGGGAGTTCCATAGGGTATGGGCAGCTCTTGAGAAGTCCTACAAGCATGCATGGGAGTGGGAAATGCACAAGGCAGCCAGGTGAAGGTCACTGGAGAACCGGAGGGGGCGGCTTGGAATATATCTATGAACAAGCTCTGAGATGTAGGCAGGGCAAGGTTTGTACACAGATTTGAAGGCCAGGCACAGAATCTTGAAGCTGATTCTGAAGCAGATAGAGAGCCAGTGTAAAGCTTTGCAGGGGAGAGATGTGGAAGCAGAATGGTGTGAACAGTTGAGGAGTCTAGCTGACGCATTCATGACTGATTGAAGGTAGTCAATGCAGTTCAAGGAGAAGCCTGACAGAAGGGCATTGCAATAGTCTAAATAGGAGATGATGAGGGTGTGGATGAGAAGCTTGGTATGGTCAGGGTTAGGAAGGGGCGGATCTTAAAGATATTGTGAAGGTGGACATTGCAGGATCTGGTGATGTTTTGAATGTGGAGGCAGAGTCTGTGGGCCTGGTAGGCAGGGTGGACAGTCATGTTGTTGATTGTGAAATTAATATCTGGAAGGGGTGCAGAAGCACAGGGCTGGAGGATCAGGAGCTCAGTTTTGCCTAGGTTGAGCTTAAGAAATAGTGGAGAGTCAGGAGGCAGCAAGAGGGGACCTTTTGCATGGTGAGGTGGAGAGATCAGGGGTATGGAGTTAGATCTGGGTGTCATCGGCATAAAGGTGGTATTTGAAGCCCAGAGATGAGATCACTTTGCCAATTGAGAAAGTGTATATTGATAACCAAATAGGGCCCATGGGGACACCCACTGAGAGCGGGTTGGAAGAAGCCATTAGGAGGTCATGAAGAAGCAATTTGAGAGGTAGGAAGAGATTGATTCCAAGGTGAGATCATGGATGCCAAAAGGACTATAGGGATTTGAGACTATCAAAAGCCAAGGAGAGGTCCCAGGAGGAGCAGGACGGCGTAACTTGCCTTCAGCCCTTAGGAAGGGCTGTTTCTGTTGAGTGTGCAGGTCAAAATCCAGATTGAAAGGGGTCAAGTAGGAAATTGGTGTTGAGGAATTTAGTTACATTTTAATGGACCTGCTGTTCAAGGAGCATAGAAGCAAAGGGGAGAAGGGAGATTGGGAGGACATGGCTATACTGGGAAAGAAATGGCTTTACTGGGGTGTGGGGACATTACATACTGGAGCATAATGGCAATGCTGGGGTACACTGGGGGACATGGCTATGCTGGGGAATAAATGGTCTTACCGGGGTGGGGGTTTTGTTACATACTGGAGGATAATGGCAATGCTGGGGGACACAAGGAGGACATGGCTATACTGGGGAAGAAATGGCATTACTTGGTGGGGACATTATCAGATATAGGATCAGGGGCATTGCTAGGCTCCTGAGGCCACCACACTGCCAGAAACAGGCCTTCAGGGATGTTAGTATGCCATAATCCCTGTCTGGCATCCGGCCAAGCAGGAAGTGTTGCTCACGTCCTGTTGGGCATTTGATGATGTGCACAGAAGCGTATTGTTAAAGTTCACTTCCGCACATGTGCAACACTGAAACTTGCGGCGGGTTTTTTAAAGACACCATAGACTTACATGACTTCAGGGCCGATGTAGATTGCCGCAGGAGCCGCACGGTGATGTAGGTATGGACACGCGTTAGATAGGGCACTTCTGGTGCAGCGTACCGAAATGTGGGGAGTGTGAACTCCCCCATAGACTTTCATTAGGCTGCAGTGAATTTACCGCACCACCTCAGTGTGAAAGGGCCTTGAAGGATCCATGGCACTGATACCTGCTGCGCTGAGAAGTTGGCATGGCCACACATTAGTGCATAGGTGTTCATGGGTGAAGCCAAACTGGCAAGAACTTAGCAGCGGTCTAAGTAAGCCTGCATAGCAAAATGTTTGATTAAGCCCCCTCTCCATTAACCACTTCACCCTGCGAGTTGTTTTTACCATAAAAGGACGTAAGTAATTTTCTCCTGTAGCAAACATTAATATCACCCCACCCCAGTAATCCTTCCTGTGTCCTCCAGCATTGCCATTATCCTCCAGTATGTAATGTCCACCACCCCAGTATCGCCATGCCCCCCGTTTCCCCCAGCATTGCCATTATCCTCCAGTATGTAATGTCCCCCACTCCAGTAATGCCATTAATTTCCCAGTATATTCATGTTTTTCCTGCATCCCCCAGCATTGCCGTTATCCTCCAGTATGTATGGAGAGATACACATCATTGGAGTCCAGCAGTCCAGAGGAGGTGAGAGAACTTTCATTGCACATTCACTCTGCTAGACTGTCTGGGGGAGCAGAGGATGGGGTCAAGTGGGGGTCATGCTAGGACAGAGGGGGCTGTTGCGGGACTCGGTACCATACCTCCAAACCCCGCACAGTTTCTGGTGAATCGGGACAGTTAGGAGGTATTCTATGCATTCTATCCCAAACACCAGCCAGACAACAAACTTCATTTCATAACACACAGGACAAATAATAATAATAGCAATACTTTTATTGAGATCTGATGAATAGATTAAAGATCAAGTTTTTTTCTTCAATAAAAAATATTATGTAGGTCGATTAGAATTCAATCATATCACCCACCACAGACTAAACCCACTCCTGCGTGTGCTACAGTAGTAGTGGCTGAATAACGTCATCTCCTCTGACACAGGAGACTGGGGCTCATATCCTGACTGGAGCAGCAGCTAATCTGTAAGGAGGCCTGGGGCAAGACTCCCTGATTCTCCAATGTGGCTGCTGTATATCCCCATAGTGGCTGCAGCTCCAAAACACTGTGACCCCCAGAATAGTGCTATACAAGTGTTACTGTTTATACTGAAAACCAGCTTTATTTATAACAGGCGCTAACACACATACAGAGACACCTAAACACGCTGCTCAATCTCACACCAACCCTGCATCCCGCACAATGCCCAACAGGATAATTCTGCTGTTTGATGGTATAACAAAAATCATACGATTACCTCTTCCAACCACGTGTTCTCTCCAATTCCTATTGCGTAACACCACTTCCTGCCTATGGGTTCATTACTTCCTATCTGTGCGTTCCACCTGGCAGAGGTGACATCACCATCTTGTGGTGAAAAGGCTAACTGCAGCCTCGATTTCTGGAATCACCTGCACTCCTTCAACCTTTATTTTTACTACGACTATTATTATTATCATCATCTGTTACTGCAAAACACCCTAATCTACAGACACATTATACTGTATTTTTATTTATACAGTTGCAGGATATGTAGAACTACCCCTATCGATGTGGCTCCATAGTAACAGGAAGTGTCAGTTTCTTACACCAGACTGGGAGATAGAGGCAGAATCACTGGAGAAATTGTCTGGACTGGGATGTTCACTTAATCCCTTAATGAGGAACTGTTCTTAAATAATAGAATGAAGATAATTGCTTATTTATTATTTAGTCAGTGTTTGCTTATTGTAAAAATCTTTCCTAACTGGCTTGTATTATCATAAAAAGGTTTGAGGCACAAAAATGATCTGACCAATAACTTTGCAAAAAAGAGTATAAATTGGTACAAAAAAGATCATTTATTAGTACAAAAATTTGAATGTATAACATAAGCCCGGATGCAATTGCAGCAGATTAACCCCCTACACACACAATAAAACTCTAAAAACAATCAAGGAGTATGGGCTCACTAAATATATGACGTCATAAAGGTGAGATGGCCATGGCAGCACTTAGACGGAGATATGTACCTCACGGACTCCTAGATTGAACAAAGTCCTTTAGGAAGCGTGTGTAAAGATCATATGTGTCATGGAAGATTCAAGTGCCAGTCCATTCAACAAGGTCAAAATTATATCCAATTGTCCCACATAATGGTGAAGGTTCCTTGCGACTTTTCTCCTATTTAAGGCATGTAGTGATACAAAGTCCCATTCGCAGACTCAAAGCATAGTAGTATTCCTTAATCATGCAAGGCACATAGGGTTAGTCAGCAAGCAAGCAAAATGCAGGCAAGTGATGAGCAGTCACCACCAAGCTGTAAATACAGGGACAGGTTGCACAAGCATAGAATGAGCACTGTTCATGGGCATGTGTCAATCGCATTACCTGCCCCTGGATGTATCCATGCACGTTTGGATCAGCACGCTGTTTATGTCCGGGGGAAGTTCCCGTGTGATGTTGCCGTATGGTCCTCCGCTGTTTGGGAGCCAAGGAATCAATGTCAGTTCAGCAACTGACTCCACTAGCGTGTACGCTGTAGGCTGTGAGCGGCGAGGAATCAAAAATGTCCGCCGGCAAGCCTGTGTGGCTCAGAAGCCGGGCCTCGCACGCTGTCCAATGCGTATGACGTCAGAGCCTCCTAACTCCGCCCACCGACCGGTTTCGCGCATGTGCGCTTCATCAGGGTGTGACTTGGACGGGATGGGAGTGATCTTTATGTATCTGTCACCCCAGCTCCACCCACCTGGGGTCGGGCTGAGGTACATGGTTGCCGCCCATATAACGGAGCGCTGCCCATAGCAAATACCCTTAGGCAGTAGGCAGGTGAGGAGAGTGAGAACAAATACAATACAAAATCAGAACGGAATCAAAACGAAACGAAAAGAGTCACCGCACTTCATATCGGCAGGACAGGTTTCCCAAGACATACAGAAGCCCATTGTCCCATATTAATATGGGGCGTATGTCCATCCCATTTATGCTACCTTATTAAGGATGTTATATAATTCTAATGGACAAAGGGAGGCACTTTAGCAAATAAGCAGATCTCTACATAAGGGGGGGGGGGGGGGGTGGCAGGAGGAGAGATAATCCTACAGAAAGCACTGTAATCCAAAATCAGCATTATGGCCCAAGGGTGCCAAGGTACGCAATTTATATATCCAACTACACTCCTTTTGTTTTAGAATCCTATCGAAGTCCCCCCTTCTTTGTGAGATATTGAGTTTATAAACTCCCCTGACCTTTGAGCCCACCAGTTCGCCTCCATGAAAATCTTTATAATGTTGTGCTAATGGGGTCGTATATTCCGGATCTCTAGCATTTCGTATATGCTCACCTATCCTGGCTCGCAAGGGGCGCGTGGTTTTCCCAATGTAATGTATACCACAAGGACAGGTGAGCATATTTATTTATTTATTTATTTATTTGTTGTATTTATAAAGCGCCAACATATTACGCAGCGCTGGACATTAATTTAGGTTACAGACAATATTTAGGGGTGACAAACAGCAATATGACAATACAGGAATACAAGAAAACCAGATCACACAGCACAGTATGAGTACCAGGTAATGCTTAGTCAGTCACTGGATGGGAGCATGGAGTTAGGCAAGTTAGGTTCACTCAAATGCATAGCATGGGTGCACAGTAATAGAGGTGCATGATCAGGTAGGACACAAAAGGAGTGAGGACCCTGCCCAAAGGATTACAATCTAGAGGGAGAGGTAGGGACACGAGAGGTAGGGGACCAGAGTTCGGCTGTGGGTTTAGAGCAATTGTGAGGGGTGGTAGGCAAGAGTGAAAAGGTGAGTTTTGAGGGCCTTCTTGAAGGTGTTGAAGGAGGAGGCTGCCCTAATGGGTGGAGGTAGGGAGTTCCATAGTGTCGGAGCGGCTCTTGAGAAGTCTTGGAGGCGTGCATGGGACTGGGTGATGCGGGGGACGGTCAGGCGAAGTTCATTGGAGGAGCGGAGTGAGCGGCTTGGTGTGTATCTCTGAGTAAGATCAGAAATGTAGGTTGGACAGGTTTTGTGGATGGATTTGTAGGTCAGACACAATATCTTGAATCTGATTCTGGACTGGATAGGAAGCCAGTGGAGGGATTCACGGAGGGGAGCCGCCCTGGTGGAGCGATGGGAGGAGTGGATAATTCTGGCAGCCGCATTCATGATGGACTGCAGTGGGGCTATTCGGGTCTTAGGGAGTCCAGACAGAAGGGCATTGCAGTAGTCGAGGCGGGAAATTATGAGGGCATGGATGAGGAGTTTGGTGGTGGCAGGGGTCAGGAAAGGGCGAATCTTACAGATGTTACGAAGGTGGAAGTTGCAGGACTTTGTGAGGTTTTGGATGTGGGGAGTGAAGGAGAGTGCGGAGTCCAGGGTGACACCCAGACAGCGGGCTTGAGAGGTAGGGTGAATAGTAGTGTGGTTAACAGTGACCTGCACATCTGGGAGGTCCAGGGATGACCGGGGTGGGAAGATCATAAATTCCGTTTTGTCTAGATTTAGTTTTAGGAACCTAGCGGACATCCAGGAGGAGATGGCAGATAGGCAGGAGGAGACCTTGTCCATGGTAGTGGTGGATATGTCAGGGGTGTGGAGATAGATTTGGGTGTCATCTGCATACAGATGATAGTTAAAACCCATGGAGGAGATAACCTTGCCAATGGAGGATGTGTATAGGGAGAACAGTAGGGGGCCAAGGACCGAGCCTTGGGGGACTCCCACTGAGAGGTGGTTGGGGGTGGACGAGGACTCATTGAAGGAGGTCGTGAAGGAGCGGTTGGAGAGGTAGGATGAAAGCCAGGTCAGGGCGAGATCGTGAATGCCCATGGATTGGAGGGACTGGAGGAGTAGGGGATGATCTACTGTATCAAAAGCTGCTGAAAGGTCAAGGAGGAGGAGAATGGTGTATTTACCTTCAGCTTTAGCTAAGGCAAGGTCATTGACCACTTTGGTGAGAGCCGTTTCGGTTGAGTGGGCAGGCCGAAATCCAGATTGCAGTGGGTCTAGTAGTGAGTTGGCATTGAGGTACTGGGTCAGGCGTTTGTGAACCAGACGCTCAAGGAGTTTTGAGGCGAAGGGGAGGAGGGAGATCGGGCGGTAGTTGGAGGGTAGCGAGGGGTCGAGGGAGGGTTTCTTGAGCAGAGGCAGTACAGTGGCCTGCTTGAAGTCTGAGGGGAAGGTGCCTGTGGATAGGGAGAGGTTAAACATGGTAGTGAGGACTGGGGCCAGATCCGTGAAGTGAGGCTGAAGTAGATCAGAAGGGATAGGGTCAAGGGGGGAGGTAGTGGTATGGGAAGTCTGCAGTAGGTGGTTGACCTCCTCAGTGGTAGTAGGAGTGAAGGAGGTGAGGGGGGGATAGGGTGGAGAAGGAGTAGGTTGTGAGCAGGTGGGAGGTGAAGATTGAAGATTGGATATTTCCTGACGGATGGAGACTATTTTGTTGGTGAAGTGGGTGGCTAAATCTGTGGCAGAGAGGGAGGAAACAGAAGGTGGGGGGGTGGGTTTAAGCAGGGAGTTGAAGGTGCTAAAAAGACGCCGGGGATTGGAAGCTTGTGCTCCGATGAGCTTGGTAAAGTATTCCTGCTTCGCATGAGCAAGGGCAGTGTGGAACTGCTGCAGGTTAGTCTTGTACTGTAGGAAATCCTGGTTTAGTCGAGTTTTCCGCCATTTTCGTTCAGTGGCGCGTGTTTCCCTCTGGAGGTTGCGAGTATGGGTAGTGCGCCAGGGCTGGGGGTTAGGGGGTCGGTTGCGGTGGAATATTGGTGGAGCAGCTTTCTCTAGGGCTGATGAGAGAATTTGGTGATACTGAGCTGCAGCAAGATTAGGACAGGTTAGGGTGGGGAGAGTGGAGGATAGGCCATGGAGGGAGTCAGCAAGGACGCCAGGGTTGAGCTTGCATATAAACGACTCCCTCTGTTGCACAATTAATGAAGGACTGTATCTGGTAGGATCTTTGTCCAAGGGAGTCAGTGAACTCTTTAGTGCGATCTACCAGTGGACATACCTGACAATGGCCACATCTGTACATACCATTGGGTATTGACCTTCCCAGCCAGGTTGTGGGGGTAGTTCTTTTGAACTCGCTTTGAATTAGTTGAATAGAATGAAGATAATTGCTTATTTATTATTTAGTCAGTGTTTGCTTATTGTAAAAATCTTTCCTAACTGGCTTGTATGTCAACTGAATTGTATGTCACATCTTTACTGCTGGCAGCTGCACCACTGCAGGGGCAAACCCAGGATTTTCAAGGGGGGATTCCTGAAAGGTTTCCATCAGCCACGCACTATACAGTATAATAATAATATGGTAAGACATCATACTGGGTACACATAATGCAATTTCCCATCCGACCCACCGACAACAGGATCGATCAGGAGCAGGTTGGATACAGATAATAATGAGGACAGCCGACATTGCTAATGAAAGGGAAAGTGAAGCATTCACACAGCAGGGCACAAGGCTGTGCTCATACCTGACTCTGTTAGTTCCCCGGAGCTGCTCCATGCTCTGTACACACGCTGCTGCTCCATGCTCTGTACACACGCTGCTGCTCCATGCTCTGTACACACGCTGCTGCTCCATGCTCTGTACACACGCTGCTGCTCCATGCTCTGTACACACACTGCTGCTCCATGCTCTGTACACACACTGCTGCTCCATGCTCTGTACACACACTGCTGCTCCATGCTCTGTACACACACTGCTGCTCCATGCTCTGTACACACGCTGCTGCTACATCTAAAGTCAACAGTAGTAGAGAAAGAAAGGAGGCAGTGATGTGAGCTGCTGGATGCCTGCAGATAGTGAGGAGTGCTGATGGGTGAAAATTGCTCTGTTACAGAAGAGGAAAACTCCTCAGTGGTCAAAATGTCAAAAAGGAAATACTTAACTAAGGAGAGGCAATCCTCTGGATCCTACAGAGGCCTCCCACACTCCATCCTCTGCTACCCCGTTGCTGTCCGCAGACCCTCCAAAGATTTCTGGCAATGGCTTGTCAAAAAACTGATTGGGGCCGTCTTCCAATTCAAGCATGGGAGTGGCTGTACTGCACCAGCACGAGAGGCTCAGTGCTGCTACACTGAGCAGGCGCAGTACAGCCACTCCCAGACTTGAAGAAGAGGGCAGCCCCATTCAGATTTCTGACAAGCCTTTGTCAGAAATCTTTTTTTTTTTTGGGGGGGGGGGTCTCCAAGCAGCAATGTGGAAAGCCCCATAGGATCCAGAGGCTTCCCTCTTCTCAGCCAAGTACAGCATTTTTTCTTTAATTTATTTTTTTTACAATATATTTTTATTGTAATTTTTGAACATACAAGAAGATATGCATAGGAAGAGACATATATTATCTTATATTCATAACACTTAACAGCGTATTAAAGTACAACAGTTATTCTACAATAATAATATACCGAAGTGTAGATGATATGTGAACTTCCAATATATTCTGGATACCCTTAAAGAGAATGCTAAGGATGGGTTCTAACAGATATTGTTATAGGTATCGAAGGTGTATTACTTAGCTTAAACCAATATATGGTGAACATTAGTATGTATAAGGAGTCTAAGATATAAAACATGTGGGAACATCCCGGAACCTAAAAGAAAGGAAAAGGTAGTTGTCCTCAATAGCGATAACCTTGTATGATTTAGGTTTACCTACATTAACCTAGGTCAGGTAAATCTTTGATCATAATATCTAGTAGTTTCATGCACACAGTGGTCTTGAGATTTATGCTTTCTTTTGGGAGCTAGGCTCAGTAATATGTGATAATGTGTTGAGATTTATTCAGGGAATAGGTGGCCATGTTATTGGAGTACCATGGGATGTAGCAGGTGGGTTGGTTATAGGTTTCAATTTAATTTCCATAGTCAGATTAAAATTCTACACTTTGTTGAAGGCGGGTGAAAGATGGAGGAGTGTCTAATCCCCAGTGTGAGGCAATTAAGGTCCTTGCTGTATTTAACAATAAGGAAATTCCTGGTCGAGAACAGGTAGGGAAATCATCTAGGCCTATATGCAGTAAGGCTAATTTAAGTGATATTTTAATAGGGGTTTTGGATGTTAACTAAATTGTTTTAGTAATGTATTCCCAGAAGGACTGGATCTTTGGACAGTCCCAGAATATATGGGTTACAGTGCCTTTATGTGAGCAATTTCTCCAGCAGAGTTGGAGGGTGAGAAAAGAGCCAGCCTTCTGGAAATATAGTGCCATTTAAGTAACATTTTTGATAGTTTTCCCAATGTGCCATGCATTTGGAGTATTTGCGGATGTCAGATGCCTTTATTAAATGGTGTAGTTGTATTTGTGTAGAAAGGTCATTCGACCAAGTCAGGCAGTATCTATTCAGTTGTTTACTGAGCTGACAAGATAGGATTTTGTACCAGACATGGATACCTCCAGATTGGGAGGAGGAAGAGTTTAGGTGTCTAACTATTGATTGAGGTAGTGTAGTGGGGGTGTCTCAGCACCTTGCAGGGAAAAAAATATAGGAGACAAATACGGGAGCCCAATAGTGTAGTATATTAGTATGCAATTAAAAAAAGGAATTTCAATAAATTACTACTCACAAAAGGAGGTTGCAAGGGCAACCAACCGTAGGAAGCAGGTGGAGACCATAAACCCGACTCCACTCGGGGTAGTCCCAGCCGGGACCTGGATGTGGTCGCTCTCCTTGAAAAAGTAGGGACAGGTGTCCACTGTGGGGCACCCACAGGTGGTTTGTCACCACCCCTCAAACACAGATTGTTTGGGGGTATAGCTATGCACAATTGAAGGTAAAGAGGCGCCCTGGTTGAAATAAAAGCATCTAAAAACAGCTTAAAATTGAGGAAATAATATGAGGTGGCTTACCTCAATAATGAAATCCTTGTATATGACAAAAGATTTTTATTTAGCACAGGCAACGCGTTTCGCGGGTCCAAGCCCGCTTCATCAGGCCAATAAAAGTGCCTACAATAGTGAAAGAGCTCCTCAGTATAACTATATCGACAGTGTTATAGGTTAATACAATGAATACTTATGCATTATACATTTATATCCCAATAGTATACATACCATTATGGTTAAATGAAAAAACGATCGAATGATTCGATAGATCCATCAATCAGAAAAACTATTTTTCAAAAAAGTAAATATAACCTAATTTAAGGATCTAGACTGCCGATCTAAAATGGGAGATGGCAAATATGCAAATGCAGTGTTCTGCTGCATTTGAAGGTATTTATATAATGTTCAAAAAGGATAAACAGTCCATGGGCCTGATTCACAAAGCCGCGCAAACCGTCCAGCACGGGTGCGCCAAACAGCCAGCACGCGAAGCGCCGCCCACGGTCTCCCGCGCGCGCAAAACGCCGCGACCCACGCGACCGCGGCAAATCGCGTTTGCAAAAGTCCGCGACCGTGCGAATCGTGGCACCCCACGCGCGCAAAAGCCCTATTTACTTTTTTGAAAAATCGTTTTTCTGATTGATGGATCTATCGAATCATTTGAACGTTTTTCATTTAACCATAATGGTATGTATACTATTGGGATATAAATGTATAATGCATAAGAATTCATTGTATTAACCTATAACGCTGTCGATATAGTTATACTGAGGAGCTCTTTCACTATTGTAGGCACTTTTATTGGCCTGATGAAGCGGGCTTGGACCAGCGAAACGCGTTGCCTGTGCTAAATAAAAATCTTTTGTCATATACAAGGATTTCATTATTGAGGTAAGCCACCTCATATTATTTCCTCGATTTTAAGCTGTTTTTAGATGCTTTTATTTCAACCAGGGCGCCTCTTTACCTTCAATTGTGTATTGATTGAGGTAGTTGGGGTAGGGAGATCTTTCGGTGATTGATTGCATGACAAATTCTGTGGTAGGAGAATAATTGGTTTTGGGGGAGATTATAATTCTTCTGTAGCGTTTGAAAAAGAGTAGAGTTTCCCCTGATTTAATATGTCGTTGAGGTTGTAAATCCCTAAGGTGTGCCAGATACTGATGTTTATATCTGGTATTATGGATAGGAGAGCTTTTATGGGGGTGGTTAAGATTGTGGTATCGCTGTGTTGTAGGGATGAAGATAGCAGGTGTGTCCAGGCTAGTATGGAGGCTTGTATTGTGGGGTAATCTGATTGGGGCATTGGAAGTTTTAGTAAGGCCTGAAATATGATGTCTCTTGTATTTTGCTTTAGTAAGCTGTTTTTTAATTGTAGCCATAATTTATTATGTGTACAGGACCACCATGCTGTTGATAGATCTAAAATAGAAGCCCAGTAATAGGATTGCACACAAGGCAGTCCTATGCCTCCTTGGTAGGTAGGGTTGGTTAATATGTCATGGGAAATCCTGTGTTTCTTATTATTCCAGATAAAGCTGAGACAATTGCCTGTAGTTTGGAGAAATAGGATTTAGGTAGTGGAATGTTTATTGTTCGAAACATATATAGGATTTTTGGTAATACTTGCATTTTGTAGGCCGAAATTCTTCCCATCCAAGACAACTCGAATTTAGCTATATTTTGAAAATCTAGAGTGATTTGTTTAAGGAGCGGGATATAATTTAGAGAGAAGATTTCCTCGGACTTGGCAGGAAGATTGATTCCTAGATAGGGAATAGAATTGGTGGCCCATTGAAAGGGGAAAAGTTGGGAAATCTCCGTTTTCTTATTTTCGTTTATATGGAGGCCTAGGAGTAAGGATTTACTTTCATCGAGCTTATAATAAGATATTTTGGAGAAGTCTTGGATAGTTTTCCATGAGGCATGAAGGGAGAGGATGGGGTTGGTTAAGGTTATTATTATGTCGTCCGCAAATAGTCCAATTTTTTGCGATAACCCATTGATGTCTATCCCTGTAATTTGTGAGTTGGACCTAATTGCCTCAGCTAGGGTTTCTATGGTAAGGGTAAAGACTAAAGGGGATAGGGGGCAGCCTTGGCGAGTGCCGTTGCTAATATTAAATTTGGTAGAGTAGAATCCTGCTATGTTTACAGTTGCCGAGGGAGAGGAATACAGAGACAATATAGCTTTTTTAAACGGTCCTATTATGCCAAATTTGGTTAAGACAGATGACATAAATCCCCATTGTACTCTGTCGAAGGCCTTCTCTGCATCCAAAGATAGAAACAGAGAAGGCCCCCGACCGAGTTCTACAAATCTCAAAACATTCAACATTCTTCTGGTGCCGTCAGATGCCTTTCTCCCTTTAATAAATCCTACTTGTTCCGGTGCAATCAGAGAAGGGAGGATAGGCATTAGGCGGTTTGCTAGCACTTAAGCAAATAATTTTGTGTCGTTGTTTAATAGCGAGATGGGGCGGTAGCTGGAGGGGCTGTTCATATCTTGTCCAGGTTCAGGGATGACAGATATTACTGCCTGAGTGTATTCAGCAGGCATGATTCCCGTATCCATGAATTTGTTGAAAAGGGAGGTGAGCTTGGGCGCTAATATTTGGCAAAAGGATTTAAAATACTCACAGGTGAAACCATAGGGCCTGGGGACTTATTGGATTTGGATTGTTTAATAGCTGAGATAATTTCCTGTATTTGTATGGGTTTGTTTAGGTAAGTGGAGTCTTCAGAAGAGGGTTTAGGTAGGTTCAATTTATCTAGGAAATGATTAATGAAGAGGTTAGAAGGCTGGTCTGTGTTTGGATCCTGGTTCAAATTGTATAGTGAGCTGTAGTATGAGCTAAATGCATTGGCTATATCTTTTGGGTTGGATAACGTTTTTTTGGTAGTGGGGTGGATAAGTGATACTATTCTTTGCTTTGCTTGTCTATGTTTGAGAGTTCTGGCTAGCAAGGTGCTAGCTTTGTTGCTTTGTGGGCTGTGCGTTAATGTAAGTTTTTTGAGTTTATATTCGTATTCTGTACTCAAGAGGGTTTTAATTTGGTGGCAAAGATTAAAAAGGTCCATCTTATTTTGTGGGGTTTGAGTGGCTTTATTTTGAGCTTCCAAGCTCTTAATCTGGTTAACGAGCGTATTGAATTGATATTCTCTCTTTCTCTTTGCTTTTTGTGAAGGGCTCACATTTTAATGAAATATCCCCTTATTACTGCCTTGTGGGCAGCCTCTCCAGCTACCCCCGTGTCTGGACTGTTAAAACAGGAAATATTCAGTCAAGTGCCCAGAAATGTGTTCTATGTTTCTTGAGGATTTATCGGGGGGGGGGGGGGGGGTGTTGTCTATTTTAAAGAAAACCTGAACTGAAAATTAAAAGTCAAAATAAGCATACACAAGTCATACTTACCTCCTGTCTACTCCTCAATTTCTTTCTCCTCTCCTGCGTCCTGTTTGTCCACTGTGATCAATGGAATTCTCTGTCCTCCATTTTGAAAATGGTCATTACACCAGAACAGCTTCCTGGTCAGCAAACTGTTAAACTGTAACATCGCCCACTTGAGCCATAGGGAAACATGGACACATCAGCTCTCCTCTCAGCTGTAACTGACAGCAACTGATATATAACTGGCAGCAACTGATATATTTCAGTTCTGACAAAATGTTGTCAGAACTGGAAGGGATCATTGTCAGAAGAAAATGGTGAGTTTCTGAGAGGAATTGATGGCGAGGTAACTATCTAATGTTCATTTGAAGTTACCTCGTGTTTATTTTAAATAATTTTACTCAGTACAGGTTCTCTTTAAGTATTAGACATATAGGTGAATGGTCAATAACTCGTTGGAGAGTGTATCGATCAGTTAACAAAAAATCGATACGAGAGTATGACATGTGAACATGTGAACATGTGAAAAAAAAGTGAAGTCACGGTCATCTCCATGAGATGATCTCCAAGGGTCATGTAGATCTTCTTCTAATATAATAGGAAAGATTGGAGACATTTTACTGATTTATTCCCAAAGCATTTCCCACAATTAGAGCATGAATAGAGTTTCTCACCTGTGTGAGATCTGCTGTGCACATCAAGCAGCCATTTACTCCCAAATCCTTTCCCACACTGGGGGCATGGATATGGCTTCTTATTTGTGTGTGATCTCTCATGTGCAACAAGGGTTGATCTATGTACAAAACTTTTCCCACACTCAGTACAGGAAAAGGGCATCTCCCCACCGTGAGAGCTCTCATCAGGAAGACCTGATGAAATGAAGGGAGGACCTCTGTGAAACGTTGTCTGTGAATAAAAGTGATTTACTTTACCTAAGATTCTGTGCTGCCCATAGCATATGCTGCCAGCAACATAGAGGCGGTGCAGCATTCTTATTCAGAAGATATCGCTCCCTGAGGTTTTACAGTGTCCACACTCTCTGTGCTAGCGAGTAGAGCGTACTGCTCCCCACTGGGGCCTCCCTGAAAGCCTGGAATACACGCTGGGCATATCATCACCACCGCTGCCAGAGGGAAGCATGTCCACCTCCACCACTGCAGCCTGAGAGCCTGGCCCCCGGCTACTAAGTGGGACAAATGCTACTACAGGCTGTTATCCAAGCACAGCCACATTTAAGGAGGTGAGACCTGTCCTGGATAGGGCCCTATGCCATATTTACACAATAGCTGAGAGAGCTTTCTTCTTTTCCTATCTTTGTACTACAGTGGATACAGAGCTGACCAGCATAACATCACGCCTGATCACTGCACCTAGGGAGACTATCCAACTCCTGCCATACACTCATAACATTTCCCACACTCAGCACATGAATACGGCTTCTCACCAGTGTGAGATCTGCTGTGCACATCAAGCAGCCATTTACTCCCAAAACCTTTCCCACACTGGGGACACGGATATGGTTTCTCATTTTGCGTGTGATCTCTCATGTGCAACAAGGGTTGATCTATGTACAAAAGTTTTCCAGCACTCAGTACAGGAATAGGGCATCTCACCACAGTGAGAGCTCTTATGTGCCGCAAGTTGTGATTTCTTTGTAAAACATTTCCCACACTCAGAACATGAATACGGCTTCTCACCAGTGTGAGTTCTCTCATGTCTGACAAAAGTTTAGCAAGAGAACCATAACAAAAAAGTCACATGACTCTCACAGAATCCTATTCACCTTGCTGAGCATGTGAGTTCTAATGATAGACACTAACAAATATATGCCCATGAGGCACAGTAAAGGTTCTATGAAGCAATAAGTAAGGAGAGGACCACAGAAATGTAAGTGATGTTTGGGGAGGAGCTGCAGGACGGTGAGTGGTATTTGGATAGGAGCTGCAGGTATGTGAGTGATGTTTGGGGAGGAGCTGCAGGTATGTGAGTGATGTTTGGATAGGAGCTGCAGGTATGTGAGTGATGTTTGGGGAGGAGCTGCAGGAATGTGAGCGATGTTTGGGGAGGAGCTGCAGAAAGGTGAGTGAAGTTTTGGGAGGAGTTGCAGGAAGGTGAGTGGTATTTGGATAGGAGCTGCAGGTATGTGAGTGATGTTTGGGGAGGAGCTGCAGGTATGTGAGTGATGTTTGGATAGGAGCTGCAGGAAGGTGAGTGATGTTTGGGGAGGAGCTGCAGGAAGGTGAGTGATGTTTGGGGAGGAGCTGCAGGAATGTGAGTGATGTTTGGAGAAGAGCTGCAAGAATGTGAGTGATGTTTGGGGAGGAGCTGCATGTATGTGAGTGATGTTTGGGGAGGAGCTGCAGGAATGTGAGTGATGCTTGGGGAGGAGCTGCAGGAAGGTGAGTGATGTTTGGGGAGGAGCTGCAGGAATGTGAGTGATGTTTGGGGAGGATCTGCAGGAATGTGAGTGATGTTTGGGGAGGAATTGCAGGAAGGTAAGTGGTGTTTGGGGAGGAGCTGCAGGTATATGACTGATGTTTGGGGAGGAGCTGCAGGAATGTGAGTGGTGTTTGGGGAGGAGCTGCAGGTATGTGAGTGATGTTTGGGGAGGAGGTGCACGTATGTGAGTGATGTTTGGGGAGGTGCTGCAGGAATGTGAGTGATGTTTTGGGAGGAGCTGCAGGAAGGTGAGTGGTGTTTGGGGAGGAGCTGCAAGTATATGAGTGATGTTTGGGGAGGAGCTGTAGGGAGGTGAGTGGTGTTTGGGGAGGAGCATTGTGTGGTTATACCTCATTACAGGCACACTGTGCAGTCACATTACACATCACACCCCTATTACTTCTCACATTCCCTGTGTACATAGTGTGTTTATACCTCATTACAGGCACACTGTGCAGCCACATTACACATCACACCCCTATTACTTCTCACATTCCCTGTGTACATAGTGTGCATATACCTCATTACAGGCACACTGTGGAGCCACATTACACACATCACATCCCTATTACTTCTCACATTCCCTGTGTACATAGTGTGCATATACCTCATTACAGGCACACTGTGGAGCCACATTACACACATCACATCCCTATTACTTCTCACATTCCCTGTGTACATAGTGTGTTTATACCTTATTACAGGCACATTGTGCAGGCACATTACCCACAACACACCCCTACTTCTCACATTACCTGGTCTGGTCAGTCCCAGCTTTAAAGGATAATTGAAGTGAGAAGAATATGGAGGCTGTCATAGTTGTTTCCTATTAAACAATACCAGTTGCCTAGTTGTCCTGCTAATATATTTGGCTGCAGTAGTGTCTGAATAATATCAGAAACTAGCATGCAACTAATCTTGTCAGATCTGACAATATCTCCATCTCCCTGACATTAGAAAAAAAAGGGAGAGAGAAGAGAGCGCCTCTATGGTGCAATACCTTTAATTCCGTTTGCAAATTGCAAAAGAAATGCACGTACAAGATCGCATAAATTTGCAAGTATATCTCACATGCTCAATGTTCCACTCCTCTGATGTTGACCATGGCCAGCGGGGAACATCAACAAGGGTACATGGTGGGTCTGCAGTCCAGGCAGAACTAGCCTGGTCATGTGATTTCTGGCAAGTTTATAATTTGCATAAGACCCCACGGGGACCAGAGTCATGTCCAAAAGAACAATACATAATGTGTGATTTCTCTACATCAGAAACCGATTAGCATTTAAAATCACATTCAAAACTACAAACAATCATTGCTGTGTACATATCAGAAGATCACTAATAGGAAGTGTGAGATAATGCTCATCACCCTAATCACTCATTCTTTAAAAAAAAAAAACAATTGAACACTTATCTGCAGTAATTGGCGGATCGCTCAGAAACAGCCGTATCAGTCCGCCGACAGACTGTACCTACGCCGGACTGTCTGCTGAAAACCGGCCCAGCAGGAGGTGACGACAGACCCGTCGTTGCCTGCAGTCTGGCGTGTGTACGGACCTTAATCCTACAGAGCTATAACGCAATAGGTGATGAATACTCTGCCTTCAAGGTTTTACATAATAAGGGTTCGTTCACACTAGAGGCGTTTTTCTAATTTTTCAAAATCGCCTTGAAAGCACTAATGCTGGGCAAACACGGCGCGATAGTTGTTATCAATCGAGTCGCTGATGGCTCGATTGATAATATTCAACCTGTCCGATCACCGCGGCGGATCGATTCCGCACTCGATCCACTGGGCGGACAATGGAAGAAACGAGCGGCTGATAAGGAACTGCCCGCGGGGACGAGCGGTAATCGATCCACGCGCCCGTGCGGACGAGCGGGGACGCGCCAGCGGCTCGATTCCAGCACAAAATTGCACCGTGTATGCCCAGCATTACACCATGAATCTGTATGAGAGAGTTAACATCTGAGTGGTTTGTTTCCGATCCGCTCAGAAAAGCGCTGCATGGGCCATTTTTGAGGCGATTTTGCCTCAATGGCAGGTATAGGAAAACCGCAAACGCTCACAAAATCGCTTTGTGCAGCGATTGCATTTGCATTTTTAAGAATAAATACATTGTATTTATTCTTTTCTGGTTCAAAGAGTCAACTTGGACTGACCAATTTGCATTGGTTCTGGCATAGGTGAGACGGGTGGAGGAGAGGCGTAAGAGACATATCTGACCACGTTCTTACCACGGGTTTGCTTCTGACAACGTAAACGGCGATCAACCCGTACTGCTAAAGAGATTGCCTCATTGATAGTTTTTGGTTCAGGGTATCCCAACATCATTTCTGAAACTGCGTCTGACAACCCTGATAAAAATCTAACAGTGCAAAAGGCCCCCACCTGGCTGACACAGACCACTTCTTGAATTCAGCTGCATAGACTTCCACTGGATCCCTGCCTTGATGTAAGGTCTTTAGCTTCCACTCAGCAGTAGAGGCAATGTCTGGATCATCATAAATTATGGCCATGGACTTAAAAAACTCCTCTACTGTTGTCAGCGCCTCGTGCCCTGCCTGCAGGCTATAGGCCCAAGTTTGAGCATCTCCTGACAGCAGGGTCTTAATAAATGTAATTCTCTGTGCCTCTGTTCCTGACAAGTTAGGCCTTAGTTCAAAATACGACATTGTACGATTCTTAAAATTCTGAAAGTCAGATCTATGACCAGAAAACCTTTCGGGTACAGACATACGTAAGTCTGTAACTGGAGGAGATCGCACTGAATTTACAGCCGTCTGAAGGACCTGTAAGGACCCAGATAAAGCAGAGATCTGGGCCTGCTGAGGTGGTGAGTGTATCAAGACGGCTGTTAAGTGCGTCCATTTTGTTTTTCAGGTCTGCTGTTCTGTAACGATCGGTGTCAGCACACAGAGAGAATCTGATTATTGGTGATCTGCAGTATCACCAAGAATACAGATATATACCGGATTATTGATCTGCAGAATCACCAATAATACAAGTATAACTAACCTCTGGACACCTGATAAATTGTAAATGTTTGGTGCAACAGTATATGAGCCAGTGATTCCCTGACTGCTGGGAATCAGACTCTACGGCAGTCAAAGGACTCCTATGAGACAGAGTCCCTGACTGGATAGCAGAGAGGTCCCTTAGAGGGACAGGGAGTCTCTGCAGCTACTGGACACCCCACCAGGGGGGGGGGGGGGGTCCCAGGTAGTACAGGGTGACTGAACACCCAAGGAGTGAGTGACAGCTGGAGGGGTCGGTCAGGCCGGGTCGGCAACACATGAGCAGATAAGGTACAGAGACAGAATGCTGATTCGATAACCAGGGACAGGCAGAGTTGGCAACAGGTAATCAGATATGCGGAAGTACCAAATCAGAGAGCAGAAGGAAGGTCAGGAGAGCAATAGGTCATAACAGATATCAAGCAGAGGCCTAGTCTAGAGTGTGAGGTCCGTGGTCTGAACACCCAGGAACTGGTCTAAGGAATAACACAGCAATGACACAGTATTTCTGAGCTTGGGTGTGAGATCCGTGGTCTCAACACCCTGGAACTGGTCTAAAGTAAAACACAGGAATGACACAGTATCCCTAAGCTTGGATATGAGGTCCGAGGTCTCAACACCCTGGAACTGGTCTAAATTATAACACCATATTAACACAGTATTCTGGCTAAGTGTGGATTCCCAGGTCCACCTGGTTCAACCACACTGTTGGATCTGACTATGGTCTGAGTGCTAACACATAAGCATTCGCAACGGCAGACAACCGGCAACTGACAGGGAAGAAGTATATATAGCAGAGCGCTCTCCAGCGCCGCCCAGTCCCATTCAGCCAATCACCTGCTGCGCTGGGATCAGCTGATCGTCCAGATCAGCTGATCCCTCTCCTATTGGCATAAAGGGCTTGCCTGTTAGCGCGTGCACGCGTGCGTAGCTCTCCATCTGTGTGCACTACCAGGCTCAGACAAACCAGGCGCATGCTGTTGCGGAGAAACCGCCGGTCTTGCTGTCAGACCGCGCGGCGGTGTCTCCGCAATCCATTACAACTACCTTATGCACCCAATGGACGTATGTCTTTTTTCAACCAAAATAACTATATGTAACTAAACATGCCAATAGAAACACTTTGCACATTGGTCTATCTGGCGCACCCATCTTATGTACTGCTCCTGGGATTAATTTACATGTCAGCCTCCCAGTACTTCCAATGTGAGGAGATTTTCAAACCCCAAGTCAGTGCTTACATGCAAAATTATGAGACTGTTATATTGCAAAAAAAAAATCTCTCTCTCTCTCTCTCTCTCTCTCTCTCTATATATATATATATATATATATATATATGTTACGGCCAGAACCCGAAGTGTGGCCACTTCTAGTTCTGGCCGGCCACTTCGGGTTCTGGCCGGCCAATGTGCGAAGTGGCCGCAGCGCTGCGGCCAATGTGAGAAATGTTTTGTTGACGCCGTCTCGCCGCGGCCAAATTGATGATGCTTAATTGTAATGAAATGTAGCCGGCGGCAATGTCATAGATGAAGCCGCCGGCTTTCGCGCACTGCCTCTCCCCGATCCACCCTCCCTCCTCTCCCCGCCTCCCATTACAATACATAGCAGCCGGGCGGGGACATGCAGCCGGAGAGTCGTTCGTCGCGGCAGGGGAATCCTGCCGTTCCTGCAGAGCGGGGTGCTGGCAGAAGCGATGTCTGCAGCCTCCCCCGCTCTGCTGCCCCTGCTGCGACGAACGACTCTCCGGCTGCATGTCCCCGCCCGGCTGCTACGTATTGTAATGGGAGGCGGCGGCGAGAGGAGGGAGGGGGGGATCGGGGAGAGGCAGTGCGCGAAAGCCGGCGGCTTCATCTATTCTATGACATTGCCGCCGGCTACATTTCATTAAAATTAAGCAAGTTTGTCATCAATTTGGCCGGGCGAGACGGCTGTAAACATTCCATTTCTCACATTGGCCGCAGCGCTGCGGCCACTTCGCATATTGGCCGGCCAGAACCCGAAGTGGCCGGCCAGAACTAGAAGTGGCCACACTTCGGGTTCTGGCCGTAACATATATATAAAACACACAGTATACAGTATATATATATATATATATATATATATATATATATATATATATATATATATATATATATAATTTTTGTATCTATGGCTTTTATATGTTTTATATGCGTGCCACAGGATTTAGCTGCAACTGTGGCTAGTGGATGTAGAACAAAAGGGCTTTGGGGCTGGTTCACACTGGGTGGTTTTTTGTTGCTTAGCTGGTCGTCGGTGATCAGCGGAGCACTGCTGCTAATGTATTCCCAAGGATTCATTCGCGCTGCAGCATTTGCGATTAATCGCAAGCACACTGCACGCAGTGTTTTGGGGGCGATCGCCCTGTGATTCTTGTTATATTGGGTGGAAATCAAAAGTGCAAATCACAGAGAATCGCAAGATCTTGCCCATGAATCGCAGACCCGGACGTGGTCGCTGCCAGGCGCCGAGTGTGAACCAGCCCTGGTTGTGTAAAACCTTGAGGCTAGGTGCACACATAGCATAGCGTGAAAACCTGGTATTTTCTGCAGGTGTGTTTGCGTTCGTGTAATGCGTTTTTTGTGCTTTTGCATTTTTGATGCGTATTGGGTAGGTTTAAATTTAAAAACGCATATGCGTTTTCTATTAGCCAACTATATGCAAATCATTAGGAACACAACAGGAAGTGGAAAACATCACAAATCTCTGTTTTTTAAGTAAAAACGCATGAAAACACGCATGGAAAACGCATGGCATATGCGTTCCCATAGACATTCATCATGTAAGTTTTGGCAGCCAGCCTGCATATTATGCAACATTGCAAGCATTTGCAGAATGTTTACTGTAAATACGCATAGAAAACGCATATCAAACTGTCATGCAAATTCCTGGATGGGGTTCTGCTTAGTTAAAATAGAAAGCACACCTTCCTATAGTTGGTGCAGTGAAACCCAGTGCTGTCTCGCAATACAGACAGAAAAGGATCGGGACCAGAGATATCAGTCTATCAAGGACTTTCACAGCAGAAAAAGTGGAGAAGACGCTGGAAGGCTTATCGAGAAAGATAAGTTTGTGCAGGGCTGCAAGGAGAGCCCGGAGCACGGAATGAAGTTCGACTAATACAGCGGCGAATCTCTAGAACGTCAGGAACTGTGCCGTACACACAGTTAGTGCCAAAACAGGATCCAGGGAAGGAGCAAACCCAGGCGCGGCCAGGCAAATTGCCATGAGGGAAACAGAAGGATCCACTGAGCGGGGTCTCAGAGCTCCAGGGGGCGTCCAGAAATTTGTAAGAAATATCTGCCGGGGCTGTATGAACTGTCATTCGATTCAAGGAACGTCTGAATGAACAGGAGATGCTTAGAGCTGAGCTGGGAAACCCCTTAAAGGTGAAGGTGGCTGTCTCCGCTCTAACTCCTGTATGCTGTCGCTGTGAGTTGCAGCTCTAATAAGTTGCTGGTGCCGGAGTAAAAGGTGTGTTGTGCTTTTGCCAATAGCAACCAACGTATAGGTTCTTACAGTCCTGCGGCCCATAGACTTCTGTTGCTGCAGAAAAACACAGCGTTTTACACTCCGCAAGCGTTTCTGCCATGTGTGCAGCTGGCCTCAGTGTAAGGCCACTGTCATGGTCAGTTACCTGTGCAGACTCGGCGGCGGGCACATACAGATGTCCAACAAAGAAAAGAGCTGGCACATCTAAAGTTAATCTTTATTGGTTCCATGTAAAATAATATGGCCAATGTTTCGGAGCCACATAGGACCCCTTTATCAAGGCAATGTTTGCTTGGAGGCAAAGATCTGTCTGCTGCTCTACAAAAGTTCCTGCAGAGGAAGTGGGAGTCTGGCTCCTCTAGACACTTGCAGAGAGCGATGTGTATTCATCTGGGATCAGCAGCAGCCTAAGGCCTGGGCAGAAGATGGCAGTGAATTGGGTAGTCAGACAGGCAAAGGTCAGCAACGGAGCTGGTAGTCGGAACAGGCAAAGATCAGCAACCAGATGGACACTCATACAGCCAAAGGTCAGGATCACGGCAGATACTGGATCAAGACATGGGAGAGCAATCACCACAAGCTGCAATACAACAGCACCAAGCAAAGTCTCTCTGCAGACTGATATAGGCTGTTTGGGTGGAAAAACAGCATAATGCCGTATGCAACATTACTTACGCAAAGAAATGTACACGCGTATGCCTGTCCGCACGCACATGCGCTACGCATACAACCCTACACCTTCCAGGGCCAAGGCCTATGCCGCCACACACAGCATACATGAAAAAAACACCGCCAGGAAACCACAACTCAGGGACTGACGGTATGCCTCAGGACGCCCGCGGAGATCAGCCGCCAGGTCTGCACAGGTAACTGACCGTGACAGCCACCCTATTGAAGTATGATAAGGTTTGGCCAGCCTGGCTTTCCTTCCCCCAAACTCAGAAGTGTATTTTGTGTTTCTATCCATACTGCATTGTTGGTGGTGGAATTGACCTCTTCACTCTTTCCCCCTTCTCTTCCTTTTTGAGATGGATTTAGTGCCCATTTCCACTAGCCACCGCGTGTAGCTGTGAGACGCGCGGTGGCACTGCCTGCTGTGCGGGAACGCTGACGAATTCCATGAGCCGTGCCATGCACGGCTATGGGATTCGCAGCTTCCCACACGGAATCTGATGGCAGTGTCGGCCGAATCGCTTACCTTACCTTATCGGCGCCATGGATTCCTATGGGAGAGTTTCCCCGTGCGATTTGCCTGCGGGGAAACTCTCTGAATTCGGCCCGGTTTCTGCACTAGTGGAAACAGGCCTAAGTGATTGCTTTCATCTCATTTGATTTTGCAGCAATGTTGCAGCAGTTGTTGCTGTTATTTTTGTACTATTGGTGTATCTGCCTTAATAAAACTTGGCTTGGAAGAAAAAAGAGAAAAAAAAAACAATCACGCAGCACAAACTAAAAATATACATTATTTGAGCAGCATTTTACAACAATAAGCAGTGTTCCTCCCTGGTGTCTAGAGGCCCCTCTCTCTTCTTAGTACCATTCCCTGGTGTCTAGCGCCCCCTCCCTCCCCTTTACAGTTCCCTGGTGTCGAGTGCACCCTTCCCTCCCCTATACAGTTCCCTGGTGTCTAGTGCACCACTCCGACCCCTTTACAGTTCCCTGGTGCCTAGTACCCCTTCCCTCCCCTATACAGTTCCCTGGTGCCTTGTGCACTCCTTCCTCTCCTATACAGATCCCTGATGTCTAGTGACCCCTCCCTCCCCTATATAGTTCCCTGGTGTCTAGAGTGTCCCGACTCCCCTATACAGTTCCCTGGTGTCCAATGGCCCTTTCCCTATACAACTCCCTGGTATCTAATGGCCTCCCTCCCTCCCCTATACAGTTCCCTGGTGTCTAGTGCACCCCTCCCATATACAGTTCCCTGGTGTCCAATGGCCCTTTCCCTATACAACTCCCTGGTATCTAATAGCCTCCCTCCCGTATACTGTACCCTGGTGTCTAGTGCACCCTCCACCCTTTGCAGAGTTTGGTGCAGGGAACGAGGCTTGGTGATTCACTTCACTCTCCATTCCAGCATCACTTTCATCAGCTGCACACCAAGTCGACTGTAATGGCAGCGTGTATGCAGCTAATTGAAGAGAGGTGGAAGATGGACAGACACCGTGACACAGGACAGGCAATGTATAAATACCCATTACAGCACATATACTTTACATACATACACACACACATTCATACTCACTGCCAGCGCATAGCACACCGGTGTAATTGAGAGGCAGAAGATGGATAGAGACCGCAACACAGGACAGGTAATGTATAAATGCACATTATAGCACATATACATACACGCCCTGGGCGAAGTTACAGGCGAAGGAGGCTGGCGTGGAGGAGCTCTGTTTGATACATGCTTGATTTTATCTTTGAACATGTGAGTGCACTACTTTTTACTGTTTTAATAAATGTGGATGGTTTTACGCTATGTTGAGTCCTTCAGTTGATAGGCTGATATGAAGGATCTGCTCCTATGATATCTGACCTGCTGAGGATACTGCTGGGAACATCCTATCTGAGTGTATTAAGCGCTGCTGCTGTCTTATAATTTGGACGGCAGAGAGTAAGGTGAGAGGCCACGTATGCTTTGGTGGATATCTGCATGACACTGGGAGCGTGTATACGGTGCTGTTTTTGCTGTCTGTGGGTTGGCAGCCACTGCACATGGTGAGGACCTGTATAACCCTGAGAGGTGTGGTGGATACACATAGAATACAGGTTGCAGCACTGGGTGTTGTGGAAAAAACAACTATTTGAAACAGTATCACGCTATGGTTTTTTTCTGTTTTCTTTTTTCTATGAGTGATATACTATAAGAAGACTGGATATACATGTGAACGAAAAAACTTCCCCTGGGGGTACTCACCTCGGGTGGGGGAAGCCTCCGGATCCTATGGAGGCTTCCCCCGTCCTCCTCGGTCCCATGGCGGCGGCAAAAATCCTCCAGGAGCGGCGGCGATGTAAATATTTACCTCCATAGCTCCAGTGCAGGCGCAGTATCCGCTCTCTGCACAGAGATAGGCGAAAATAGCTGATCTCCATCGGGCCGCTCTACTGGGCAGGTGCAAGTCTCTTGCGCCTGCGCAGTAGAGCGGACCCGACGGAGATCGGCTATTTTCGCCTATCTCCGTGTGGAGAGCCGCAACAGCGCCCCCACTGGAGCCAGAAAAGGTAAATATTGCACAGCGTGACAAATTGTCGGCTGTGCGTTCCGTGGGCTGCAGCGAGACCACCTGGGACACAGGAGGACGGAGGAAGTCTCGATAGGGTCCAGAGGCTTCCCCCTACCGAGGTGAGTACCCCCCAGGGGACTTTTTTTTGTTACAGAATCTCTTTAAATCTGCCAGGAAATCTCATTGTGTGTACTTGGACACTAGTATTTATTAATGATGTCATGCAGGACAGAAGCAGACGAATGAGTTCTGAGGTGTTCACAGATATACTGTCTGCTCAAATCCAGCTAAATGCAGTCAATGCATCATTGTGTCATGCTACAGATGGACAATGACCTAAAACATACAGCCAAAGTTACCCAGGTGTTTGCACAAAAAGAAAAAAAGATCTGCACCAGCTATTTATAAGACAGTGTGCTAAGACCCCCTCAACAAACAGTACACATCATTGCCCCAAGAAAAACAGGAAATGAGGTCCAGACAAGACAATATTTATATTATGCTTTTCTCTTGGCGGATTCAAAGCGCCAGAGCTGTAGCCACTAGGGCCTGCTCTATAGGCAGCAGCAGTGGTAGGGAGTCTTGCCCAAGGTCTCTATACTAAATAGGTCCAGGAACAGAAGGAAGCTGAGATTCAAACCAGGGTCGTCTGTGTCAGAGGCAGAGCCCTTAAAGGGAACCTAAACTGAGAGGGATATGGATGTCTCCTTTTTTAACAATACCAGTTGTCTGACAGCCCTGCTGATCACTTTGACTGCAGTAGTGGCTGAATCAGATCTGAAACAAGCATGCAGCTAATCCAGTCTGACTTCAGTAACAGCACCTGATCTGCATGCTTGTTCAGGGGCTGTGGCTGAAAGTATTAGAGACACAGGATCAGCAGATCAGAGTCAGGCAACTAGTATGATTTTAAAAGGAAAAATCCACATCCTTCTCAGTTTAGGTTCCCTTTAAAGGGAACCCGAGGTGAGAATAATATGGAGGCTGCCATATTTATTTCCTTTTAAGCAATACTAGTTGCCTTGCTGCCCTGCTGGTCCTCTGCCTCAATACTTTCAACCATAAACCCTGAACAATCATGCAGCAGGCGGGGGGTTTCTAACAATATACTGTAGTTAGAACTGACAAGATTAGCTGCATGCTTGTTTCTGGTGTAATTCAGTTCACTACTGCAGCCAAATAGATCAGCATTACAGCCAGGCAGCTAGTATTGTTTAAAAGGAAATAAATATGACAGCCTCCATATCACTCTCACCTCGGGTTCCCTTTAACCAGTACACTAACCAGCCTCCATTGAATGTCAAAAGTATGTTGTTATATTCTTATTCCATACATACAGTATATAGCAAAAAAAAGTGGTTAAAAACAATTAAAAAGCAAAAACATGCAGCCCCTGCCTGCATAATAATGTAAGCAATTATATATCAATACAATAAATGGAACACAGTACTTCCCTGTATCAACCCCTGTATGCTGCGGACACGGACACGCCACGGTCTCTCCTGTTACTAGAGGCCCCACTGCGAAATTATCATAGGACCCCCTATAATCCAAACTTCTGCCTGCTGTAACCAATCTGCCATGCGCACACACACACCTTGCCCCAATACGTATGCAGAATAGTGCAGGGACCAGAGTAGTATTTGCTTGCTACAGTGCTGCTGGTCGCCTCCATGGATCACAGCCGCTCTGCTGCTATTCGCATTGGTCATGTGATCGGGAGCCAGCGAATGGCAGCAGAAAGTGTGTGGCTGCGATGCAGGAGACACACAGTACTGAAGCAGGCAAACATTACTGCACTTAGAAAAAAATATATAGATAGAATAACATTCATAAGGGTGGGTGTAGTGCAGGTCCAGCACTGGTAAACTACATACAGCTAAAAAGAGGGAGAGAGAAACCAAACCAGTATATGCTGTGCAAAAACTGCACAATTTATTTGCATAATCATACACTGTCACCTAAATTTTAACATTTAGTGCCAATAGTAAAATGGCACAATAATATCAGTGCAATAGTTGTTGACAGAACACACCTGAAAATAGAAAAGCAAAGTACAGTAACTCACTATGAATAATGTACATTGGTACCTAGACACAAATAAAGTGTAGTCCACAAAATATAGGTATCTGTGTCCAGGCTGAAAGGTCATACTGGGAGCACCCAGCCATCACATAGGGAGGTAATCCAATTAGTATCAATCAAATTCAATGATTATAACCACTCACAGAGGATAACTGGGTACGACCAATATGATCAATGATCAATATATTCATAGAATACAAAGGGGGGGGGGATCTGTGCATAATAATGTGCCCAAGGCATTAGCCAATATAATAGTCCTGTGATATATTCCTATAAGCACCATACTGTATATCTAATCAATAATTCCTCAATGTAGCCAGAGTCCGTCTGGTCTAAGTATTAGGAATAAATATAATACATTTTAGTTGCAGCTGCACATAAATAGTTTGTGATATAAATAATTGCACCCATAAAAAAGTTCAGAGAAATGCATCAATAAGAAACTTGCAGTGAAAGGATGTCGAGCGTAAGCAACACAATTGCATGAAGATTCCTTAGTGTAGCCGACAAGCATGAATTATAGCCATCCATTAGGTTCCCAGCAAAAAAGTCAATTTAGACATTCCTCAAAACAGCATATAAGCGTGATGGATGTTAAGTCCACCAATTAATAGTGTACAGCGCCAATCGCACGCTGAAACGCAAGGCTTCAATGGTAGATCGCCCTCTATGGTATACAGTGTGTCACCACCTCTAATAGCGCAGTTCAAACGGGTATTGTAAATGTTATATAATGTTCCAGATTGTGACAAAAGCACCAAACAAGCGCATCTAAAGTGGCGCAAATACTATGTGAGTATTTGCGCCACTTTAGATGCGCATGTTTGCCGCTTTTGGCACAATCTGGAACATTATATAACAACATTTACAATACCCGTTTAAAGAGATTCTGTAACAAAATTTTCAGCCTTATTTCTTCTATCCTATAAGTTCCTATACCTATTCTAATGTGGTCTGGATTACTGCAGCCTTTTCTAGTTGCACTGTCTCTGTAATATATCTAATCTTTTCTTTGTCAAGCTTTGTCGACCCAGAGAGGAAAGGGCTGCCTCTGTTGTAATGAATTACACATTGCCCATAGGGCTCAACCAAAAGCACCAGAAATGGTCACTAATGGACCTGTCCTATGTATAAGGATATTTATTTTTCACAAAGGTACATGGGAGATTGACTCGAATGATGAGGAGCCAGCTTTTAATGTATATAGTCAGCGGTATATATAGCATATAATTGGGGATGAGGGTCTTTGCTGATCCCCCCCCCACTTGTCTGTGCATATAGTGGGGTGTAGCTATCTCGTCCCCAATATCACCACATAAGACCTTTATCACAATGCTGTTGCCTCAAAAAGTATATCACATAGTGCGGCTGTTATCTAAGTGCAAATTCCCTTGAAGTCAGGGTATTATTGTATTGCACATAGATCTATATAATAGATGGCCGCATGTGAGAAAAGACCCCATAGGGGTCACACGATGTGGATAAAGCCCCTTCACAGAAGGTAACTGGGGTACAGAATATATAGTGGGTGCATCAGTGATAATATATACAGTGCTCTCAACAATCGTTTCACCCTAAAAAGGGCGTTGTCAGGAGAAAAATAGTGCACAAAATAATAAACACAGTAGCAGTTATCCCCACACCAAGTGACAGAGTTTCCCCCAGCAATAGCCCAAATCAGAGCTACTCGATCAGCTATCTGGCTTGATTTAAATAGCCATATGCGTGCACTGCCACGCCTCCCAAGTCTGCCTCTCACTTATGGTGTATCCATGATACCTGTAATGAGCTAGTCTCAGTCACCGTATGTATCCATCGGTATTACCCCATCCTGCGCATATGAAAGCGGAGCTAATCCGCCTGGCTGCCATACTTTCAACCTCGTTCTCCCCGCTGACGTCACACCCTGTGATGTCACATCCTTCAGGTTGCTATGCGTCCCTGACAACCCTGGTAACGTAATGGACGGGAGTGTTGTGTAAACAAATCCGCACTCCTCGTCCAGGATGTGAGGACGCTGTCATGGCAACCTGGCCACCAATGTTATAGCGCATGATCTGTGCCTGCTAGATGACAAAATACGTCCATGCGTATGCGCCGTAATGTTAATACTGGGTGTATATACAGTCCACTTAATGAGGGACAGTGACACATACGATTACTATAGTTACGTGCATGTAGTAACAATATTAGACCAATGTCAATTTGCCATCAGCTGCAATGGTGATCTAGCAACGCTGTGGATGTTAAGATGTGGTAAATGGGGGAATTGTCAATAATGTCTATTCTCAAGGAGGGGCGATGGTTGATACGTATGGTTCCCTTCCTTTTTCCACCCCTATGCTCCCTACGTATCAACCATCGCCCCTGCACGCATATGGCTATTTAAATCAAGCCAGATAGCTGATCGAGTAGCTCTGATTTGGGCTATTGCTGGGGGAAACTCTGTCACTTGGTGTGGGGATAACTGCTACTGTGTTTATTATTTTGTGCACTATTTTTCTCCTGACGACGCCCTTTTTAGGGTAAAACGATTGTTGAGAGCACTGTACATATTATCACTGATGCACCCACTATATATTCTGTACCCCAGTTACCTTCTGTGAAGGGGCTTTATCCACATCGTGTAACCCCTAATGGGTCTTTTCTCACATGCGGCCATCTATTATATAGATCTATGTGCAATACAATAATACCCTGACTTCAAGGGAATTTGCACTTAGATAACAGCCGCACTATGTGATATACTTTTTGAGGCAACAGCATTGTGATAAAGGTCTTATGTGGTGATATTGGGGACGAGATAGCTACACCCCACTATATGCACAGACAAGTGGGGGGGGGGGATCAGCAAAGACCCTCATCCCCAATTATATGCTATATATACCGCTGACTATATACATTAAAAGCTGGCTCCTCATCATTCGAGTCAATCTCCCATGTACCTTTGTGAAAAATAAATATCCTTGTACATAGGACAGGTCCATTAGTGACCATTTCTGGTGCTTTTGGTTGAGCCCTATGGGCAATGTGTAATTGAGTAATTATTACCAGTACCTTCTATTCGGTAGTGTGACATCTGTTGTAATGAATACAAGTTACTCATGCCCTCTGCAGGCTCTGTGTGCTTTGTGTACTCCCCAGGCTGAGGGGGAGGGAAACTGTGAGAATCCCAAACTGGAGTGCAGATAATTCACTATGTAATAAAAACTTGTAGTATCCTGTAACACAATATTAGACACACACACACCTCACTTCCTGGTGAACGGCCATGTTTTTTGTTTGTAAACACTGCCTAAAACTGGCAATTAAAAGCCAGGATCGTGGCGAGGGGTGGAAATGGCAAAGAGAGATCCAGGAGATCATAGTGACTGGATTGGTATGTTTTTTATTGTACAAATTGGACAGTACAGATTCTCTTTAACCATAGGCTTAACCACCCTGGCGTTCTATTGAGATCGCCAGGGTGGCTGCGGGAGGGTTTTTTTTTTATAAAAAAAAAACTATTTCATGCAGCCAACTGAAAGTTGGCTGCATGAAAGCCCACTAGAGGGCGCTCCGGAGGCGTTCTTCCGATCGCCTCCGGCAAGCATAAGTAACAAGGAAGGCTGCAATGAGCAGCCTTCCTTGTTTGGCTTTTCTCGTCGCCATGGCGACGAGCGGAGTGACATCATGGACGTCAGCCGACGTCCTGACGTCAGCCGCCTCCGATCCAGCCCTTAGCGCTGGCCGGAACTATTTGTTCCGGCTGCGCAGGACTCGGGCGGCTGGGGGGACCCTCTTTCGCCGCTGCTCGCGCCGGATCGCCGCAGAGCGGCGGCAATCAGGCAGCACAAGCGGCTGGCAAAGTGCCGGCTGCGTGTGCTGCTTTTTATTTTATCAATATCGGCCCAGCAGGGCCTGAGCGACAATATTAAACACACACACACCTCACTTCCTGGTGAACGGCCATGTTTTTTGTTTGTAAACACTGCCTAAAACTGGCAATTAAAAGCCAGGATCGTGGCGAGGGGTGGAAATGGCAAAGAGAGATCCAGGAGATCATAGTGACTGGATTGGTATGTTTTTTATTGTACAAATTGGACAGTACAGATTCTCTTTAACCATAGGCTTAACCACCCTGGCGTTCTATTGAGATCGCCAGGGTGGCTGCGGGAGGGTTTTTTTTTTATTAAAAAAAAACTATTTCATGCAGCCAACTGAAAGTTGGCTGCATGAAAGCCCACTAGAGGGCGCTCCGGAGGCGTTCTTCCGATCGCCTCCGGCAAGCATAAGTAACAAGGAAGGCTGCAATGAGCAGCCTTCCTTGTTTGGCTTTTCTCGTCGCCATGGCGACGAGCGGAGTGACGTCATGGACGTCAGCCGACGTCCTGACGTCAGCCGCCTCCGATCCAGCCCTTAGCGCTGGCCGGAACTATTTGTTCCGGCTGCGCAGGACTCGGGCGGCTGGGGGGACCCTCTTTCGCCGCTGCTCGCGGCGGATCGCCGCAGAGCGGCGGCAATCAGGCAGCACAAGCGGCTGGCAAAGTGCCGGCTGCGTGTGCTGCTTTTTATTTTATCAATATCGGCCCAGCAGGGCCTGAGCGGCACCCTCTGGCGGTAATGGACGAGCTGAGCTCGTCCATACCGCTAAGGTGGTTAAACCCCCTTCCCAGGGACCAGGCTATTTTTTACAATTCAGTGCTCTGCAACTTAAAGAGCTTGCTGCAAAGCCATACAACTTGGCACACAAATGATTTCCTCCAGCCCTTTTTGCCCACCAACAAAGCTTTCTGTTGGTGGGCTCTGATCGCTGCAGCAGGCTTCATTTTTGAAATAAATTTGTTTTATTTTTAATAAATTAAATCTACTTTTTAATTTACTGCCCCCCCTCCGACAGCCAATCCCAGCGATCCTCTTTTATAGGCATTAGCCAATGAGAGGGGATCACGTTTGGAGCCTCTCCAGGGGACAGCTGAGTGTCACGGCTGTCCCCAGTACACCACTGCATTAGATCGCAGCGCTGTACAAGGAAAAGAAATGGCCGTTTCTTTTCTATTCAGTCTGCTAGTGGCGATTGCAGCTGGCAGACTGTTGGCAGAGCTGAGGTCCGTCACTCAAGTGGGGATGTGCACCCGTAATCCCCTGCCAAACACTCCCCCAGGACGTGATGCCAAACGGCGTTAGGCGGTCCTGGGGGACCCACCTTGAGAATGCCCATCGGCATTAGATGGTCGTAAGGTGGGTAAACATGAATTTCACTTGTTAAAGGCTAAACTTCAGACAGAAAGGCCCACAAATAAATTGCAACTGAAAGCTGCTGCAGTTAAGGCCTGGCAGAGCATTAAGAAGGAGGAAACCCAGCATCTGGTGATGTCCAGGAGTTCTATACTTCAGGCTGTCATTGCCAGCAATAAGTTTTCAACCAAGCATTATATATGAACCTTTTACTTCCAGTTATTACATTTGTCCAGTTGCTTTTGAGCCCCTGAAATGAAGGTGTTGTGTTAATAGCTGAAAGTCTGCAACTGCATCTGAGTGGTTTCATTTAAAATGCATTGTGGTTCTGTACAGAAACAAAATTATAAAAAAAAGTTGTCTCCGTCCAGATATTTATGGTCCTATCTGCAGGTAACATTACTGATATTCTGCTTTATAAATGACCCGTTGATGCCTATTTTTGCATGTAGAGCTTTGGGGTGGTGGAACTCCACACTGTAGGGCTTTATATCCAAGATCCTATCTGATCATATTGAGGGGGTTGTGATGTATGTGTGATGTAAAGGTGCTATTACTACAGTTGCTGCATCTTCAGTGTGAGGGCAGCCTGATGATGGGGAAGGCTGCTGACATGTGTGACTGCAGCTGGAGGATAGCCTGGGTCATATCAGATCATACAGAGGACTTTTAGCAGTATGTGTGCACATACATAAAAAAAGGGCACCAGGAAATTTGGGAGCAGGGTGGAGCCAAAAACTGGCTCACTGTGCTATTGCGAATCTCCCAGTGGCGTTAAAGGGGAACTTCAGCCTAAACAAACATACTGTCATTAAGTTACATTAGTTATGTTAATTAGAATAGATAGGTAATATAATTTTTGACCCACCCTGTTTTAAAAGAACAGGCAAATGTTTGTGATTCATGGGGGCTGCCATCTTTGTCATGGGGGCAGCCATCTTTTTGGTTGAAAAGAGGTGACAAGGAGCAGGAGACACAGTTCCAACTGTCCTGTGTCCTGATAACCCCTCCCAGCTGCACACGCTAGGCTTCAAATGTCAAATTCAAAATGTAAAAAAAAAAATTTGCACCAAAACAGCAGAACGAGAGCAACAACATCAGAAATCCCATCATGCTTTGCACAGCATCAGGGGAAAAAAGCCCGGGCAGTTTTCTTCTGTACAGCTAAAAATGAGGCTTGGATAAGAGAAACAAAGTTCTGATGCTGTGAAACTGTTAAAGAAACACTAGGCCTTTTCAGTGCTGCTGAGTCGATTTTTAGTCCGGAGGTTCACTTTAATTACTACAGTATAATCTCATTATTATAAACTCTGATATACTGTAGTAAACATTCTGGTATAGTAAAGTACCTCTCCAGGTCTCCGCCAATCTCCATTATAAGTCTATGGGAGCAACGCCTGGTTTAGTATACCTAGATATAATAAAACTTCTTTTATAGTAAACATGGTTTTTGGCCCCTATGTGACTCTGGCTATAGTAAACAGTGGGTGGTGCATGTGTCATATGTCAGTGGGCGGTGCATGTGTCACATGTCAGTGGGCGGTGCATGCGTCACATGTCAGTGGGCGGGGCATGCATCACATGTCATTGTGAAACACATAAGCACCCCGGTGAAAAACCCCTTATCACGCCTAAACTCAGTATTGTCACATTCCTCCCAGGGGATTGTACACACTCCTGGGTATCTATTCCCTTATTAGCGATGAAGCTGCTGGTAGCGTGTGGAGCGCAGTACAGGCTACTTTCACTTGTAGCGCAGATCAGAGCCGGACAACTCGCTGCAAAACTCGAAAAGGAGAGTGCTAAGTCCCGCCCACAGAGGTATCGGAGCCACTCGCATTACAGATGCAAGTGGCTAATTATGATTGGCTGCATTTTGTTGAGAGGCTTCATGACTGACTCAGGTGTGAGCAGGAAGTTTTGCAGGACACATGCTGGAAGTCCCACCCATGGCAGTATCAGAGCCACTCACAGTAAGCAAGTGGCTGCCTCTATTCAGTGGCAGCTGCAATTTTTAAAGAGCCCTGGATACTGTACCAGCGATTTGTTCAGCCTGGCTATGCAGCCCTAAGGTATACTTAATCTTGTTAAGTACCAAATGTGCAAATGCTTGTACTCTACACCTCCAATGGTAAAAGAGAGTTGGTCCTTTGCAGCAGAGAATGTACCAGGGCATGCTGGGCTTTTCTAGGACAAGTGCTTGTACTGTACCTCCACTGAGAGGACAGCATTGGTCCTTTGCAGCAGATAATGTACCAGGGCATGCTGGGCCATTTCTAGGACAATTTCTGATATAGCAAACTTCTGATATAGAAAACCACTTTTCCTGGTCCCTTGGAGTTTACTATAACAAGATTATACTGTATTGCCCCTCTGGGCCGCCATGGACTCAGGGGTAAGATGCATTTCGGTCACCAGCTATTGCCGGAAGCTGAATTGACTTTTTTTTTTTTGTTTCGTAAATTGGGCTCTGTCTTTTGCCAGCACCCAAATTTCCTTCTGAGCGTCGCTATAACTGTAATTCAAATTACAGCCTATGGCAGCGCCCAAATGTCAGGCGCACGTTTTTCCTGTCTCGGTATGTATGCACTCTATACCTACAGAAGGGCAGCACGCCATCCCCCTGCAGTGTCGCCCATCACAGTGTGGCCATACTGAAGGGTATCCCTGCTGCTTTTGGCTCCTGTGACTCAGCTCTGCAGTCCGGGGAGTGTGAAGGTCGGCAACGGCATCTGGTATTCTGTGGCAGAACCTTGTGGGATGGATGGAGGTGAAGGGAAGTCGCCCTGTTGGGATGGGAACAAGCCTGTGTCTGTCTAAGCTGCTGCAGGATTATGCAAATGTATGCGGTTTGAAAATGGACCAATCATATCCCGCTTTATTTGATTGGTCCATTTTTTAAGCTGCATAAATTTACCTAAAAACTTTACTGTATTTTACATCAACAGAGAATGAATTGCACGTCATTGACCATCACTAGTGGCAGACTACAGACTTGCAATGTTACAGAGTGCTCCAGCTAGAAACACTGAGCTTACAATGGCATGATTATAAAAATGCATTTCTTTTATTACCGTAAATTTTACTGATGCACTTAATAGTACTATAACACGCCCCCTACTGGCCGGACCACTTAGTGCCTCCAATCTGCTTCAGCCCACAGACCATCCAATCCCGTGGATGCAACTGATGTGACAAAGTAGCTAAAGTTGGGCAAACAGGCCAGGAAACATGTGAAATCACCAATAACTTGCTATGCACAAAACTAACTGTACAAGATTTCTTTGCAAGCTTTCGAAACTTTAAGTTTCTTCTTCAGGCATGTTTCAGAACTGGATCCAGTTAGTCATTAAAGGTATCACCTAAGCAACTTTTATTGTTATGTCTTCGGATTTTCTGGGTAGTGTCTCTTCAGAAAGCAAGGATCATTCTGCAGTACTCAAACCAGGTAAACAGCCAAGTAAATTACTTTTTGTAGTTTATTTAACAAATACAACAAAATTTATATCTAAAGAATATTTGTTATGAATAACAGATATGAAAATCAGTAGCAAACAGTATTGAAATAAAAAGGTAAATGAAGAAATGAATACTTAAGAAACTGGAGATGTCTGAGTCCTTTAGTTGTGGAAGTCCAAGCGAAAGTTCTTTGTCTAATAGTCCCAAATTACATTTTCCTAGCATGAAATATTAACCTAATATTTTATAACCAGGATTTGTCTGTATTTCACACAGTCCTGCAAGATGCCCACATGACGTGCTCAGTGCTAGGAATTCAGTCATATATTTTTTTATTGGGACTGGAGATATGGTTTAGCTTGAAAGAGAGCAATTATGAAATTGCTTCATTTTAGATCCAGTGAGCACAGCTCAGCACCTCCTATGGCGTTTGAGACAAGAAGTTGTCCCCCTGTGTCTGGAATCTTCCTCTTTCTGCTTTGCCTTTTGTTCTACACTTACATGCTAAGCCAGGTGTGAACTTTACCAGAGACTTCCAGCACCTGCCCTTTGGTATGTAAAGCGCAGATATCAGAGAAGAGGAAGAAAAACAACTGTCATTTAGAATAAAGCTTTCTCCCTGGCATAAAACCTCTAAGTGTCCTACACAATCAATCTCAGATTGGATTACAATCAACAATCCATGTTCAGTCTTGATTGTGATACTCATAGTTCTGCTGTTACAAGTACATATTACATTACTTGCAGAGGAACAAAATATTTCACACTGTGGTAACAATATATAGTACAATCAACCAGTCTCTCCATCACACACACTATGTACAGTACATACTCATATATATATTTATATATACAGTGGTGTGAAAAACTATTTGCCCCCTTCCTGATTTCTTATTCTTTTGCATGTTTGTCACACTTAAATGTTTCTGCTCATCAAAAACCGTTAACTATTAGTCAAAGATAACATAATTGAACACAAAATGCAGTTTTAAATGATGGTTTTTATTATTTAGTGAGAAAAATAACTCAAAACCTACATGGCCCTGTGTGAAAAAGAAATTGCCCCCTGAACCTAATAACTGGTTGGGCCACCCTTAGCAGCAATAACTGCAATCAAGCGTTTGCGATAACTTGCAACGAGTCTTTTACAGCGCTCTGGAGGATTTTTGGCCCACTCATCTTTGCAGAATTGTTGTAATTCAGCTTTATTTGAGGGTTTTCTAGCATGAACCACCTTTTTAAGGTCATGCCACAACATCTTAATAGGATTCAGGTCAGGACTTTGACTAGGCCACTCCAAAGTCTTCATTTTGTTTTTCTTCAGCCATTCAGAGGTGGATTTGCTGGTGTGTTTTGGGTCATTGTCCTGCTGCAGCACCCAAGATCGCTTCAGCTTGAGTTGACGAACAGATGGCCAAACATTCTCCTTCAGGATTTTTTGGTAGACAGTAGAATTCATGGTTCCATCTATCACAGCATGCCTTCCAGCTCCTGAAGCAGCAAAACAACCCCAGACCATCACACTACCACTACCATATTTTACTGTTGGTATGATGTTCTTTTGCTGAAATGCTGTGTTACTTCTATGCCAGATGTAACGGGACTCGCACCTTCCAAAAAGTTCAACTTTTGTCTCGTCGGTCCACAAGGTATTTTCCCAAAAGTCTTGCCAATCATTGAGATTTTTTTTAGCAAAATTGAGACGAGCCTTAATGTTCTTTTTGCTTAACCTTCCCAGCGTTCAATTTCCCCAGGATTTCTGTGCAAACAGTGATAAAATTTATTTTTAAAACTTTTTTTTCCCTGTAACTTGCCAAAATGTGTCAAGCAAGGGTCTAGTATACAGTGCAGGAGAGTATTGATGTGTATGCATGTTTATACTGTTCACAGCATGTTTTTTTGAACGGACATTTCTGTCCATACCGCTAGGGAGGTTAAAAGTGGTTTGCGCCTTGGATATCTGCCATGCAGACCGTTTTTGCCCAGTCTCTTTCTTAGGGTGGAGTCGTGAACACTGACCTTAATTGAGGCATGTGAGGCCTGCAGTTCTTTAGATGTTGTCCTTGGGTCTTTTGTGGCCTCTCGGATGAGTTTTCTCTGCGCTCTTGGGGTAATTTTGGTCGGCCGGCCACTCCTGGGAAGGTTCATCACTGTTCCGCGTTTTTGCCATTTGTGGATAATAGCTCTCACTGTGGTTCGCTGGAGTCCCAAAGCTTTAGAAATGGCTTTATAACCTTTACCAGACTGATAGATCTCAATTACAGTACTTTTGTTCTCATTTGTTCCTGAATTTCTTTGGATCTTGGCATGATGTCTAACTTTTGAGGTGCTTTTGCTCTAGTTCTCTGTGTCAGATAGCTCCTATTTAAGTGATTTCTTGATTGAAACAGGTGTGGCAGTAATCTGGCCTGCGGGTGACTACAGAAATTGAACTCAGGTGTGATAAACCACAGTTAAGTTATTTTTTAACAAGGGGGGCAATCACTTTTTCACACAGGGCCATGTAGGTTTGGAGGTTTTTTTTCTCACTAAATAATAAAAACCATCATTTAAAACTGCATTTTGTGTTCAATTATGTTATCTTTGACTAATAATTAACGGTTTTTGATGAGCAGAAACATTTAAGTGTGACAAACATGCAAAATAATAAGAAATCAGGAAGGGGGCAAATAGTTTTTCACACCACTGTATATATACTTAAATCTATCCCACATTCTGTCACATTTGTTTAGACAGCCCATTAATTAGCAAATTATCCAGAGGAATAACTTTATTAACAGCTTTAGCCAAAGGAGAGATACTTAGAGATGCATCAGAATCCCTATCTTCTTATTATACTGGACTTTGTGCATTCAGCTCAAATCTCCTAATGTTTTCTGGATATAAAACAAAGACACAGAGAGACAGAGAGGGAAATCTTCTCTCCTCAGTACAGTCTGGATGAATGGAAGCTTCTAATATTCCCACATTTGCAGCTCACAGAAGGTAAATAACAACAGTATAAAGAACTTTCCTGGAGTTTCACATTCTTATTTTCACATTAATAGTAGGGATGATCGGAAAGAGCAAATTCCGTTCCGCCGGAATTCACGGATTCCGCCAGCGCTTAATTCCGTCGTTATGAAAATTCCGCCGGATTTTTGCGAAATTCCGCAGAATTCCGGATTCCGGCGGAAAAATTAAACTAATCGCAAATGGAACCTTCTTTATGCTGAATGGTAGCCCATAGAATCTATTGACTGTTTCCTTAGTCCTTTTTCTCTTCCTCCTCCTCCTCTGGACTACATCCTACAAATCCCTAAGTAAGCTCATTTTTCTGGAGGAGGGTCTTGTCTTCCAGGAAATTGTAGGATTTCAAAAGCCAGCTTACATACATTGGCTGGGAATCAAACCCAGGTCTAGTTGTTGGTAGGCAGCTCTCCTCACCACTATGCCACCACCAACACTACATGCTGAAGCCAGCCTAGCATGTACCATTATGATATATCCAAGAGAAAAATGAGCTTGCTTAGGGATTTGTAGGATGACAAAAGCCAACTCACATACATTGGCCAGGAATCGAACCCAGGCCCACTGCTTGGTAGGCCGCTATCCTAACCATTATACCACCAACACAACACACTACAATGCTACATGCTGAAGCCAGCCTAGCATGTACCATTGTGATATATCCAAGAGAAAAATGAGCTTTCTTAGAAATTTGTAGGATGACAAAAGCCAACTCACATACATTGGCCAGGAATCGAACCCAGGCCTACCGCTTGGTAGGCTGCTATCATAACCATTATACCACCAACACAACACACTACAATGCTACATGCTGAAGCCAGCCTAGCATGTACCATTGTTATATACCCAAGAGAAAAATGAGCTCTCTCTCTCTCTCTCTCTCTAGGACTTGATGCCATTGAACTGAATTTTCAGCTTAAAACCATCAACGGATACCGGCAGAATTTCACAGGCAATTTCGGAATTCCGCCGGATTGAAAAAGCAATTCCATTCTGACCAAATGGAACGGAATGACCAATTTCCGCCCATAATTGCGGAAAATACAATTCCACGGAAAGCGGTGACCATCCCTACTAGAGAGAGAGAGAGAGAGATATGAATCTACATGGCTATCTGGGGTTCTCTTCAGACAACTGTTGAACACAAAAGGCAAGGCCATGCCTGGGTGGGCTAGAACCACCAACCTTTCAGTTAACAGCCAAACGCGCTAACCAATTGTGCCACAGAGACTGTGTACCACAAAGACTGTGCACGCAGTTGCTGTTAAATGATTTTATGGGGATGTATGTGTGTCTTTTGGAGGGAGGAAGTAAGTCTGCTCCAAGAAGTTTCAGCATGTAGTGTTGGTGGTATAATGGTGTGGACAGCTGCCTACCAAGTGGTAAGCCTGGGTTCGGTTCCTGGCCAACGTATGTGAGTTGGCTTTTAACATCCTACAAATTCCCAAGCAAGCAAATTTTTCTCTTGGATATATCACAATGGTACATACTAGGCTGGCTTCAGTATGTAGCATTGTAGTGTGTTGTGTTGGTGGTATAATGGTTAGGATAGCGGCCTACCAAGTGGTAGGCCTGGGTTTGATTCCTGGCCAATGTATGCGAGTTGGCTTTTGACATCCTACAAATCGCTAAGCAAGCTCATTTTTCTCTTAGATATATCACAACGGTACATGCTAGGCTGGCTTCAGCATGTAGCATTGTAGTGTGTTGTGTTGGTGGTATAATGGTTAGGATAGCGGCCTACCAAGCGGTAGGCCTGGGTTCGATTCCCGGCCAATGTATGTAAGCTGGCTTTTGAAATCCTACAATTCCCTAGAAGACAAGACCCTCCTCCTACTCTGGAGGAGGCAGGGAGTAAATAAGGAAGTCTGTCAAGCAGAAATTCTTATTATTAGGCAGAAATCAGTTTGGTGGGGGGAAAAAAAATTGTATTCTGTAAAATTCTGCGGAATTCCACATTTTTCCGCGGAAATTCCACCATAGTGATATAGCAATACTGTTCCGTCGCTACGGAGCGGAATCACCAAATTCCGACCGGATGCGCAGAATTCTTAATTCCGCGGAATCCAGCATTCCGTGGAATCCAGCGACCATCCATAATTAATAGCTGTAAATACCGACATTTCTGATGTGCACAATTTCGAGTGTTATGTAAAATGTGGTTTATTTGGCTCCCAACTGTTATAATTTAAGTATTATATGTAGACCTCAGTTGCCTGAACTGATGTTAGGAAAAAGGCTTGGTTCGCAGAATATACCTTTAAGACGGGTTTCTCGCAGAAGAGATGATGCAGTCAGTTATCAGGAATATGTCCCTGGTGGAAGGCCATAGGTCTGAGCTGCCCCAGACCGTTAGTCGACAGAAAGCTAAACATAGCCAATATTTACTAAACATGGCATTCCTTGTAACTGGGTTAGAAAGCACTCGGAATATTAATTAAGTAGGTGTGTGTCATGACATCTCAAGGGGTCTGAGCCAATTGTAGGTTCGGGGGGATGGCACAGATGATGTCATAGTTAACTCTTTCCTGGTTGGTATTAAAACCACTGACGGGCCTACGAAGAGGCACTTCTTCTCTCTGCTGGCTCTCAACCTTTTACTCTTATTTATGTTTTGTCATTTTATATAACTGTATGCTGTATATACGTAGTGTAGATGGAACGTAGAATAGACATAAGAGGACACCTGATTCCATGCAAGGGAATCAAGAAGCTGCAACGCAAAACACTTACTACAGAACAATCTGCTTGGCTAAAGATGTAACGATCTGTAGTGTTGTATCTGTTGACTGAATAAACTCCCAAATTCTGAGGACACCTAAGACTTTTATCTCCTATGCTGTTGCTGTGATGAGAGTCGAGTTCTCACACTTCCTGTGAGTTGAAGCTCTAAGGAGTTGCTGGTGCCAAACAAAGGTGTTGTGTTGTTGCCCATAGCAACCAACATATAGTTTCTTACACCAACAAAAACAGTTATTTTTTTAAGCACTCTCATTATCAGGAGTGTTTGTTCAGGCAGATAAAAGTGTTTGGGCATTTATTTTTTAGGACAGCCGTGGCTGCATGCAACTGTAGATCTTAACTTATTGTCATAGATAAAGCACCTTGTCTATTAACCCTTGTGATGGATAAAATATGAAAATTAAAGACAAGTTCTAACTAAGCTTAGTACATGTACCCATGTTTATTTTAGAATGGCAGCTCAGGAACGTTAACAATCAAATGCACTGAGCAGCAAATAAGAGGCAAAAAAATTCAAAAACTGGTGCACAGGCCCTTTAAAGGAGCAGAGATCACCCCAACATCAATCCTGGGGGAAGGCTGGTTGAACATACCACAATAGTTCACAACAATTAAATACAACCGCCACTCTCAGATCTGTATGCAAAAATCCATTTTATTGATAGAAAAAGGAACCGTAACCATCACCCCACTAAAAACATGAATCCCCCTAAAAACAAGATGTGGGCATTAACACCAAGGAGTACTCCTGGTATCACGCAGTAAATTCAAACTTTCCTCCACGGAATCTCCATTACTTAGACTGTGCTAGTTCATCTTTGAAGTTGCTTTAGAATTTACCGCTTATTACAATCATTTGGTCGGCCGACCAGTCTGTGTGCGTATGTGGTGTGTTTGAGGCGTGCGTGATACCAGGAGTACTCCTTGGTGTTGATGCCCACATCTTGTTTTTAGGGGGATTCATGTTTTTAATGGGGTGATGGTTATGGTTCCTTTTTCTATCAATAAAATGGATTTTTGCATACAGATCTGAGAGTGGCGGTTGCATTTAATTGTTGTCAGCAAATAAGAGGCCTCAGAATTCTGTGTAAAAATGCTGCCCTGTGCGCTTAGCAAGAAATAAAAGAAATGTTGGAATAGAACACTTACGGCCAACACATTTCCCACACTCAGCACAAATGTCTCACAAGCAGTGATTTCTAAACAAAACATTTCCCACTTTTAGCACATGAAGAAGGCTTCTCACCCGTGTGAGATCTCTCATGACTGATAAGATTTGATTTATCCCTAAAACATTTCCCACACTCAGCACATGAATAGGGCTTCTCACCAGTGTGAGATCGCTCATGTACGACAAGGTTTCCTTTATGACCAAAACATTTCCCACACTCAGAACATGAATAGGGCTTCTCACCAGTGTGAGATCTCTCATGACTGATAAGATTTGATTTATCCCTAAAACATTTCCCACACTTAGCACATGAATAGGGCTTCTCACCAGTGTGAGATCGCTGATGTACGACAAGGTTTCCTTTATGACCAAAACATTTCCCACACTCAGAACATGAATATGGTTTCTCACCAGTGTGAGCTATCTGATGGCTGGTAAAATGAGCTTTACTTCCAAAACATTTCCCACACTCGGCACATGAATAGGCCTTCTCACCCGTGTGAGATCTCTCATGTCTGATAAAAGCTGATTTATGCATAAAACATTTCCCACACTCAGCACAGGAATAGGGCTTCTCACCAGTATGACATCTCTCATGTATGGCAAGCATTACATTTCTTCCAAAACATTTCCCACACTCAGTACATGAATATGGCTTCTCACCAGTGTGAGATCTCTCATTTCTGACGAGAGCCGATTTCCACACAAAACATTTCCCACATGTGGAGCTGTGCTGGTTAGGAGGTCCCTTGAGGTTAGACAGGTGAATTAAGTATGGAGGGATATTTGGGGTAACCAGGATATCTGCAGGAGTCTCTTGTCCAATGCCATCATCATCCGTTGTACAGTCTCTGGATACAGAGAGAGGAGTCTGTGAGAGGTTCCTGATGCCGGGACTCAGCGCTGCAAATAGAGAAACATCATCACTTCCTGTTAGAGAACGCTGAGAGGAGGAACAATTATCATTAAGGATGGTCAGTGAGCTGCTGAGAATCCCATACAAAGTTTATGCAATGTGTTGAGATAATAATTTTGCCAAATAATTCACACATTCTAGTGACTAAAGCCCACTCTAAATTATACAACAGAGCTTCTAACTGTATGCTTAATAAGTTACCCATAGACTTTATCTCATGGGGCATTCGGGATCATCTCTATGCTTCAGGGACTGCAGACCACAGGTCATCTGGCACACGTTTGGTGGCACTGCCCCCAGGTCTCCCCAATGTGGGACAGAATTGTTCATATGATTTCCGAGATCTTCCATAGGGCCTCCATCTAAGACCTGAAAGTCCTACTCTTAGGCCATAAACCCCCCAGAACTACCCGGAGCGCAGGCTGATACAACATGCAGCCAATGCCACTAAAATACACGTGGCAGCCAACTGGAAACCCAACAGGCTGTAGCTTTCAGCAGTCATTAAAGCAAACCGGAAGTGAAAAATTAACTTATGATATAATGAACTGCATGTGAAGTACGGATAATGAATAGAACATTAGCAGCAAAGAAAAGAGTCTCATTTTCTATTTTCAGTTCTATAGCTTTTTTTCCATAACATTGAATCATTCTGTCATATTTGCAGTTTACACACTACACTCTGCATTTTAAACTATGAAACAGAGCAGAGCTAATGACCCTTTGAGCTTTCCTGCAGTAAACCTTATCTCAAGCCGTCTTTCATGGTTTCTTGACTATTTAAAGGACAACTGAAGTGAGAGAGATATGGAGGCTGCCACATTTATTTTCCTTTAAACAATACCAGTTGCCGGGCTGTCCTGCTGATCCTCTGCCTCTAATACTTTTCGCCATAGCCCCTGAACAAGTATGCAGCAGATCAGATGTTTCTGGCATTATTGTCAGATTAGCTGCATGCTTGTTTCTGGTGTGATTCAGACACTTCTGCTGCTAACTACAGTAGAGTCTCGGTTATCTGGTGCTGACGGGGATTGGCTGATGCTGGATAAATATGCTTTCTGGTTGCTTGAGACTCAATGTTAAAAATAGGCCTAGCTAATACAGTACTATACCCCACTCTATATACATACAGTGGGATGCCAGAGTTTGGGCAACCTTGTCAATTGTCATGATTTTCCTGTATAAATCTTTGGTTGTTACCATAAAAAATGTCAGTTAAATATATCATATAGGAAAGACACACACAGTGATATTTGAGAAGTGAAGTTAAGTTTATAGGATTTACAGAAAGTGCGCAATAATTGTTTAAACAAAATTAAGCAGGTGCATAAAAGTACTTCACCAGCCACACGCCTGTGTTCTGTTTGCAAGAACAAGCAGAACACAGGCGTGTGGCTGGTGTAGCTGCTGAAGTACTTGGCACAGCAATGGGCGAAGGCCACAGGAAGGGGTGAAGTGGGGAAGCTCAGGATTGTCAAAAATCAAGGAAAGACAGAGGTGTAATTTACGTTAAATGAAGAACATTCACAATATTGGAGGAAAACCAGCCAAAACCTTTGTTTCTGCACCCAGGGAACATCCTTTTCAGTTACAGAGCGTGGGAGGACAGACGCTAACTGTATTTACAGAAGGCCTGTCAGGTCAGTCTGAAGACAAATCAGAAACCAGAACAAGAGAAAAACCTGCTTTTGAAGGTATTGTGGTACAGCTAGCTGAATACAGACCAGCAGCCAGTGAGCACTATATGCAGATGAAGAGACGACAAAATGAAGAATCTTCAAAACCAAAAAGACAGTCACAGCAAATTGAGAAAGCTATAGCCACTAATTACAAGCCAGTGGCCGATCACCAGCATCATTTTACTGCAATATTAAAAGGAAATTGAAGACAAAGAGTGCCAGTTGGGTTTTTGACTAATGCAATAGTTACACCTGATGCCTGAGGTGGCCAACATCTGGTGAGCGAGCTATTGTGGAAGTGTTTGGTCACGTGTGCTGCACTATTATCATTGGAACACGGGTGCTTTGTGGATATGCTGTGTCACGCTATTAGAGATGTCCCGAACGGTTCGCCGGTGAACTTCTTCATGCGAACTTAGGGGGTTCGCATTCGCAGCAAACCGAAAATTTATGCGGGTTCGACCCGCCCCCTATACTACATCATTGGGCTAAACTTTGACCCTCTACATCACAGTGAGCAGACACATGGCAGCCAATCAGGCTGCACTCCCTCCTGGAGCCCCACCTTGTAAAAGGCAGCAGTGTCAGCCATGATCTCACTCTGTCTGCTGCTGTAATGAGAGAAGGGAGAGGAACCTCCTGGGTCAAGTGTCTGACCATGGATGCCTGGTCTGCAAAGCACGGTCAGGTCTGCCCGAAGACTAAGTCAGTCCCCACATACAGCATCTCTGCCTGCACACCTTGTGACTGCCTGCCTCACTAAGTCGGTCCCCACACAGCACCTCTGCCTGCAGGCCACTTGATTGCCTTCTCCGCCCCCGCCAACAGGGTCCAGGACTCCAGGTGTATTCCTGAATTTTTAGGCCGCTGCTAGCAGCAGCCGCTAGCAAAAACAGTAATATTTTTTTCTGGTGCGTGTACATGCCTGCCTAATTTTTCTGGCTGCACTGCGGCTGCAACAACAAAAACAAAAGGCAGGTATATGTGTCATTTCCCCTTCGTGACCATTACCTTGCCCCGGTGAAGGGGCTTGCGGATCACAATGAAGCAATGACCGCCGGCTATATAAGTGTGTTGGGGGGGGGGGGGAACACCCAAGATAATAAGGTCGTTGCTTCATTGTGGACAGACCAAACTCGATCAGCTGGATAGTCACTGTTGTTCTATCACTGAGATACATCAGCCCGGCGACCATATGGGCTTGAAAACCGCCATCGCCTGCACTCTAGCCATTGTGCGCACCAGTCCAGCATGGCCATCACTACGGAAACAGCTGTTTGCGGTGCGTTACACATTGAGTTTGGTCTGTCAGTGTGAAGCAGTACATTAATTACACTACCTGACTGATGTATACACATGCAAGATGTTTTAAAGAACTTTAGGCCTCCAATTTAGCAATGCATTGTGATTTCTGCCTTTTAGGAATTAACACTGCTGTGCGTCAAATCCTGGCTTTTCATTGGGACGTTTGGCGTGTATCCCACTCCGCCATGCCCCCCTCCAGGTGTTAGACCCCTTGAAACATCTTTTCCAACACTTTTGTGGCCAGAATTAATGTTTGAAGTTTTTGAAGTTCGCCTGCCCATTGAAGTCTATGGCGGTTCGCAAAGTTCACCAGTTTGCAAACCTTTAGCAGAAGTTCGCGAACTGCAAATCGGAGGTTCGCGACATCTCTACACGCTATGTGGAGCATGTATTTTTGTATCTTGTAGGAAGCATCTGACAGAGTGGAGAGCACAATTCAGCCTCTATTGACTTTTATCAACTGAGGAAGCCCTTTTTAGCGTGAAACATGTCCATGTTGGGAATTTGTTGATGTGATTTTATGTGGCTATAACCAGTACGGTGTTGGGAGGTGGGCTTGCGCTTCTGTGGGTGTGCTGTTTCTTTCTCCACTTCCTGGGGATTTCTAACATCCACCCAGCTTACCTTGCAATGGCAAATCGAATTGAATCGAATTGAATCCCGATCGGCCATGTCGGATTTAATCAGATCCTAAATAGAATCTTAATCGAATCGCACAAAGAATCGTATCGTGTAGATTGGGCTTTATGCTGGGCATACATGGTGCAATTCTGCGCCGGCATCGAGCTGCTGGCTCGATGCCGGCGCATCAGGAGTCCCCATGGGGAAGTTTAGGACCTGATCTGAAAAAACAGCATTGACAGATAGTGACAGGGAGTGATTAATGGGTGATTAGGGGGGTGATTGGGTGCAAACAGGGGTCTGGGGGGCGGGCAGGGGGGAGGGGGTCTGAGGGGTGCTCGGGGCGATCAGAGGGCAGGGGGGGCCGGATCATTGTGTTTGGGTGCAGACTAGGGTGGCTGCAGCCTGCCCTGGTGGTCCCTCGATCACTGGGACCACCAGGGCAGGAGGCAGCCTGTATAATACGCTTTGTATACATTATACATTATAAAGCGTAATAAACGCTTTGTATACGGCGATCGAGGAGTTAATTACTTGCCGGCGCTACCAAACGGCCGGCGAGTTAGAGCGGCGGGTGGGTGGAGCCTATCGCTGGCGGCAGATCGCGTCACCAGTGAAGCGATCACCGCATAACCACGCCCCCCGCTGGTCCGCTGATCGGCTGTCAGCGGTCCTTAAGTGGTTAAGCCCCATCTACATAATACGATTCTTTGTGCGATTCGATTACGATTGTTTTTACGATCTGATGAAATCTAACATGTCCGATTGGAATTAGATTTGCCATTGTTTTAGTAAATAGAATCTTAATCGAATCGCGTAAAGAATCGTATCGTGTAGATTGGGCTTTATGCTGGGCATACACGGTGCAATTCTGCCATCAGCGGCTCGATTGATCACAACTATCGCGCCACGTATGCCCAGCATTAGTCTCTCGACTAAATGTATGCTTGTAGAGCAATGTGGTTTCACTTTCTCCTATAGTTCTCAATTATGCAAATAAAGATATTGTGATGTTACATAGCGCTTTGTAGTGGATCCCAGGCCTAGGGCTGTATTCCCACTTGAGAGTAAAACTGCATTGCCAAACTGTCAGTGAATGGTCTCCATTTTACATAAAAAACCTGCCAGTCTGCAACAGATCTATTGAGCCTCAAAACCAGAAGCTTTCACAGTTCAAAATTGCAGAATTCTTAAGGCGATCCTCCAGACTAAAAAAATCTGCTCAGCAACACTGAAAAGGCTTGGTGTTTCTTTAACAGTTTCACGGCATCACAACTGTTTTTCTTACTCAAGACTTATTTTTAGCTGCACAGAAGCTAAGCTCCGCCCCATCAAAGAAAACTGCCCGGGCATTTTTCCCCCGATATATTATTTTTAGTTGCGGCGCTTTCCTAATAATGATTAAGGCTGCAGGAGAGAATGTGGGGTTGCTCCACCCCCACCGATCTCTAGAAATTTTAAATTGGTAACCTCCTGCGCCTTAATAGTAATTGTCTAAAACCTGAGCAGTTCTTGCCTTTTTCATGAATGCTAACTCAGTAAAGGATCAGCCTTTAAAGGGACACTTAAGTCAAACAAAAAAAAATGAGTTTTACTCACCTGGGGCTTCCAATAGCCCCCTGCAGCTGTCCGGTGCCCTCGCCGTCTCCCTCCGATCCTCCTGGCCCCACCAGCAGCCACTTCCTGTTTCGGTGACAGGAGCTGACAGGCTGGGGACGCGAGTGATTCTTTGCGTTCCTGGCCACAATAGCGCCATCTATGCTGCTATAGAATATATCATATACCATATAGCAGCCTAGAGGGTGCTAATGTGTCTGGGAATGCGAAGAATCACTCGCGTCCCCAGCCTGTCAGCTCCTGTCACCGAAACAGGAAGTGGCTGCCGGCAGGGCCAGGAGGATCGGAGGGAGACGGCGAGGGCACCGGACAGCTGCAGGGGGCTATTGGAAGCCCTAGGTGAGTAAAACTCATTTTTTTTTTGTTTGACTTAAGTGTCCCTTTAAAGCTCATATAAATCCGGCATAGCGGGGTCTGAACCCTCTATAACAGTAATTATTACAGGGCAGCGGGTGCGATGATATTACTGCCCCACCATGCTGCGCAAGATGTGGGTGGTCCTGTGTGCAAAGTAGCTCTGCGTGGCCGTTAGAGCGCGCAGAGCTACTAAAGGGGTACTAAAGGCTTTCACTTAGCGCCGCTTTGTGAATCAAGCCCATAGACTCTATATATATATATATATAAAGCAAGATCTGCAAGTTTGCTAAATGAGAAACCCGCATGGGACTGTGTAAAGCGGTGAATCAAACCATTGGAGTAGTGAAATGTTTATCTATACGAGATTAAAGCATCTGCATTTTTTACAATACAGATTTTATACTGTGACTGCAGCGCTGTCAAGAGACGGACTTCCAGCACTATTGCCTGATTACACCTCAGGGGAACGGTTGTCTGTGCATATATGGGTGGCCCTGGATTGATTTATCTTTTTGGAGCTGGCTTTTGAACAGAACAATAGACTAGTGTAGGTGTGTGAATGAGTAGATGTGGAAGCAGTGAGATGCGTGTTGGTGCCATCAGAAAGTAATATTGACAAGCAAAACAGTGACAAATTTGTTTTAAGTTACAATTTTAATAAATGTTATATATAATCATTTGTGGTGAACAGTAATTACTGTTGAGGCACAGGAGGTTACCAATTTAAACATTTTCCCCTAATGCTGTGCAAAGCATGATGGGATTTCTGATGTTGTTCTCATTCTACTGTTTTGGCGCAAATTTTTTTTTTTGTATTTTGACTTTGAGATTTGAAGCCTAGTGTGCGCAGCTAGGAGGGGTGATCAGGACACAGGACAGTTGGAACTGTGTCTTATGCTCCCTGTCACCTCCTTTCAACCAAAAAGATGGCTGCCCCCATCTTTTAAAACAGGATGGGTAAGAGATCATATTACCCATCTATTTTAATTAACATAACTAATGGAACTTAGTGACAGTATGTTCAACCAGGCAAAACTTAGTTACATATATAAGTGGATAGGTGTTGCAAATGCACATACCATTGCGGGTGAGAGCTGGAAACTGGTGCAGTGGGTGCTGGGCGCTGGAGCCGGACGTCCGTTTCGCGCAGAATTGTGATTCTACAGAGGCTGCCTCCGTAGAAGCGCAATTCTGCGCAAACCGGTCATCAGGTTTCAGCGACCAGCACCCACTGCATCGGTTTCCAGCTCTTACCCGCAATGGTATGTGCATTTGCAACACCTATCCACTTATATATGTAACTAAGTTTTGCCTGGTTGAACAAGAGAGTCTGAAGCGAGAATAAATCTCGCTTCAGACCTTATAAATAGCAGGGGCATGTGTGCCCCTGCTAAAACGCCGCTATAGCGCGGCTTAACGGGGTCCCTTCACCCCCAAATCCCCCTCGATACACCGGGGGAGCGCTTCCTGGTTGGGGCAGGGCTAACCGCCGCAGCCCTGCCCCACGCGCGTCTGTCAGCGCGTATCTCCGCCTCTCCCCCGCCCCTCTCAGTCTTCCTTCACTGAGAGGGGCGGGGGAGAGGCGGCGATGCGCCGCTGACAGACGCGACTGGAGGCAGGGCTGCAGCCGTTAGCCCTGCCTCCAGGAAGAGACAGCCAGCGACTTTTTCACGACACACTTTTGCGGGGGGTGGGTTGGGGGTGAAGGGACCCCCGTTTAGCCGCGGGATAGCGGCGTTTTAGCAGGGGCACACGTGCCCCTGCTATTTATGAGCTCTGAAGCGAGATTTATTCTCGCTTCAGAGTCTCTTTTAAGTTTGGAGATAAATAAAGCAGCATTTGAAGCAGTGCCGGTTCCTCTCTACTTCCTACATGCATCATTTATCAAGCCTCTATACTAGAGCACACTGAAGCTGTATATTTAAGGGAGAGAGCTTTTATTAGCTACCCAGACCCTGCTCGTGGGTTACATCTGTGTAGTGCCAGCCTCTATTATTATTATTATTATTTATATAGCACTGACATCTTCTGCAGCGCTGTACAGAGTATATATTGTCTTGTCACTAACTGTCCCTCAGGGGAGCTCACAATCTAATACCTACCGTAGTCATATGTCTGTGTATGTATCGTGTAGTGTATGTATAGTAGTCTAGGGGTAGTTTAGAGGAAGCCAGTTAACTTTTATGTATGTTTTTGAGATGTGTGAGGAAACTAGAGTGCCTGGAGGAAGCCCACACAGGCACAAAGACAAACTCCGTGCCAACAGTGCCCTGGCTGGGATATAAACCGGAGACCCAGTGCTGAAAGACGAGAGAGCTAACAACTACGCCACCGTGCTGCCATTAATGATTACAACTCTGCAGGGAGGGGAGACCCCAGACAGATCCCATTATATCATATCCTGTTACCACTGCACCTATGTACACACACTAGATGACGTTCTGCCAAAAGAGCCTATAGGTCCGTACACACGCCGGACTTTAGGCAACGCCGGGCGGATCGCTCAGAAACAGCCGTATCAGTCTGACGCCAGAGCGTACACACGCCGGACTGTCGCTGGCACGCCCACCCAGCGGGAGGCAACGACGGACCCGTCGTTGCCTAAAGTCCGGCGTGTGTACGGACCTTAACCCTAACTGTGGTCAATCTGTGTACGGTAATGTACAGTGACCATTATCAGCTTATTACCGTCCGGTAACACTAAGTCACCCCTACTGCGACCAATCTGTGTATAGTAATGTACAGTGACCATTATCAGCTTATTACAGGCCGGTAACACTAAGTCACCCTACTGTGACCAGAGCAGGGTTGTGAGGAGGTGCCCAAAAATAAGTATAGTTAGATAACAGATACTATTTTGTATATATAAAAAATAAAAAAGGAGGTCTCTTACCTCTATAAAAGACTCACCAGAGTGGTAATCAGGGAGCCTTTATTTTTAAATAGCGGTTATACTGTTGACAATGCGTTTCACGGGACGAGGCCCGCTTCTTCAGGTCATTAAAAAACAGTCAACCTAGAAACATATACATACAAATTCCTCATTTTCAATGCATTTTCACACGGTCTAAAACAAAAGCACCCTATTAGTTTAAATTACATCTCAAGTAACTCTGGGACCATAAATCAATCAATAGATTAGAGTGCATAAAACATTTTCACAAGAACATTTCCGCAAAAACATTTCCACCTAGAAACAGACATCTTATTGACCTTTCTTAGTCTAACTATGCCATTACCGATCTAGCACACTACAATTCCTATTTTCTAAGCTGTGGGGCACAAATAATTACCTGTGTATACATCGCAATAGGTCTAATACCTGGGTATATAGATATTTACATGGGGGCAATACTATCTTATGCAAGTGTCTTCTAGCAAGTTACTGCAGTCACCAATAGAGGTTTTATATGTAGAGAACTAATGCTGTTACCCATATTACTGACACTTGAGGAGCTGCATTATGAAGACAGCACGGCAGGCAGATAGTTTATACACTGCCTCTAGCAGCCCCATTAATTTTTAATTTTAAAAATGCCTATTAACAGTATTTTAAAGGGATACTGTAGGGGGGGGGGTCGGGGGGAAATGAGTTGAAGTTACCCGGGGCTTCTAATGGTCCCCCCGCAGATATCCTGTACCCGCGCAGCCACTCACCGATGCTCCGGCCCCGCCTCCGGTTCACTTCTGGAATTTCAGACTTTAAAGTCTGAAAACCACTGCGCCTGCGTTGCCGTGTCCTCACTCCCGCTGATGGCACCAGGAGCATACTGCGCAGGCCCAGTATGGCCTGTGCCTGCGCCGTGCGCTCCTGGTGCCATCAGGGGAAGCGAGGACACGGCAACGCAGGCGCAGTGGTTTTCAGACTTTAAAGTCTGAAATTCCATAAGTGAACCAGAGGCGGGGCCAGAGCATTGGGGAGTGGCTGCGTGGGCACAGGATGCCTGCGGGGGACCATTAGGAGCCCCGGGTAACTTCAACTCATTTTCCCCCGACCCCCCTACAGTATAGCATTAAGTATGTTTCTAGCTTTAATATAATTCTAATTTTTTACCACAATTTTTATTATAACGTAAGAAACCAATTGGCGAGAACACTCTAGCTGCGAAGATAGGAATTGTAGTGTGCTAGATCGGTAATGGCATAGTTAGACTAAGAAAGGTCAGTAAGATGTCTGTTTCTAGGTGGAAATGTTTTTGCGGAAATGTTCTTGTGAAAATGTTTTTATGCACTCTAATCTATTGATTGATTTATGGTCCCAGAGTTACTTGAGATGTAATTTAAACGAATAGGGTGCTTTTGTTTTAGACTGTGTGAAAATGCATTGAAAATGAAGAAATTGTGTGTATATGTTTCTAGGTTACAAACAAAAGTGTCCATCTAGGCACTATAGTAATATAATTCAATCATAAATCGCCACACCATGGTATAGTGAAAAGCAATAACACATTTTATTAAGGACTTATCCCTTTGAAAACGAAAAAAAATGTAGCGCTAGTACAGGTACACTGTCTGTGTGGGTGTAACACCATTACATATTTCATAGAGTAATACAAAGCACCTTCTATCATCGCGTTCCGTGACACCCGTCACTTCTCCTCTTTCATTCTAATGACAGAGGGAGCCCGGATGACGGAGGGTGGGGGAGGAAGTGCATATATAAAATAGGACGAAACCCTACGATACTTACCTTCTGGAGAAGTGGCGGGTGTCACGGAATGCGTGAGGGGCGCAGACTGACATTAGACCACCGCTTGCAGGTCCAGGTGAGAATCATTTACCATTCATATTGCGGCATATTGATTAATGATAGAAGTTGCTTTGTATTACTCTATGACATATGTAATGGTGTTACACCCACACAGACAGTGTACCTGTACTAGCGCTACATTTTGTGGATTCTTTTTGTCAGCCTGTGTGCTATGGTTTTAATTGTTTTTAGTTTTCAAAGGGATAAGTCCGTAATAAAATTTGTTATTGCTTTTCACTATACCATGGTGTGGCAATTTATGATTGAATTATATTACTATAGTGCCTAGATGGACACTTTTGTTTGTAACGTGGTCAGCTACAGGTCCATGGCTTTAGCCCTATTCTTTTTGGGCAGTGTTGTCTCTATACTTTGTGCTATGTTTCTAGGTTGACTGTTTTTTAATGACCTGAAGAAGCAGGCCTCGTCTCGTGAAACGCGTTGTCAACAGTATTACCGCTATTTTAAAATAAAGGCTCCCTGATTACCACTTTAGTGAGTCTTTTATAGTGGTAAGATACCTCCTTTTTTATTTTTTATATATACAAAATAGTATCTGTTATCCAACTATACATATTTTTGGACACCTTCTCACAACCCTGCTCCAGTTACCACACACCTCCTACGGAGGTGACGACCTCGACTACGGTGGACCGGCTTCCATCACGGAGAGAGGACCCGAAGAGGGGTGCGACCGCCCGGAAGGAAGGACCCTAACCTGTATCCTACTCTGACCAATCTGTGTACAGTAATGTAGTACAGTGACCATTATCAGCTTTTTACAGGCCGATAACACTAAGTCACCCCTACTGTGCCCAATCTGTGTATAGTAATGTACAGTGACCATTATCAGCTCATTACAGGCTGGTAACATTAAGTCACACCTACTGTGACCAATCAGTGAACAGTAAGGACAATGATCAGTGTAATAAAGGCCAAAAACACTATATGACTGCACAGTATGTCTGTTATAAGGTGTTTACCAATTGCTCTTTGGTAAAGGCCCCTCTCAGATGGACTGATTGTGGCCGCTGTAAAGAGCTGTCTGTGAAAAAGACTTGGGTTGGGGAATATTGAGTGAAATGAAACCAGTGTCCCCTTGTTTTGGGTAATAACCGTTCAGGTTCGACTGGCACACCAATGTCAATATTCCAAGCAATTTTTACTGTATGCACAGCATGAAAATTGTTTCAGGACCACGGAGGGTCCCCTTCATCAGATAAAGTGCAGACTTTTTCTGCACTTTATCTGATGAAGGGGACCCTCCGTGGCCCCGAAACAATTGTCATGCGGTGCATACAATAAAAATTGCTTGGAATATTGACATTGGTGTGCCAGTCGAACCTGAACTGTTGATATCGATTTGATGCTGCTTCTGCATCGAGACTGAGCACCCAACCATACACTGCAAGGTGTGCCTATCCTAAACCTGATGTGGCACTGTTTTGGGTAATGGTAATTATGGCTGATCGGTGGGAGGGGTTACAAGGTACTCAATGATGTCATAGAAAAGCAGAACCATCAGCATTATGTAGAGGGCCAGATTATTTGCATATTCACCCACGATGCATTAGGGGGGTAACTTCCTGCTCACATGAAGCTGAACACTTGGAAAGTCAGAGGTCACTTACCAGCCACATCTTTACCGGAAGTCAGAAGGACAGCATCCCAGAGAGATGAGCCTTCCACAACCTCATAGACAGGACTAAGAATACAGATCTAAATATTCACAACCCCCCCTACACATATCAGCCCAAAACAGGAACTCATCCTCAGTTATAAAAAACATTATAATAGAAGATATATATATATATATATATATATATATATATATATATATATATATATATATATATATATATATATATATATATATATATATATATATATATACAAAGTGAGGGAAAAAAGTATTTGATCCCATGCTGATTTTCCTTGTTTCCCCCACCAATTAATTACCTTCCTCTATCCTATACATTCCTTAAATACTGCATGGGATTTATCTCTAAAAACCTGATCCATGCAAGTCTGGCACAGAGGTCGGGTGGCTGAGGCTGGGGGAGTGGTCTATAACAACCTGATCCATGCAGGTCTAGGTCTGGCACAGAGGTCTGGTGGTGGAGGCTGGGGGAGTGATCTATAACAACCTGATCAGTGCAGGTCTGGCACAGAGGTCTGGTGGTGGAGGCTGGGGGAGTGGTCTATAACAACCTGATCAGTGCAGGTCTGGCACAGAGGTCTGGTGGCGGAGGCTTGGGGAGTGGTCTAAAACAACCTGATCCGTGCAGGTCTGGCACAGAGGTCTGGTGGCAGAGGCTGGGGGAGTGGTCTATAACAACCTGATCCATGCAAGTCTGGCACAGAGGTCTGGTGGTGAGGCTGGGGGAGTGGTCTATAAGAACATGATTAGTGCAGGTCTGGCACAGAGGTCTGGTGGCGGAGGCTGGGGGAGTGGTCTATAACAACCTGATCAGTGCAGGTCTGGCTCAGAGGTCTGGTGGTGGAGGCTGGGGGAGTGGTCTATAACAACCTGATCAGTGCAGGTCTGGCACAGAGGTCTGGTGCAGAGGCTGAGGGAGTGGTCTATAACAACATGATCAGTGCAGGTCTGGCACAGAGGTCTGGTGGAGGAGGCTGGGGGAGTGGTCTATAACAACCTGATCCATGCAGGTCTGGCAAAGAAGTGTGGTGGTGGAGGCTCGGGGAGTGGTCTATAACAACTTGATCAGTGCAGGTCTGGCACAGAAATCTGGTGGCGGAGGCTGGGAGAGTGGTCTATAACAACCTGATCAGTGCAGGTCTGGCACAGAGCTCTGGTGGCGGAGGCTGGGGGAGTGGTCTATAACAACCTGATCCATGCAGATCTGGCACAGAGGTCTGGTGGTGGAGGCTGGGGAGTGGTCTATAACAACCTGATCAGTGCAGATCTGGCACAGAGGTCTGGTGGTGGAGGCTGGGGGAGTGGTCTATAACAACCTGATCAGTGCAGGTCTGGCACAGAGGTCTGGTGGCGGAGGCTTGGGGAGTGGTCTAAAACAACCTGATCCGTGCAGGTCTGGCACAGAGGTCTGGTGGCAGAGGCTGGGGGAGTGGTCTATAACAACCTGATCCATGCAAGTCTGGCACAGAGGTCTGGTGGTGAGGCTGGGGGAGTGGTCTATAAGAACATGATTAGTGCAGGTCTGGCACAGAGGTCTGGTGGCGGAGGCTGGGGGAGTGGTCTATAACAACCTGATCAGTGCAGGTCTGGCTCAGAGGTCTGGTGGTGGAGGCTGGGGGAGTGGTCTATAACAACCTGATCAGTGCAGGTCTGGCACAGAGGTCTGGTGCAGAGGCTGAGGGAGTGGTCTATAACAACATGATCAGTGCAGGTCTGGCACAGAGGTCTGGTGGAGGAGGCTGGGGGAGTGGTCTATAACAACCTGATCCATGCAGGTCTGGCAAAGAAGTGTGGTGGTGGAGGCTCGGGGAGTGGTCTATAACAACTTGATCAGTGCAGGTCTGGCACAGAAATCTGGTGGCGGAGGCTGGGAGAGTGGTCTATAACAACCTGATCAGTGCAGGTCTGGCACAGAGCTCTGGTGGCGGAGGCTGGGGGAGTGGTCTATAACAACCTGATCCATGCAGATCTGGCACAGAGGTCTGGTGGTGGAGGCTGGGGAGTGGTCTATAACAACCTGATCAGTGCAGATCTGGCACAGAGGTTTGGTGGCAGAGGCTGGGGGAGTGGTCTATAACAACCTGATCAGTGCAGGTCTGGCACAGAGGTCTGGTGATGGAGGCTGGGGGAGTGGTCTATAACAACCTTATCCATGCAGATCTGGCACAGAGGTCTGGTGGTGGAGCCTGGGGGAGTGGTCTATAAGAACATGATTAGTGCAGGTCTGGCACAGAGTTCTGGTGGTGGAGGCTGGGGGAGTGGCCTATAACAACCTGATCTATGCAGGTCTGGCACAGAGGTCTGGTGCAGAGGCTGAGGGAGTGGTCTATAACAACATGATCAGTGCAGGTCTGGCACAGAGGTCTGGTGGAGGAGGCTGGAGCAATGGTCTATAACAACCTGATCCATGCAGGTCTGGCAAAGAAGTGTGGTGGTGGAGGCTCGGGGAGTGGTCTATAACAACCTGATCAGTGCAGGTCTGGCACAGAGCTCTGGTGGCGGAGGCTGGGGGAGTGGTCTATAACAACCTAATCAGTGCAGGTCTGGCACAGAGGTCTGGTGGCGGAGGCTGGGGGAGTGGTCTATAACAACTTGATCCATGCAGATCTGGCACAGAGGTCTGGTGGAGGAGGCTGGAGCAATGGTCTATAACAACCTGATCCATGCAGGTCTGGCAAAGAAGTGTGGTGGCGGAGGCTGGGGGAGTGGTCTATAACAACCTGATCCATGCAGATCTGGCACAGAGGTCTGGTGGTGGAGGCTGGGGGAGTGGTCCATAACAACCTGATCAGTGCAGATCTGGCACAGAGGTCTGGTGGCAGAGGCTGGGGGAGTGGTCTATAACAACCTGATCAGTGCAGGTCTGGTACAGAGGTCTGGTGATGGAGGCTGGGGGAGTGGTCTATAACAACCTTATCCATGCAGATCTGGCACAGAGGTCTGGTGGTGGAGCCTGGGGGAGTGGTTAATAACAAACTGATCAGTGCAGGTCTGGCACAGAGGTCTGGTGCAGAGGTTGGAGGAGTGGTCTATAACAACCTGATCCATGCAGATCTGGCACAGAGGTCTGATGGTGGAGGCTGGGGGAGTGGTCTAGAACAACCTGATCAGTGCAGGTCTGGTACAGAGGTCTGGTGATGGAGGCTGGGGGAGTGGTCTATAACAACCTGATCAGTGCAGGTCTGGAACAGAGGTCTGGTGATGGAGGCTGGGGGAGTGGTCTATAACAACCTGATCAGTGCAGGTCTGGCACAGAGTTCTGGTGGTGGAGGCTGCTAGTTTTGCATCACACAATGCACACTTCCTGTTTGTGGACTTTTGTGCACACTTAAGGTGTTTCTCCCTCTTTTCAGTATCCTCATTAGGCTGAAATAACACTGCAAGCGATCAATACACCATATAATGCTGCCAGGCAAATAAAAATAGGGAGAAGCTCCCACCCTGGATGGACATTAGAAGAACGCTCCTCACAGCCAGAGAGGAAGGGCCAACAGTATCCATGGTCATAAGCAACCAGCAAGACTCTGGCCTTGCAACATAAGTAGAGACTCCACCCCCTGTGCCCACTGAAACAGAGTCCTGATAGCAACACTTACCTGCATAAAACATTCCCCCCACAACAGCCAATCCTGCACGCCTCATCAACATAAAATTAATTTAAGGTAGCCCACCTCATTGCCTTACATCGGTGCCAAGCCCGGTGCTTCCTGGCATCCATACAGCTCCACGCTGCTCTCACTTTACTTTCAGAAACTGCAGTCATATGTTTTGGGGGAAGGTCAGGGACAGAACGTCAGCTGACTGGTGGATCCGAATCCCAGCCTGCCCTCCCCCACATGCATCATCCAAATAGCAACAAGACCCCTCCTGGCTGGACACAGACCCAGCGGGACACTGCAGCCGTCACCCCAGATATCTGACTGGAGAGTGACAAAGCCAGCCTCCTAGCCATCCCATGGTCAGGAACATAACTGACAGGAACTTCCTGTCACATGCTGATCCCTCCTGGCCGGACACAGATCGGGGATCACTGCAGCCGTCACTCCAGTTGTCTGACCTGAGAGCGACATGGTCACCCTCCTATGGACAAGAGCATAGCTGACAGGGACTTCCTGTCCTGGGATTTTATGTGTAGGGGGCTTATTAATATTCAGAGCTTTATTCTGTCCATAGAACTGTGGAAGGCTTATCTGTCAGGGGTCGCTGTCCTGGACACAACACTGAGAAATAACCTCTGTATCAGGGAGGGAAAATTGTGCTTTGCATCGTTAGCTTTTTGGTTCCTTGTAGCCAGTTACAAGAATATTAGTGGTTTTATATCTCCATAATACCTCTGATTCCCAAACCTGTAATCCCCCTGAGCCTATAGCAGCCCCTCCCTCCTCCTGAAAGCCCAGCACGGGGGAGGGGGGGGGGGTCTGTGATTAGAGGCTCCCTCTCCATTAAGGGTTGTCCAGAGACCACCTCATACTCATTTACAAACATATTTAAACAATAGGATGATCCATTTTCCCAAACTGAGACACGTGTGCTTGTAATGTTTCTCCAGACTAGAATAGCTACAGCTCCATCCATTGCTCCAACTTCAAGATGTACACAAGTTGGAATTAAATTTGCATCACCTTGCAGAGAATGGTGATCTGTACACACTGATGGTCTCTGTTGGGCATCTGTCAAACGCCAACAAAGCCAAACACAAATTTCTCCCAGCTATTCTATATCCTAATAGGCAACTGTCCCTGCGTACAGCAGGGACTGTTGTGTCTGTGTAGCCGGGTCCGTGCTTTTTGCTACTGCGCATGTGCGCAGCACAGACCCAGCCTCACACAGACAGGAGGACAGGGAAGGGGCCAGGGAGCCAGGCAGGTGTGTGAGAGGGCGGCCGGTGCGCAGTACATGCGGCGGCGAAAAACCCAGCCCTAAAGCCCGTTTTTAAACGGCCTTGGGTCTGCTAGTGATTCTATCACATGAATAAGCTGCTGATGTTTTATTACAGTTTCTGGATGTGTGTCTGGATTGTCAGAGAAATTGGGGAATTATTTGCAGGTTTACTGACTGTCCTGATATAATGCATTATTATAGTAACTGTAGTCGGTATACAGAAGGTATCCATATTACTTCTCACGTATGTTTTGCTGTGGATTTAAACCACACTTTGATCAGGCAAAGTTCCCCAAATCACACCAGTTGCTCCCACTAGGGATATGGTAAGTAATACTCTTGCCAGATCTGTCATTTGTCTATTCACTCCCTGCCTGGAATTCCTGCAGTATGGGGGTAACTTCAAGTTGATTGGAATTTGACTTCATTCTCCCCTCCCCCCAAACATCTCTCACATTCTTATAGCAACTCCCCCATTTACTGGTGTCATGTGATCTATACTGTGCCCAGCAGGGACATATTTCTCATAAGTCTATGGCATATCTAATATTTATCACTCACCAATTCTCATCCCTGTAATAATGTCTTCCTCCTTAGATGTCCTCATCATGTCACCCTCCACCATAGACTGCTGATCACTCCTCACATACGTCTCTTCTTCCTCCTCTTTACTTGTCTTCATCGTGTCACCCTCCTCCATAGACTGCTGATCACTCCTCACATACGTCTCTTCGTCTTCCTCTTTACTTGTCCTCATCATGTCACCCCCCTGCATAGACTGCCGATCACGCCTCACATACGTCTCTTCTTCCTCTTTACTTGTCCCCATCATGTGACCCTCCTCCATAGACTGCTGATCACTCCTCACATACGTCTCTTCTTCCTCCTCTTTACTTGTCCTCATCATGTCTCCCTCCTCCATAGACTGCCGATCACGCCTCACATATGTCTCTTCTTCCTCTTTACTTGTCCTCATCATGTCACCCTCCTCCATAGACTGCTGATCACTCCTCACATACGTCTCTTCGTCTTCCTCTTTACTTGTCCTCCTCATGTCTCCCTCCTCCATAGACTGCCGATCACGCCTCACATATGTCTCTTCTTCCTCTTTAACAACAACATCCACATGTCTCAGTTCTCCATCCTAATTGCACAAAATTTTAGTTAATTTAACATATAACACAGATAAGAGCAAAGAGCAAAGGGAAGCATGTCCCGCAGTTTATTGCCTCTGATGACCTTCAGCCCCACATACCTGATAATGGCGGGGGATGGTGTGATCTTCCTGTGGACAATCCTGGGAATAAAGAGAACCTGTACATCTCTCTGGTGGGTTTCTGTTACTGGACCCATCTGTAGAAAACAAACACACTGAATTGGGCCCAATCCAATTCACTTTTTCCCCTTAGATTTCTTCTAGGTGATATTTTCATATTACATATAAAATGCCTGATCCACTTAATTTTCATAACCTTCTTTCCTTTCACTTAACAAAATGTGTCAAGCAAGTGTCTAGTATACATTTTGAGTATAATCAAAGCTTGAAACACAAAATCAAATGAAAACTAAAAACTAACAGTTACCCCTCAAAAGCTCTGATCATTTACACTTCCCGAGCTGCAGCTGCTCAACCTGCACTGATACGAATATAAAGGTGGCTATACATCTAGGGATGATGGGCAGATTTTACCGAGAGACAAATCCCTTTAATTGAACCTGATTAGACAGAGATCTGTCAGCTGCCCATACACCGCAGGCTGATTCCTGATCGATTTCATAGTGAAACTTCTCAGGAATCGGCTGTGTCCACCGCCTCGCCATTGCCCAGTGTATAAATGGCCCTCTCATGTGTGCATTTATCCATTACCTGCCCTGTACCTCCCACTGTGCGATGCTCACCTGTCTTCGGAATCCCCTGCCAGTTATTGTATTGGATTCAATACAACAAAAAAATTGTTTGCTATGAGAAGTTGATGACGCCGCTTGATCCTCGTGTTATCAACACCAATCGGCGGTGAACGTCACTATGGGAGGTACACGACGAGGGATCGGCACGCCAAAGGTGAGCATAAGGGCTCCCAGTATAGGTAGCTAAGTATAGGTGCCCCCAATATAGTTTAGCCAGCTTTAGGTGCTCCAGTATAGGTTAGTCAGGTATATGTGCCCCAGCATAGGTAGCCAGCTATAGGTGCCCCAGTAAAGATTAGCCAGCCATAGGTGTTGCAGTATAGGTTCCAGCCATTGGTGTTGCAGTATAGGTTAGCTAACCATAGGTGCCAGTATAGGTTAGGCAGCCATAGATGTCCAGTGCAGGATAGCTAACCATAGGTGTCCAGTGCAGGATAGCTAACCATAGGTGTCCAGTGCAGGATAGCTAACCATAGGTGTCCAGTGCAGGATAGCTAACCATAGGTGTCCAGTGCAGGATAGCTAACCATAGGTGTCCAGTGCAGGATAGCTAACCATAGGTGTCCAGTGCAGAATAGCTAACCATAGGTGTCCAAGTGCAGGATAGCTAACCATAGGTGTCCAGTGCAGGATAGCTAACCATAGGTGTCCAAGTGCAGGATAGCTAACCATAGGTGTCCAAGTGCAGGATAGCTAACCATAGGTGTCCAAGTGCAGGATAGCTAACCATAGGTGCCAGTATAGGTTAGGCAGCCATAGGTGTCCAGTGCAGGATAGCTAACCATAGGTGTCCAAGTGCAGGATAGCTAACCATAGGTGTCCAAGTGCAGGATAGCTAACCATAGGTGTCCAAGTGCAGGATAGCTAACCATAGGTGTCCAAGTGCAGGATAGCTAACCATAGGTGCCAGTATAGGTTAGGCAGCCATAGGTGTCCAGTGCAGGATAGCTAACCATAGGTGTCCAAGTGCAGGATAGCTAACCATAGGTGCCAGTATAGGTTAGGCAGCCATAGGTGTCCAGTGCAGGATAGCTAACCATAGGTGTCCAGTGCAGGATAGCTAACCATAGGTGTCTAAGTGCAGGATAGCTAACCATAGGTGTCCAATGCAGGATAGCTAACCATAGGTGTCCAAGTGCAGGATAGCTAACCATAGGTGTCCAGTGCAGGATAGCTAACCATAGGTGCCCAGCATAGGTTAGCTAACCATAGGTGTCCAGTATCGGTTACGCAGCCATAGTTGTGCAGTGCAGAATCCCCTCCCCCACCCCCTTCTCTCCCTCCGCAGCCATAACGCAGTTACAGGAACCCTCCTGCAGCGACATACTTCCCTGTCTCCCTCCCTCTGAAGCGATCGCCGATGGCTAGTGTTGGTACTCTCCGTGCCTGTCACCCGATCACACCACCAGCTACTGTATGTCTAGAGTACCGGGGCGCGCAGCTTGATGACGTCATCAAGCTGCGCGCCCCGGTATCCTGGACATAGAGTAGCTGGTGGTGTGATCGGGTGACAGGCACGGAGAGTACCAACACTGGCCATCGGTGATCGCTTCATAGGGAGGGAGACAGGGAAGTATGTCGCTGCAGGAGGGTTCCTGTAACTGCGCTATGGCTGCGGAGGGAGAGGAGGAGGGGGGGTGGGGGGGACTGCTAAAGAGGGGAGATTGCTAACATGTGCTGGGCCAATTATGGCTAGCTAACCTGGTCTGGGTGGACATAGTTTGTTAGAAAAGCCCCTGAGCGGCATGCCCGACAATGTGTCAGGCATACCGCTTTCAGCTAGTTTCCTTGACCGACGCAGTGTCGGGCATACCGCCCAGGAGGTTAAAGCCACCAGCAAGCAAGAAAAAGCTCAGAAATATCTTGACAGTACTTTTTCACCTATGTTGTGGTACCTTTTCAATTGCAAAATGCAAAAGTTTTTTTAAACAGAAGATAAAATTATCTAGTAGGAGAAAATGAAGAAAAAGTGAATTGGATTGCATACATTGTCTCTATGTGATTATCAGATGATGGTGGATCTAGGTCAGGCATGGGCAAACTTGGCCCTCCAGCTGTTAAGGAACTACAAGTCCCACAATGCATTTGCCTTTATGAGGCATGACTGTGGCTGTCAGACTCCTACAATGAATTGTGGGACTTGTAGTTCCTTAACAGCTGGAGGGCCAAGTTTGCCCATGACTGATCTAGGTTGACCTCCTAGCTTGTACTGCTCTCTACTTTACGAGAGATGAAAGTCTCCTCTTACCCGGTGATGTGAGGGGCGGCTGATTCCTCATCATAATGTCCTTGTAGAGGTCCTTGTGTCCTTCTATATACTGCCACTCCTCCATAGAGAAACAGACAGTGACGTCCTGACACCTTACAGGAACCTAACACACACAGTGATATGGTCACCACACAAACACACCATTTGCTGTTACTGGATAATGTCCCATAATTCTTAGCACTGCTCACCTCTCCTGTCAGCAGCTCCATCATCTTCCTGATGACTTCTAGAATCTTCTGCTTATTCTGATTCTCTGAAATTAGGAAGTGAGGTGAGGGCACTGTGATGGTCACATGATCACCAGACTTCACTGAAGGAAAACTCTGTAAATAAATACCAAAAATATTGTTATGTGACCTCCCAGGATCCTCCTCACCTCTTTAGTCATCGGCATGTTTTATTAATAGAGAGAATATAAATGTAATGTGATCTCCCAGAATCCTCCTCACCTCTCCAGTAAGTAGTTTTTTTTTTTTCGTTTAACACAAAATTTTATTAAGTGAATTCACAAAGCATAAACAGCTAGATCAAAAACGTTGAGTGATCATTATACATATGTAAATATATACACATATACAGGATTCTGTAAGCAGGAGAGGTACATATATATCAGAGGTTATGACATTTTATCGTCCTTCTAACAGTATCGGTTTCTATTTGTACCTTGGTGCTATAAACAGCCTTAAGAAGTATTATTAACATTGTAAGGCAAAAGAGAAGGAGGTATATATTGAGAGAAAAATAAAACTTAGAAAGAATAGGGAGAAAAATAGAACTAGGAGGAAAAGGTCTATTTATGTGGGTCTGTCTTTCCGTATAGTAGTTGATGTTTAAGGTATAATTTCCTCAGGTCCCTATTACCATTCAAACTTCCAATTCAATCATGGGGGCATATAGTTCAAGAAATATGTTTCCCATGGATCCCATATTTTATCATAGGTGGTTTCTGAATCTCATAATAGAGCTGTTAAAAATTCCATTAGCTTGGTCCACCTGATTTTAGCCATAATCTCGGGTGTTGTGGGACTACAAAGACTGCGCCAGTTGGAAGCCAGAGAGAGTCTAGTGGCCGTGAGAATATGAGATATTAATCTCATGGTATATTTTTTGACTTTAGGGATAGGTTTACCTAATAGCATATATATAGGATCCATGGGAATGTGTATACCTGTTACTTTTAAGATCAGAGTCTGAATATCTATCCATAGAGGTTGAATCGCTGGGCAAGACCAGAAGATATGCTCCAGGGAACCTATGTGGCCACACTCCCTCCAACAGGTGTTAGACACATCATGATAAATTTTAGCTAATACTTCAGGAGTTCTATACCATCTGAATAATATTTTATAGATATTTTCTTTCACTTGTGTGCACATAGAAGTGTGTTTAGCGTTTTCCCAGATAGAGGACCAGTCTTCTAGACTTATAGTTTGGTTCAGAGCTTGTTCCCATTTTGTCATATATGAGTGGTTAGGTTTTGCAGAACCGGATTTATCAAGAAGCAAGACATAAATTGCTGATATAAGGCCTTTTTGATGCCCTTTATAATCACATAGACGTTCAAATGGGGTGTAAGTAGGTATAGGGTTGTTGTCCTTGGAAAGGGATTTCAAAAAATGATAAATTTGATTGTATTCCATAGTGAGCTTAGCTGTGAATCGTACTTTCTCCTCTATTGCTTCTTTAGTTACAATTTTTCCTGTTCGTATGTCAGTCCAATTGCTAAATTTAGTATATTGAAGGGTGAACCATCTGCCCATAAAATCCTCTGCCATACCTGGGATAAAGGCTGGATTTCCTAGTATAGGGTAAAGTGGGGATAAGGGGGATCTAAGGTTGGCAGTTTTTGCGGTTGCCCGCCATATTTGCAGAGTGAATTTAATAGTAGGGAGTAATTGAGCAGTAGGGATCTTTGGCGGGGTCTGGGGCCAGATTAGAGCTGGTAATGATATTGGGAAAATACTCATTGCTTCAATAAAGCCCCATTTAGTGAATGTTTTGAGATCAGACCATTCAGAAAGTTGTCTTAAATGTGCTGCTTGGTAGTATAGTTTTAAGTTGGGTAATCCCAGACCTCCTTGTTCCCTGGATGCCATTAAAATAGTGGATTTAATTCTGGGTTTGGAGTTATTCCAAACAAATTTTAAGAAAGCACGTTGTAATATTTTAAACTGTAAGGGTGGTACTTGAATGGGGAGGGTCTCAAATAAATACAGTCTCCAGTAAGTAGTTTGATGATCTCCAGGGTAAGGTTCAAAATTGTCTTATTAAAATCAATTTTTTTGTTCCATCTTGACAAAACTCAACATTTTGGCTTACACTTTCGTTGCTGTGCATTTTTCCATAGCAGAAAAATAATAGGATTCTCATCCAACACGTATATAAAATTAAAGTATCCTCCTCACCTCTCAAGTGTGTTTTAATCGAGATAAGAGTGGTATCATGTGACCTTCCAGAATCATCCTCATCTCTCTGGTCAAGTGTGTTTTATGAACCAAGATAAAGGATGTCATGTGACCTCCCAGAATCCTCCTCACCTCTCCAGTCAGGGATGTGTTTTATAAACAGAGATAAGAGTGATGTCATGTGACCTCCCAAATTCCTCCTCACCTTTCCAGTCAGCAGATAGATGATCTCCAGGGTGCAGTTGAGTATCCTCTCAGTCATGTGACTCTGGTCCTCATCCATCCTCAGTGATGTGGTCATGTGATCTGTACAGGAAGCTGCTGCCTTTTAATAGATAAGTGGAGGATAATCTAGGCTGTACAACTGTCAGTGGTAAAACTACCGATACATGATCCCTCTCCCCCAGCATATTGTGAGGACACTGGTTGACCTGGGCTCTGCTTCATGCTGACAGTTGAAATATCGATAACATATATTACCAATATTTTACTATAAACATACCTGTGCCAGCACTTGCCATTCCTGTCATTGTAGGGCTATGCAGAGCATTGCAGGAAGGCATAATAAGTTGGTAGTGGTAGATGGATGAGGATATGAGGAGAGGCAGAGACTGAGGCCAATGGGAGCAGAGGACTGGAGCACACTGTGACAGCAAGCTATAAACCAATATAAATCCTTCCTTTTACTACTCTGCAAGGAGGTGGGGGATGGGAGCAAAACTGGAGTGTGGACATGGCTAAACTGGGTAAATGGCATTACTGGGGTGGGATACATTACATACTGGAGGATAATGGCAATGCTGGGGGACACAGGGAGGACACGGTTATACTGTAAGCCTATACGCACCTCCCCCCTCACACACAGGGCATCATTTTTAGTTGTTAATTAGGGCATCCTTTAATGCATACCTGTAGTTACACATGTAGGTGCAGTTATCTGCCCCCCCCCCCCCCCCCCCATAGTGCATCAGAAACTTAAGTGGACTGCCTAACTAGATTGTCTGGATACAGCACAGTGCTCCTCCAATCCACACTGGCAGCTGTAACCCATAGGACTATCATCTGATATCTACATATACCAGCTTAGGGGAGACAGAGGGGTGGAGCTTCTGATGGCAGGGGGCGTGGTGATATGAGGGAATGACTAATATTGGAAGCAGGGCTGTTTTAAGGGGTGGGTAAGATGGATCATCCCTGGAGTGACATGGCAGAGGGGGAGAATGAGCCAGCCTATGCAGCGGAGGGGTCAAGTACCTCCACAGAGGACACATGCGACCCGTCCTCCTCTTTCTAGGCATTCCGTCTGTATGGTGCCAGAGCTGTCTGTTATGTTATGACAGATGCAGCACCGAGACCAAACACAGAGGAGTAGGGATGAGCCCACACAGTTTTGTGAGAAGAGAAGTTGTACCCACTAGTGTCCAGTAGGGGGACACAGTAGAGAGGGTTAATTTACCTGGATGTTGTATTGTTTATTGTATTTATAAAGCACCAACACATTATGCAGTGCTAGACAATAAACACGGATACATACAATGGTAGGCAGATATAGCATAGTACAAGGTTACAGAACAAAAACATGATCATGTGACTTGGGAGCTGGGTGTAGTGATCTATAATTCAAGTCCGAGTCTGTCCCATGGGAAGGTGCAAGTGATGAGGGTACATGATCAAGTAGGATATACTAAGGAAGGGAGAATACTGCTGAAAGCTTACAATCTAAGGGGAGGGGGTAGGGACACACTAGGTCTGGTTATAGAATTATGTGTATAGTGGAGCGAGTTATGGCATGGTAGAGGTGGGTAGGCCAACTTTAAGAGTCCAAGGTGATCCCCAGTCTGTGGGCCTGGTAGGCAGGGTGGACAATCATGTTGTTGATTGTGAAATTAATATCTGGAAGGAGTGCAGAAGCACAGGACTGGAAGATAAGGAGCTCAGTTTTGCCTAGGTTGAGCTTCAGAAACCTTTCTGACATGCAGTAAGAAATAGTGGAGAGGCCGGAGGGGACCTTTTGCATGGTGAGGGGTAGAGATCAGGGCTATGGAGTTAGATCTGGGTGTCATCGGCATAAAGGTGGTATTTGAAGCCCAGAGATGAGATCACTTTGCCAACTGAGGAAGTGTATATTGATAATCAAATAGGCCCCCTCTCCATTAACCACTTCAGCCTGCTAGTTGTTTTCACCATAAGGACGTAAGCAATTTTCTCCTGTAGCTTCAAACATTAATATCACCTCACCCCAGTAATGCCATTTTATTTTCCAGTGTAGCCATATCCTTCCTGTGTCCCCCAGCATTGCCATTATCCTCCAGTATGTAATGTCTCCCAACCCCAGTATAGCCATGCCCTCCCTGTATCCCCCAGCATTGCCATTATCCTCCAGTATGCAATGTTCCCCTACCACAGTAATGCCATTTGTTTCCCAGTATAGCCATGTCCTCCAAACTTCATTTCATAACACACAAGAAAATAAAAAGATAAATAATAATAATAACAGCAATACTTTCATTGAGATCTGATGAATAGATAAAAGATCAAGTTTTTTCTTCAATCAAAAATATTATGTAGGTTGATTAGAATTCAATCGTATCACCCAACACAGACTAAACCCACTCCTGCCTGTGCTACAGTAGAAGAAGGATTAATAACATCATATCCTCTGACACAGGAGACTGGGGCTCATATCCCGGCTGCAGCAGCAGCAGCAGCTGATCAGTAAGGAGGCCGGGGGTAAATCTCCCTGATGCTCCAGGGTGGCTGCTGTGTATCCCCATAGTGGCTGCAGCTCCCAAGCACTGTGACCCCCATAGGAGAATAGTGCTATAGAAGGGTTACTGTTTATACTGAAAACCAGCTTTATTTATAACAGACGCTAACACACATACAGAGACACCTGAACATGCTGCTCAATCTCACACCCATCCTACATCCCGCGCAATGCTCACTGGTGATACATCTGCAATTTGCTATCATAACAAAAATCAGTTACCTCTTCCAACCACGTGTTCTCTCCAATTCCTATTGCGTAACATCACTTCCTGTCTATGGGTTTATTACTTCCTATCTGTGCGTTCCACCTGGCAGAGGTGAGATCGCCATCTTGTGGTGAAAAGGCTAACTGCAGCCTCGATTTGTGGAATCACATGCACTCAAATCTTTTTTTTTTGTTTTTTACTACGACTATTATTATTATCATCTGTCACTGCAAAATACCCTAATCTACAGACACATCATATTGCATTTTATGTATGCAGTTGCAGGATATGTAGAACTGCCCTATCGATGTGGCTCCATAGTTGTAGGAAGTGTCAGTTTCTTACACCAGACTGGGAGGAAGAGGCAGAATCACTGGAGAAGCTGTCTGCACTGTGATGTCCACTTAATCCATTAATGAGGAACTGTTCTTAAAATAATAGAATGAAAATAATTGCTTATTTATTATTTAACCAGTGTTAGCCTATTGTAAAATCTTTCCTCACTCTGATTTACATTCTGAATTGTATGGCAGGCGGTGGCATCTTTACTGCAGGCAGCTGCATCAGTGTGGAATGTTTACTGAGTTGTTCTGAACTGAATAATAATGCCTGGTCTCCCAGAATGCTCTGGGAGGAGAAAGTTAATGGTTCCCGATTAATTAAAAAAAAAAAGCCAGCTACTTACTTAAGGAGAGAGAAGGCTCTGGGTCCTAATGAGCCTCCTCTCCCGGTGCCCTTGTCGCAGCGGCAGTACCTCCGTTCAAATCCCCCGCTGCGGGGGACTTCGGAAGTCTTCTGGAGCCGAGTCCTCCTGAAGACAGGGCTTCATACTGCGCATGCGTGAGTACGCGACAGAGGGTGCTCGCGTGTGCGCAGTTTGAAGTGGCCCGTCTTCAGGAGCACTCGGATTTCCAAAAACTGCCGAAGCCTCCCTTTGGTGGCGGAAGTAGCAGTATTTGACCAATTTAGTCAAATACTGCTACGGGGGAGCCAGCGCTGGAACGGGCACCGGGAGAAGAGGCTCATTAGGATTCTGAGCCTTCCCTCTCCTTAGGCAAGTATCTGGCTTTTCTTTCAATGAATCGGTTCCCAATGACTTTAAGCAGCATAGGCTGTGACATCACTGGGAAGGCGGGGCTACATACCAATATGAAGCAATATAGAACTATAGGAAGTGTTTCTGATGCTGAAACCAGGATAATTAAAGGACAACTATCAAAGCTTATGAGTTATTCAGAACAGTGGCAATACAAAGCTGCAGCATTACAGGTCCCATAGAAAAGGAGTCTGTGCCCATGGCCAGGCGAATCCATGTGTCTGAGGGGATAGCAAAATATCAGCCATTACCAAAGAATGTGCCCTCCTTGCTAGTGTGTGAAATCCATGCGAGTGCGCAGCAGGAGGTGGGATTTGTGAGAGGAGCAAGAGAGAACCTCTAAACAGCAGAGTCCGTGAAAGCACATGCGTGCACTTCTTAATTGGCTGTCTGCTGTTGCTAGGCTGTATCGTGGCTGAAGGTAAAGCGGTGGCTGGTTACCACTGGCAGCCATGCACATCCAAGCCACCACACTGCCTCCACTGTGTTTTACAGATGATGTGGTATGCTTTGGATAATTAATGAGCTGTTTCATGCCTTCTCCATACTTTTTTTATTATCATCATTCTGGTAGAGGTTGATCTTGGTATCATCTGTCCAAAGAATGTTTTTCCAGAACTGTGCTGGCTTATTCAGGTGTTCTTCCAATCTAGCCTTTCTATTGAGGCTTACGAGTGGCTTGCACCTTGCAGTGCACCCTTTGTATTTACTTGGATATCGATATGCCTACCCCTTGGAGAGTGGTGTTGACTTGGTTGGCTGTTGTGTAGGGTTTTCTCTTCACCATGGAAATTATTCTGCGATCATACACCACTGTTGTTTTAAGTGGATTTTAAGTATTTCCTGCCTTGCTGAGTTCACCAGTGCTTGATGCTTGATGAATACAAGCATCAATGAGATTCTTGCGTTCATTGTAACTAGGAAATAGCACGTCCATGCATTACTTCCTGTTCACGTACTTATAGTACGCTGATAGAAAATAATGGGCGAGGACATCTTGTGGCCAAATAGTAGAACTACACCTATATACATTTTTTTAATAAAATACCTACACTTAATTTTAAAATTAACTCCTTACCTCTCACACTCTCCCATAGTTACCCAAATAAAATGTTTGTATAAAAATAAATAAATAAAGGTTACCTTGTGGATTGAACTTTTTTTTAATATGTATGTCAAGAGGGTATATTACTGTTATATTGCATATATGGGATTGTAATTAGTGATAGATGCAAAACTGAAAAAAATGCACCTTTATTTCCAAATAAAATATTGGCACCATACATTGTACTAGAGAACCAGGACAAATAGACAAATAAGATGTGTGAGTTTTATACACAGTAGAACATTTTAATTTAAAACTATAATGGCAGAAAATTGAGAAAAAATACTTTTTTCCATTGTTTTCTTATTACAGTTTAAATGCATTTAGCATAAAATAATTCTTAGCAAAATGTACCATCCAAAGAAAGCCTAATTGGTGGCGAAAAAAACAAGCTATAGATCATGTTGTTGTGATTAGTAGTTAATAAGTTATTGGTGAAAGAAAGTGAGGAGCGCTGATGGGTGAAAATTGCTGTGGTACAGAAGGGGAAAAAACCTCTCAGTGATCAAAATGTCAAAAAGGAAATACTTACCGAAGGAGAGGCAATCCTCTGGATCCTACAGAGGCCTCCCGCACTCCATCCTCTGCTCCCCCGTTGCTGTCCGCAGACCCTCCAAAGATTTCTGACAATGGCTTGTTGGAAAACTGATTGGGACCACCTCCCAATTCAAGCATGGGAGTGGCTGTACTGCGCATGTATGAGAGGCTCCGTGCTGCTACACTCAGCAAAGCACAGTACAGCCACACCCAGACTTGAATAGGAGGGCAGCCTCATTCAGATTTCTGACAAGCCCTTGTCAGAAATCTTTGTGTGTGTGTGTGTGTGTGTGTGTGTGTGGGGGGGGGGGGGTGGGGTCTCCAAGCGGCAATGTGGAAAGCCTCTATAGGATCCAGAGGCTTCCCTCTTCTCAGGTAAGTACGGCATGCGTTTTTGTAACCAAGCTTTTCACAATCTGCTGGTAAAAATGAAACTAGCAGTTGTTCTGAGTGTTTCCTATATACAGTAGAATCCCTTTATAGTAAACTCCAAGGGAAAGGGAAAAATAGTTTTCTATATCAGAAAAGGTCATACTCCAGCACATAAAGTATATCGTAGTACTGTAGGTTAATTTAGTCAATAATTGGGAATGATTTCTTCTTTTCAACATTTCAGCAAGCGGGCACAGACAGTGTCTAAGCTACATCAAAAGGCACAGTGCTCAATTTGCAGGCAATAATCATGCAAAAGCTTGCACAGGAAGCATAGGTCTCACTAGTTAATGCAGGTACAGTACTGATAGTGTGCTCTTCTGTCCACATTTCTGTGCAGCCCGGATGATGCTGTAGCATTGCAGCCATGCACAAGCAAGTCACAGATGACAGTTACGTCCCTCAGTATTCAGGCAGCAGCTTAAACAGGAAGCATAAGTCTCACCAGTTAATGCAGGTACAGTACTGATAGTGTGCCCACATGTCTGTGTAGCCTGGATGAGCTGTAACATTGCAGCCATGCACAAGCGAGTCACAGATGACAGGCACCTCCCTCAGTAATCAGGCAGCAGCTTACACAGGAAGCATAGGTCACACCGGCTGGAGCTTTTGAGGTAATCCACGCAGGCTCAGAGTAGTGTGTAGATAGCGAGTAGGCTACAATTTTCTGTCAGCCTGGCCACATGACCACAGCTCATGGGTCTCTGACTGACATATGATGCATGATCCTGCCCACTTTCCACTATAGCCAGATACAGAATACTGCAGGCCAAAAAACAGGTTTACTCTAACAGAAGTTCTATTATATCAGAATTTACTATATCAGGCATTACTCCCATATACTTATAATGAGGTTTGGCTGGGACCTGGACATTAGTTTACTATAGCCAAATGTTTACTAGATCAGGGTTAACTATAACGAGATTATTCTGTAATAATTTTCCACACTAAGAACATCATTATAGCTTCCAACAAACCCGAGATCTTTCATGTCTGACAAGTACTGATTTATTTCCAAAGCATTTCCCACAATTAGAGCATGAATAGGGTTTCTCACCAGTGTGAGATCTCTCATGCCTGACAAGGTGTGATTTATGCCCATAACATTTCCCACACTCAGCACATGAATACGGCTTCTCACCAGTGTGAGATCTGCTGTGCACATCAAGCAGCCATTTACTCCCAAAACCTTTCCCACACTGAGGACACGGATATGGCTTCTCATTTGTGTGTGATCTCTCATGTGCAACAAGGGTTGATCTATGTACAAAAGTTTTCCCACACTCAGTACAGGAATAGGGCATCTCACCACAGTGAGAGCTCTTATGTGCATCAAGTTGTGATTTCTGTGTAAAACATTTCCCACACTCAGCACATGAATATAGATTCTCACCAGTGTGTGATCTCTCATGTGTGACAAGGTTTGATTTCTGTGCAAAACATTTCCCACACTCAGCACATGAATATGGCTTCTCACCCGTGTGAGTTCTCTCATGTCTGACAAAAGTTGTTTTCCAAACAAAACATTTCCCACACGCAGAACAGGTGTAAGTCTTTCTACCAGTTGGAGCCCTCCGCTGGGTATGTGGCCCCTCAGGGTTAGACAGGTGAGAGGAGTCTGGGGGAATATTTGGGGTAACAAGGATATCTGCAGGTGACTCTTGTCCAGTGACATCATCATACGTTGTACAGTCTGTGGATACAGAGAGACGAGTCTCTGAGAGGTTCCTGATGCCGGGACTCCGTCCTGCAAATAGAGAAACATCATCACTTCCTGTTAGTGAATTCTGAGGGGAGGAACAATTATCATTAGGGATGGTCAGCGAGCTGCTGATAACTCCAAAATGATGCAAAGATGATGCAGATTGGAAATAGACGAAATGCAGCAACTGAATAACTTTGTATATTTAACAAAACATTTGCACCATCTCAGAGTAATTGGCATGTGACTGACCATCAGCCTGACAGAGAGCTGCAGAAGGTTGCACTCACTACAGGCGGCCAATCACATGACAATAACTTTGACTTATTTCCACATTTTATGAGAGAGTTCTGCGGAGTATACCAACTATCATTAGGGAAGCTCATCGAGATCCTAAGAATTCAAAGTTGATGTAAATGTTGGCAATGTTATGCAAATTTAGGCAGCTTGTAAATAGACCAAATACAAGCTTTGCATAAAATAAGCATAACATTTACATCAAGCTGAATTATTAGCATCTGAATTCCCATCTTTGGTTGCCAGCCTGATGTAGGACTGCAAAAGGTGGGCCCTTAACAGGCGGCCAATTATATGCACTTCCTGTCTATTGGGCTCCATGCTCTTTGCATCTCATTAACCATCCCTTGTGCTCATATGCAACTTACACACATCTATATGTATCTGTACTTGTCACTGGCTGTGTTGAACTGCTCATGCATCTCCCCATTGTTGTATGTTTTACATGTCGTACAGTACTATGGAATATGTTGGGGCTCTATAAAAATATTAATAATAAAAAATTAGCAGAGATGTCCCTGGTGAGCTTGTGTTGAGCCTATAATGGACCACTCTCTGCAAGCCCTGTTGTACGTGAAAATGCCGGTAGATCAGCAGTACCTGAAATACTCAGACCACGTTCACAGTCACTTCAATCCCCTTTCCCCCCTGTTCTGATGCTCTGTTGGAACTGCGACAGCACCCACCATAAGCCACACACACTATCAGCCAATCATTATTTCAAACCTACGGGAAGGTTAGTAGATGGTACTGGAGGTTCGGTAAGCATTAAATGTAGTAAATACAGCACGGGGTGGGGGGAGGGGGTTGAGATGGTGCACACTATATAATGTTTTCTTTTTCTACAGATTTTTTTTTAATACAATACATTTTCCTGATTGATAGTATTATTTGAAATATCAAGTGAATCCACCATACTCTATTCAATTTCTCTAAAACAAGATCAGAATTTCTTTGCTGTGCCAATTGATGAAGTAATACAACAAAGAGGAAAATGTATTTTTTCTCATTTACATTTTTTTTCTATAGAACCAATGCAAAAAAAACAAACAAAAGGGAAAATCAAATGTTTTGGTTAAATTGTGTATGGACTCCTTTAAGGTACCCATACAGACATTTTCACAAGCGATTCCCAGCAGATTCAATCACTCTGATTCAATCTGCCAAAAACTATTGATCAGACGTGACAAAAAGTTACTGTGGTTTGGGGGTGGGGATGGAGTTGCAGTTGAACAATGGGCCATATTGTTAAAGAGACACTGAAGCCTAAAAAAACCCCTGTTTTACTTAACAGTCTTCTTAAGCATTAATGCCCTACCTGAAACGCTGCATCCCTGCGGCTGAACTCTCAATTAATACCCCCGAAATCCCCGGGGAAAGATTTGGAGCTTTGGGCAGTAGCTCTGCCTCTATTCGCGTCAATCTGCGCTGATCTCCGCCTCTCCCCGCCCCTCTCAGTCTTCTTTCACTGAGGAGGCGGGGAGAGGTGGCGATCAGTGCAGATTGATTGGTCTGGAGGCAGAGCTACAGCCCAAAGCTCTGCCTCCCCGGGCAGTAAAATCCACGACCTGGATATTCGTGGATTTTTGCCCCTGGATTTCGGGGGTTTTAACTAAGAGTTTAGCCGCAGGGATGCGGTGTTTTAGGTAAGGCATTCATGCTAATGAAGACTGTTAAGTAAAAACAAAAGAAATACAGAGAGCCCAATATAGTGTAGTATGCAAAACAAGGGCAGGCACTATTCGTGACCTTGAGACTATACTGTGTACTCCTATCTGTTTATTGCCTGAGGAAGCGGGAACATACCCGTGAAATGCGTTGCACTGTTTGTGTTTTGGAGTATATTAATAAACCTGTTGTCATAAAACTGATGGTATCTTGTCTGCTTCGGGGAGGCGAGTCCACCACCACCTCCTGAGGGATTTTAAGCCTTTTAGAACCTTTTATCCTGCTGGCGCCTCTGTTCACTCTTACATTGTTAAGCAAAAACGGGTTGGTTTTTTTTGAGGCTTCAGGGTTTCTTTAAGGTGTGATGGACATCACAAGGCAGGTGGAATTGGCCATCGCTGGGTGAATTAATCCACCAGGCACAGGTTGGGGATCGGGCGCCTTTGTACACATGCCAGATTATCGACTGGGGTGGTAGTTATCGGCTGCCTCAGCCAACTTTGATGCAGTTTAAAGCCTCAGACACACGCTTGATTGAACAATGCAACACTCCAGCTCAATCAGGTTTCAATAGATGTTATGCTGGAATCAGAATCCAATCAGATTCCGATCAGAGAATAATGTATTAGATAGGCACATCGGCTCAAAAAAAAAAAAAAAAAAATGTTCTCAGACATAATTGAGGTTATATCTTCAAACACACTCCTAAGTCCCACCCAGATTCCAATTCATGCAGAATTATATTTTTACCCAATCACAGTGCCTTTATTTTGGATAAGTCACACACACTATCACTGTGCACTTATTGCAGCCAATCACATTGCAGAATTGGTCATGGCTGACATTTTGGTTTTAAAGTCTCACACATATGAGGTCATATCTTGCACATGCACAGTCTATAGCAACCAAACAAACACATGCTTTCTACACTTTAAATGTGGTCTATGCTACTAGAGAGCAGTGACTGCATAGTACACTGGATAAAGACACCACCTCTGATGTAGGAGAGCGGGGTTTGCATTCTGACCGGGGCCAGCACCTGTTTGGTAAGTTCTTTTTTTTCCCCAGGAAGACTCAACAGGGTGGCCTACAGAGTGCCTTCTGTGGCTGAAGCTCCCAGGCACGGAGTCAGACAGGAGAAAAGCACTATATGAGTGTTACCATTTCATCTAACACTAATGCTTTCTTTAAAGGACATCCAAGGTGAAAATAAACTGATGAGATAAACAATTGCATCTATCCTCCTTCTACTAAAAATTACTTTTTTTTAGACATCCCACAGGTTTAGTTTATACTTCAATCCGTTTTTTTATGTTTTTACAGTTTAATTGTCTCTGCTCAATGACACCTTCATTGAAGTGCCAGAGCTCAAATCTATGAATGATTGACCCTTTTTAGCTCTTTCCTGCTCTCAGAAGTCATTTACTGACAGGAAAGTGTATAATGGCTGTAATTACTTGTCAGTGAGGATTAATCTATAGCCCGACCCAGTCCCGACCTGGACAGAAACTGTCACTTGCATACCTGATATTTAACTCTTTCAGGCAGAGAAAGAAAAAAAGGAACACAGCCTAGTTATTTGTGTGCTTGGCACTGTACATACACGTCTTTCTCATCATGTCACCTCGGGTATCCTTTGATAAATACCACCTCTATTCTTATACTTGCATATACCCATGTCTGAACTGATCTCCACCACTAAAACCTATCCTACAATCTGTGCAAAGGGGCGTTCATTTTCTGGTGTATAACAATAAAGTTATTTACATTTATTCTATGTATAATGCTGATTACTCACCTATCCTTCCCTCTGTAGCAGCATTGTCCTCTTTACTTTTCCCCATCATGTCACCCTCCTCCATAGACTGCTGATCACTCCTCATATATGTCTCTTCTTATTCCTCTTTACTTGTCCCCATCATGTCACCCTCCTCCACAGACTGCTGATCACTCCTCACATATGTCTTCTCTTCTTCCTTTTTAATTATCACCGTCAAATCACCTTCCTCTGTAGACTGCTGATCACTCCTCACATACGTCTTTTCCTCTTCTTCTTCTTTAATTATAAACATCAAGCCACCTTCTGCTGCAGAGTGCTGATCATTCCTCACATATGTCTCTTCTTCTTCCTCTTTAATTGTCCTCATCATGTCACCCTTCTCCATAGACTGCTGATCACTCCTCACATATGTCTCTTCTTCTTCTTCCACTTTATCTGGTCCACTTATAAGTTCCTCCTCCTGAATATATGAATTAGGACCAAACATTTCTGTATAAATTAAGAAGCGACACAGTACAATGTAATGTTACACAGTTTGGTGTCTCTGGGGACCCTCAGCCCTGCCTACCTGATAATGGTGGGGGATGGTAGGATCTTCCAGTGGACAAACAAAAGAATAAAGAGGACCTGTACATCTCTCTGGTGGGTTTCTGTTACTGAATCCATCTGTAGGAGACACACACACACACTGACTGAGTACATTGTCTCTGTGTGATTATCAGATAATAATGGATTTAGGTGGAGCCTCCACACTGCTCTTTTTTGAAAAGTCTCCTCTTACCCGGTGATGTGAGGGGCGGCTGTTTCTCCATCATGGTGTCCTTGTAGAGGTCCTTGTGTCCTTCCATATACTGCCACTCCTGCATGGAGAAATACACATCCTGACACCTTATAGCAACCTGACACACAATGATAGTTGCCACTCAGACACACCCCTTGCTGTTACTGCATAATGTCCCATAATTCCCAGCAATTCTCACCTCTCCTATCAGTAGCTCCATCATCTTCCTGATGACTTCCAGAATCTTCTCCTTGTTGAGTTTCTTGGAAATCTGTGAATGGCGTGAGGGCACCGTGATGGTCACATGATCACCAGACTTCAGATGAAAACTCTGTATGGAGAGAAACACAATCAAGTCACATGACTCTCACAGGCTCCTTTGCACCTTGTTGAGCATGGAGCTGAAGGAATGTGAGTGATGTTATAGGGAGGAGCTGCAGAAGTGCGAATGACCTTTGGGCAGGATCTGTAGGAATGTGAGTGGTGTTTGGGGAGGAGATGCAGGAATGTGAGTGACGTTTGGGGAGGAGCTGCAGAAATGTGAGTGATGTTATAGGGAGGAGCTGCAGGAGTGTGAGTGACCTTTGGGCAGGAGCTGCAGGAATGTAAGTGATGTTTGGGGAGGAGCTGCAGGAATGTGAGTGACCTTTGGGCAGGGGCTGCAGGAATGTAAGTGATGTTTGGGGAGGAGCTGCAGGAATGTGAGTGTTGTTATAGGGAGGAGCTGCAGGAGTGCAAGTGATCTTTGGGCAGGAGCTGCAGGAATGTGAGTGGTGTTTGGGGAGGAGATGCAGGAATGTGAGTGACATTTGGGGAGGAGCTACAGGAATGTGAGTGATGTTATAGGGAGGAGCTGCAGGAGTGTGAGTGACATTTGGGCAGGACCTGCAGGAATGTGAATGGTGTTTTGGGGAGGAGCTGCAGGAATGTGAGTGATGTTTGGGGAGGAGCTACAGGAGGATGGGTGACGTTTGAGGAGGAGCTGCAAGAAGGTGAGTGATGTTTGAGGAGGAGTTGCAAAAAGGTGAGTGGTGTCTGGGGAGGAGCTACAGGAAGGTGAGTGATGCTTGATAGGAGCTGCAGGAATGTGAGTGATGTGTGGGGAGAAGCTGCAGGAATATGAGTGACATTTGGGGAGGAGGTACAGGAATGTGAGTGACATTTGGGGAGGAGCTGAAGGAATGTGAGTGATGTTATAGGGAGGAGCTGCAGGAATGTGAGTAACCTTTGGGCAGGAGCTGCAGGAATGTGAGTGGTGTTTGGGGAGGAGATTCAGGTATGTGAGTGGTGTTTGGGGCGGGGGGAGCTGTAAGAAGGTGAGTGATGTTTGGGGAGGAGCTGCAGGAAGGTGAGTGATGTTTGATAGGAGCTGCAGGAATGTGTGTGATGTTTGGGGAGAAGCTGCAGGAATGTGAGTGACATTTGGGGGCGAGCTGCAGGAATGTGAGTGGTGTTATAGGGAGGAGCTGCAGGAATGTGAGTGGTGTTTGGGGAGGAGCTGCAGGAATGTGAGTCATGCTTGGGGAGGAGCTGCAGGAATGTAAGTGATGTTTGGGGAGGAGCTGCAGGAGTGTGAGTGACCTTTGGGCAGGAGGTGCAAGAATGTGAGTGATGTTTGGGGAGGAGCTGCAGGAATGTGAGTGACATTTGGGGAGGAGCTGCAGGAATGTAAGTGATGATATAGGGAGGAGCTGCAGGAGTGTGAGTGAGCTTTGGGCAGGAGCTGCAGGAATATGAGTGACATTTGGGGAGGACCTACAGGAATGTAAGTGACATTTGGGGAGGAGCTGAAGAAATGTGAGTGATGTTATAGGCAGGAGCTGCAGGAATGTGAGTGACCTTTGGGCAGGAGCTCTAGAAATGTGAGTGGTGTTTGGGGAGGAGATTCAGGTATGTGAGTGTTGTTTGGGGAGCTGCAGGAATCTGAGTGGTGTTTGGGGGAGGGGGAGGAGCTGCAGGAATGTGAGTGATGCTTGGGGAGGAGCTGCAGGAACGTGAGTGATGCTTGGGGAGGAGCTGCAGGAATGTATGTGATGTTTGGGGAGGAGCAGCAGGAGAGTGAGTTATGGAGGAGCTGCAGGTTTTTGTGAGTTATGTTTGGGGAGGAGGTTTGCAGTGAAAAAAGTCATATGCTACATTTAGTTTTTAGATGGCAGCAAAGAGTAAAGCAAAAATGTAAATCATATTGACATGGAGGACACAGAGGTACCAGGCATAGACTGACACACTGTTATAGTGTGTCAGTAGACAGAAGATGTCAGTGCTCTATAAATACGTAATATGGTAGGACATTGCACTAAATTATGACTATTGTAACAGTAACATGGCTACATCTCACATTCCCTGGGTACATAGTGTGTTTATACCTCATTACAGGCACACTGTGCAGTCACATTACACACATCACACCCCTATTACTTCTCCCATTCCCTGTATACATAGTATGTTTATACCTCATTACAGGCACACTGTGCAGTCACATTACACATCACACCCCTATTACTTCTCCCATTCCCTGTATACATAGTATGTTTATACTTCCTTACAGGCACACTGAGCAGTCACATTACACACATCACGCCCCTATTACTTCTCACATTCCCTGTGTACATAGTTTGTTATACCTCATTACAGGCACACTGTGCAGTCACATTACACATCACACTCCTATTACTTCTCACATTCCCTGTGTACATAGTGTGTTTATACCTCATTACAGGCACACTGTGCAGTCACATTACACACATCACACCCGTATTACTTCTCACATTCCCTGTGTACATAGTGTGTTTATACCTCATTACAGGCACACTGTGCAGCCACATTACACCCCTATTACTTCTCACATTCCCTGTGTACATAGTGTGTTTATACCTCATTACAGGCACACTGTGCAGTCACATTACACACATCACACCCCTATTACTTCTCACATTCACTGTGCACATAGTGTGTTTATACCTCATTACAGGCACACTGCGCAGTCACGTTACACACTCCTACTTCTCACATTACCTGGTCTGGTCAGTCCCAGCTTTAAAGGACAACTGAAGTGAGAAGAATATGAGGGCTGTCATATTTGTTTCCTGTTAAACAATACCAGTTGCCTGGCTGTCCTGCTGATCTATTTGTCTGCAATATTTGTCTAAGTAATATCAGAAACACGAATGCAGCTAATCTTGTCAGATTTGACAATATCTCAATTTCCCTGACTTCACACCCTGAGAAAGCCCATTAGGTGACACATGTAGGAGGGAGGAGTCTCGGAAGGCCAGCCTCAGCTACCACCATGTCTGCATGCTAGCCCCAGCTGGTCCCTGCTGTCACGCTGGACGGATGCGGGTTGATCGCAAACTGGCTCAGTTATCAGCAGGGCTGTGGAGTCGGTCCAAAAATCCACCAACTCCGACTCCTCAGTTTAGGATTCCACCGACTCCGACTCCACGACTCCGACTCCTCTAATTTGCATATTACAATTTTGTTGATTAAAAGTATGTAACATGAAATTCGTCTCTTAACTGCCAACGCTTAGGAATTTTACAAGACAACTGAAGTGAGAAGGATATGTAGACTACTAGACTACTATATTTATTCCCTTTAGACTAAAACTAGTCCTTGGTAAGAGTACTTGTAAAAGGTACAAACCGGAACAAAGAACATCTATCAGGCCCTAGGCAATGTAAGTGTGGGTACATGTAAGAATGATGTGCAGGTACTCTGCAGGGGAATGAGGAGATTGTAAACAGACAACACCTCTGTGTTCAATGTGCACAGCATTCTCAGTGGATTCCCTGCAGCTCTGTGGGGAGTGCATATGTAGAGTATAGTACTACTGTGTAACAAAGTAAACCTGAGACAGATGAAATTAAAGTTTTATACATACCTGGGGCTTCCTCCAGGCGCCTTCAGGATAATCAGTCCCTCGTTGTCCTCCTCCGCCACCTGGATCTTCTGCTATGAGTCCAGGTACTTGAGCCAGTCAGGCGTAGTGCGCATGCACACACTCCGCCGCCAGGAGCATACTACACCTGTGCAGCACTATTGCGCAGGTGCAGAATGTTCCTGGCTGTGGGAGCGGCATGCGGCCGGACAGCGCTGACTGGCTGAATTACCAGGACTCACAGCAGAAGATCCAGGTGGTGGAGGACAGCGAGGGACTGATTAGCCTGAAGTGGGCTGGAGGAAGCACCAGGTATGTATAAAACTTTACTTTTCATCCGTCTCAGGTACCCTTTAATTTGTAGTCACCAAACCAAATTTTAACAACATATCAAATTATTTGATTTCATCAGCAAAGGGAGTGCATACATTTGCATAAATCAGCATCAATGCCGAATTATTTCCATCTCGTTGACCATCTCTATTAGTGACACAGCTACACATCAGGCTTTATTCTTACAGCATAGATGTTATTTAGTATATATAAGAGATTCCTGTGTACACATCATATATACTGTCACAATCAGATATGTATATCTGACTTTAAAAATACGGGGACTGCTTTAATGAAGCAGCACAAGTAACTAATTTTGATTGGTTTATTTCATTTTTGTGGACTAAGCACAGCTATTACTGTATATATACTGTATATATACATTATTTTAATGACTATTATCTGAGAAATAGAACGTTTTATCATATTTTCTATTTTAATTACAGTTACAAATTCATTAGGAGTCGGAGTCGGTGTATTTTTTCCCGACTCCGGGCACCCAAAATTGCCCGACTCCACGACTCCGACTCCACGACTCCGACTCCACAGCCCTGGTTATCAGGGATCTGCGCCCTCAGTAAGCAAGGATTACTCTGTCCAACAAACTTTGTTGCAGGACTTGTGGGCACACGCAGCTTTACTATCACACTGCATAGCTTGGGCTGCCGGCTTATGCTACTATGCGATGTTTCTACGCAAAGCTTGCTTAAAGGAACTCTATAGATAACATGTTTTTTTAACCTGGGATTGACAGAGTTCCTGAAATGTAGATAAAAAATGATTAATACATTTCACTTGCTTACCTCTTTTGTTTACTGTATCACATTTCTTTCACTCTAAACTGACCAAATCTGACGGCCCAGTGAACCATGAATGGAGGGGGATTCCCTCACACTACAGTTGTTAATCCTGTGTATGAGAAGGCTCTCACTGGCAGCTGCTTGTGTCTTTGAGCTGTCTGCAGAGAGCAGTGGAAATGTAACTTGTTATAAACATTTGTAATTGTGCATGAAACCTGACTGGCTGTGCAGTGAAGCAGACACCCCCTTTTGCAAATGATTTGTTCCAATAGAGCTAAATCCTACACACAATAAATTAAAGCTTTTGCCTCTGATATTTAACATGAAATGTAGGAAAATGTTTACACATTTTCGAATCTGATCAGAGAGGGATCATATGGCTGCCTTTACTGAAAACAGATTGTGAATCGATTTCAGCATGAAATCGATTCACCATCTGTGAAGCTGCCGCCGCCCCCCGGACCCCTGCATACATTACCTGATCCGGCTGGCGCGAGTCCCCTGGTCTCCGCTGTATTCTTCTCCGCTCTGGGCTCCAGCTTCACTGTACTTCCTGTCCGGGGAAGTTTAAACAATAGAGGGCGCTCTACTGTTTAAACCTCCTGCCGGGACAGGAAGAAGTGAATGCTGCTGGACTCGGGGGCCCAGCGCAGAGAAGAAGCAGCGGTGACAGTGGGGACTCGCGCCGGCCGGATCAGGTAATGTATTGCCGCTAGCATCGGTCATCGGGCATTCGAACGCACTCCCGACCCGCCGTCGATCGAGGGAAATCTTCCGTACGGACAGGAAAGACTGGAATGATCTATTTCGAATGGAAATCGATCGTTCGTCAGCGTTTGTGCAACGATTTCACAGCCGATTCGATCACACTGATCAAATTGGCTGTATATCGGCGGGAAAATCGGTAAGTGTATGGGCCCCTTTATCCGAGGCTCCAGAAGCTTCCAGCAAGGCCTTTGTTTCAATAGGTAAACAAGTCCATAGACAACTCAGCAGTTATCACCTTCAGCTATCTAATGCTGGGAATACATGATGCGATTAGCCGCCGGATCGACTCCTGCTGCGTCCCCCCGGCCGTCCGGATCGATTCCCGCTTGTCCCCGCGGGCGCTTCCTTATCTGCCGCTCGATTCCCTGCTATTGTCTGCCCGCGGGGATCGAGCGGGAAATCGATCCGGCGGGTTATCAGACCTGTCGGAAATTATCAATCGAGCCATCAGCAGCTCGATTGATCAAAAAAACAAAACGTGTATGCCCAGCATGTCAGCAACAATAGAAGCTCTTAATTAAATTAGCTGGCCTCCAGAGTATATAATACACATGATACATTACAGAAACATTACATTTTACAGTACACAGCATAGTAAGATTATAGGTTTTGCAACACTATCCTGCCTGGATGATGGAAAATGCTATTGCACTTTAACTTAAGAATGCTGTGCGTATAGCACATGTAAACTCTATCTGCCGCTGGCATTTGTACATTTCGTCCTGGAGCATGGAAGTGGTGCAATCTACCACTAAGCTTAAGCGCTTGGGGAGCCCTTTATAGCTGAGCTTATTGCAGCCCACACAGAAGTCCTGTATGTTGTAAGATTGTGCACATTATCACTTGAGGCTTATAGCTGTTGGCTTTTGACATGAAGGTCGTGTGAGTATGTGTGATGTGCATGTGTGGGGTGAGCCCTGCCATTCCGGAACTGAAGATAAGAAAAAAGCAAAAAGTTTCACTTGCCTGGGGCTTCCCCAAGCCTCCAGCAGCCGTCCTGTCCCGTGTCGGTACTCCAAGATCCTCCGTTCTCCGCCACCAGCTAGTTTCTACCATCAACTTGTAAGTCGACGGCAACTGTGTCTGCGCGCCCCGGGCTACGCATAGCTTTCTTCACTTCCCAGCCCGCAATAGCGTCCTGTGCTATTAGTGCAGGATGCTATTGCATGCTGGAATGCGAAGAAAGCTACGCATAGCCCGGTGCATGCAGGCGCAGTTGCCGTCGAGACGGAACTGAAACTTTCTGGTGACAGGAGAACGGACGATCTTGGAGGACCAGCACAGGACAGGACGGCTGATAGAGGCTTGGGGAAGGGGCTAATCCTTAAAAACACTTAAAGCGGAACTGAAGATAGGAAGAAAGCAGTTTCACTTACCTGGGGCAGGTAAGTGAAACTGCTTTTTTCCTATCTTCAGTTCCGCTTTAAGTGTTTTTAAGGATTTTAGTTTTCTAGGTATTTGTTATCTGTCGATGGAAACTGTCCACAATAAAGTTTGTATTGTTTTTTTTTTTGAACTTTTAGGCCTGAATTTGCTTTGTTTCCTCTAGTGTAATGAGTTCTATGACTTGACTTACAAGCCCACGACTAATCAGTATTTCTGCACCTGAGGTAAATCATAATTGGTTGCCCGGTTCATGAAATACTTGGATTGGTTCCATGAGGAGTTATTTAACTTTTTTGTAACACCAGGAACAAGCATGCAGATAATCTTGTCAGATCTGACAATAATGTCACAAACACCTGATCTGCTGCATGCTTGTTCAGGCAGGACTGTGGAGTTGGTACAAAAATCATCCGACTCCTCAGTTTATGAAACCACCGACTTCGACTCCAGGTACCCAAAATTGCTCGGACTTCTCGACTCCGACTCCAAAGCCCTGAGTCCAAGGTCTATGGCTAAATGTATTAGAGGCAGAGGATTAGCAGGATAGCCAGGTAATTGTTTAAGATAAAATAAATTTGTCAGCCGCCACATACCTCTCCCTACAGTTGTCCTTTAATCTAAATACATGTATAAAAAACAGTGATCTCCCAGGATCCTTCTCACCTCTCCAGTCAGCAGATAGATGATCTCCATAGTGAGGTTGAATAGCCTCTTGGTCATGTTACTCTGGTCCATGTCCATCCTCAGCGATGTGGTCATGTGATCTGTAGAAGACGCTACTCTCTGTGCAGCAATAAGTAGGTGAACAACATCTTGTAGACTTCAATCTTTGCAATGAGTTGGGGGCTGGGTATGTATATCATAACACTAGTCAGTCTTGAGAAGAGGATATGTTACATGCGGTGCCCATACACCTTGATGTACAACAATTACCTGAAAATATAAATATCTAACTGTCATCAAGATGATCATGATAATATAACCTCCTCTGCTACCAGTCAAAGCAATGTCTCCCTCTATTCATTCCCAATACCTGTCCTCCCCTCACCAAATATGTACTCATCCTCCACCCTAATACTTATCCTCCCCCCTCACCACAATACATGTCCTCCCCTTCTCCACTATGTGCTCTTACCTCACCAGAAAAACTGTGAGTGCCCCCCCCCACCCCAAGTACCTACCCTACCATACTATATGCACTTTCACAATACTTCTCCTCCCTCACTATGTGCTCCTCTTTCACCCAAATACCTGTCCTCCCCTCCTCTATGATGTGCTCTTCCCTCAACTCAATACCTGTCCTTCCCTCCCCCACAATGTGCTCCTCCCTCAACCCAATACCTGTCCTCCCCTTAACCACTTTATGCTCCTCCCCCACTCCAATGCCTGCCCACTCATCCCCCACTATGTGCTCCTACATCACCCCAATACCCGTCCTCCACGATTTGCTCCTCCCCCACCCCAATACCTGTCCTCCTCTCTGCCAATATGTGCTCCTCCCCCACCCCAGTACCTGTCTTTCCCTCCCCCACTAGGTGCTCCTCCCCCAACCCAGTACCAGTCCTCCCCTCCTCCACTATGTGCCCCTCCCCACCCCAATACCTATCCTCCCCTTCCCCACTATGTGCTCCTCCCCACCACAATACCTGTCCTAACCTCTGCCACGATGTGCTCCTCCCCCACCCCAGTACCTGTCCTCCCCTCCTCCACTATGTGCTCCTCCCTCACCCAATACCTGTCCTCACCTCTCCCACTATGTGCTCCACCCCCACCCCAGTACCTGTCCTCCCCTTCCCCACTATGTGCCCCCCCCTCCACTATTCCCTCCTCCCCAACCCAATACCTGTACTCCCCTTCCCCACTATGTGCTCCTCCCTCACCCCAATACCTGTCCTCCCCTCCTCCACTATGTGCTCCTCCCCCACCACAATACCTGTCCTCCCCTCCCCCACTATGTGCTCCTCAACCACCCAATACCTGTCCTCCCCTTCCCCACTATGTGCTCCTCCCTCACCCCAATACCTATCCTCCCCTCCTCCACTATGTGCTCCTACCTCACCACAATACCTGTCCTCCCCTCCTCCACTATGTGCTCCTCCCCACGCCAGTAACTGTCCCCTGCTACATGCTGCTAAAAATAATAATCTTCAAAGCATTCATATCACCTCTTCGACCGAGCACTGATGTCTGCACCTCCGTTGTTGACAATCCAATACTTCCGGATTCCTGACAGTTTGTGCTGCCCAAGTGCATTTTTAACTTCTGGTATGTGGCTTTGTTTCCGGCGGGAGAGTCTGCCATCTTGTGGTGAATTAGGGAACTGCTGTGCTTTTAGTGAATTGAATCCTCTACTCTCAGCTTTCTGCTGGCTCTACCATCCCCACGAAAGAACACAAGTAATGCAGCAAACCCAGCCTGAAACTTTATTACATATACATTTCTATGAGGACTAATAGGCAGATTGAGCTGCTTCAGGGACCAGAATATGCAGGAGTGTGGTTAGCACAGCAGAAGGGGGAGGAGGGGGGCACACACCTATTTGTGGTGGAGAGTGGAGCTGGCAGAGGGCGCACACACTGCTTGTATGTGTCTGGGGGGCCCATAGTGGGTGCAGAACGTTGGAGCCACAAACACAAAGGAGGGAATAAATAGGTCTGGGGGGCCAGAATATCGGAGTCCTGAGAACAGAGGTTTTCATACAGGTCTGGGGAACCATAGAGGGACCAGAACATCAGAGCCCCAGTGACAAGGGTAGCCATACACAGGACTGGGGGACCATGGAGGGATCAGAGCCCTGAGGACAGAGGTGGCCATATACAGGTCTGAGGGATCATGGTGGGACCAGAGCACTGAAGTCCTAAGGACAAAGGTGGCCATACACAGGTCAGGGTGACCATAACATAATGGGAGTGTGAGTAGACAGCTTCCACTTCCATTATTTGTGAGTTCTTAAAGTGCTTAAAGTGGACCTGAACTCTTGCACAGGACTGAAGAAATACATAGAGGAATGCACCCTGTATGTATTTAGAGAGTTTAGCCTGTTTAATTCCCCCTCATTTGTGTCTAATCACAAGTTGTAATCTGATCTTTCCCCTATGTCACATGGCAGATAAGGCCATGTAAAAGTGCAGGAGGTTAACAATATGTCTGCTTCCATGAATCAGGAAGTAGAAGCAGTGCAGATTTAGTTTATAATTTGTATCAGCAGTAACAAATACGTTTTTTGTTTAAAGGTTATTTTGCTGTTGCATATCTTTAAGAGCAAAGAGGACATTCGGAGTTCAGGTCTGCTTTAATACAGAGTTTGCCTGCCAAACTGCAAAACATTCACACCATTGGCTGCAATCCCCTGACATCACCTTTACCCCCTCACCCCGTTTCTGCAGGTTTATCATCGTGGACCATGGATTCTTCACCTGGCCCATCCACGCTCTCTTCCAGCACGGCTCTAATGTCACCGTACCGAGAGCATGGAGAGCTGGATGGGACTGCCCATCTAACCCACCCATCCAGTGCTCTATGCTTTGAGGGCAGTGATGTCAATGCAGGGCTGAAAGACAGAACAGATGGGGCTGCCTAAGATCCAGGAGGACAGGGATGGTAAGCAGGGAGAAAGGAGGAAAGAGGTGACCTGGACCAGAAGCCAGCACTATTGCACTGTAGTTCAGTGAGTTTAGTGTGTAAATACATGTTCGAGTTGGGATTTGCGGGTTCGCTTGTGGGTCTGCTGGTTAGCCAGAAAGTAGCACAAAAGGAGGTTTTACAAGTGTACTGCTCTGTGTCAAGTACGTCCAACATTTTTACTAAAATGGGGGAGATCTTAATTTAGACTGAAACCAAACCATACTCTGCTGGGATTGGGACACTACAGCTGGGATTTCAGGCAAGGCACACTGTGACATCTCTTGTCCTTTGGTCAGGTTTCCTGAGTATGCAATCAATCTGTGCACTTAATAACATTGTATTAGGCTAGGGCCCCCCAAAGCTTTTATGAAGTTACAGAGGGACCATGACGACCCCATCCACAGTGAAACCAGCTTTAAACACAGCAATCCCAACTAGCTACAACCATGGGCTTGATTCACAAAGCCGTGCTAAACAGCACGTGAAGTGCCGTTCGCAGACTTTTGCGCGCGCAAAAGTCTGCGATTGCACGAATCGCAGCACTTCGTGCGTGCAAAAGTCCGTGAACGGCATTTCACGTGCTAACTGTTTAGCACACCCGTGCTAAACAGTTAGCACGGCTTTGTGAATCAAGCCCCATATGTGATTTATACAAACCCAGATCACAGCTAAGCTATGGAGCCAACTGCAGTTCTTGTAGGGTTCAAAGGTTGGTGGAGACCTTAAAGCAAATGTGAAGCAGAAAATAAAGTTAAGTTTTTATACTCACCTATGTAGAAAGAAGGCTCTGAGAGCCTTTTCAGTCTCTCCCCATTCGCTCGGTCTGGCACCTTACTCAGAGGAAGCTACTCATTCTTCTAGCTCTTTAGCTTCCCAAGTGCTTCTGAAGTGCTTCTGAAGATGGCCACTTCCGTGCAAGCCCCGACTCACGTGCGTGCACTATGGATGCACTTGTCTTGGAAAGTACTTGAGGACACAAGTACTTCCAATAGCGCCGACATCTTCCACAGCGCTTTACAGAGTATATATTGTCTTGTCACTTAACTTTCTATCAAAGGAGCTCACAATCTAATCCCTAGCATCGTCATACGCCTATGTATGTATTGGGTAGTGTACATCTCATAGTCTAGGGCCATTTTTTAGGGGGAAGCCTATTAACTTATCTATATGTTTTGGGGATGTGGGAGGAAAACAGAGTGCCCAGTGGAAACGCACACAGACACGGGGAGAACATACAAACTGCATGCAGATAGTGCTCTGGCGGGGATTTGAACCGGGGACCCAGCACTGCAAGGCTAAACCACCGTGCCTCACTTCAGGTTCACTTAAAGGAATACTGTAGGTGGGGTCGGGGGAAAAAGAGTTGAACTTACCTGGGGCTTCAAATGGTTCCCCACAGACATCCTGTGCCAGCGCAGCCACTCACTGATGCTCCGGGCCCCTCCTCTGGTTCACTTCTGGAATTTCCGACTTTAAAGTCAGAAAACCACTGCGCCTGCACAGCTGTGTCCTCGCTCCCGCTGACGTCATCTGGAGCGTACTGCGCAGGCATGGCTATACTGGGCCTGTGCAATACACTCCTGGTGACGTCAGCAGGAGGGAGGGTGTGGCCGCACAGGCGCAGCGGTTTTCCAACTTTAAAGTTGCAAATTCTGAAGTGAACCAAAGGCGGGGCCGGAGCATCGGTGAGTGGCAGTACTCCTACAGTACCAACAGGTGGCACTCCTACAGTACTCCTTTAAAATACAAATAGCAGCAGGTGACTGCATGATTAATAATGTCCAGGCAGTTTAGTAGGAGTGCCACCTGTTGGTGCACAATAGAAGACATTACGCAATAGAAGAAGGTGAAATAACATCGATAATGTTGAGAAAATGCTGCAGGTTGACACCTCCTGGTCAGCAGATATGACATTCTAACACCACCTGTTGGTGCAACAATGCAGAGCCAGACTCCTTGCGTGTGAGTACAGGATTGTCATCCAAGCCACGGAGGAGACTGAAAGCACACTTCTGTAGTGGCCCTGGGGTATTCTGTATCAGAATCAGAGTTTACTTGCCAAGTGCGACCAAAGTCACACCCGGAATTATTTATAGTTCACACGGCATAGAAACAAGAAATAAACAAAGGAGAGAAGAAACAAGAAACAAAAGCAAAAAAACAAACAAACAAACAAAAAAAAAAAAGAAAAAACAGCAATAAAGCAGCACTGCCCAGACATAGCACCAGTTTTTCAACCTAGGGGCCTTTTAAAGGGGCACTATAGTGAAAATGTTTAAAATTTAAAATCTGTGCAAATAAACAAATTATAAGTACATTTTTTACAGAGTAAAATGAGCCATAAATTACTTTTCTCCTATGTTGCTGTCACTTACAGTAGGCAGTAGAAATCTGACAGAAGCGACAGGTTTTGGACTAGTCCATATCTTCATGGAGGGATTCTCAGGAATTTATTTACTTTCAAAAGCACTCAGTTGAATGGCTGTTGCTCTGTCCAACTGCCAAAAAAACGGTGTAGCAAGCAGGGAAGCTAGCCAGCATCATTGTTGAAATCCTTTTTAGGTAATATCTTTACAAAGAATAAAAGCCTTGCTGAGACTCCCCTATGAAGAGATGTCTAGAAGACTAGTCCAAACCCTGTCGCTTCTGTCAGATTTCTACTGCCTACTGTAAGTGACAGCAACATAGGAGAAAAGTAATTTATGGCTCATTTTACTCTGGAAGAAACATACTTCTTATTTGTCTAGGTTTGCACATATTTTACAATTTACAATTTTTCGCTATAGTGCCCCTTTAACTAGTTTCTCTATAATGCTGTAGTGTCACTTGTGAGGAGTGCACGATGATTTGCGGTCCCACAATCACAGCATGAATATTACATTCAGTGATAAATACAGTGTATGGCACGTTGTGACTTATTTCCCACACTCAGTACAAAAATGGCACATTGCGATTTATGTCCATCTTTCCCACACTCAGTACAGGAATGGTACGTGGTGATTTATGTCCATCTTCTATCCCACACTCAGTACAGGAATGGTACGTGGTGATTTATGTCCATCTTCTATCCCACACTCAGTACAGGAATGGTACGTGGTGATTTATGTCCATCTTCTATCCCACACTCAGTACAGGAATGTTACGTGGTGATTTATGTCCATCTTCTATCCCACATACAGTACAGGAATGGTACGTGGTGATTTATGTCCATCTTCTATCCCACACTCAGTACAGGAATGGTACGTGGTGATTTATGTCCATCTTCTATCCCACACTCAGTACAGGAATGGTACGTGGTGATTTATGTCCATCTTCTATCCCACACTCAGTACAGGAATGGTACGTGGTGATTTATGTCCATCTTCTATCCCACACTCAGTACAGGAATGGTACGTGGTGATTTATGTCCATCTTCTATCCCACATACAGTACAGGAATGGTACGTGGTGATTTATGTCCATCTTCAATCCCACACTCAGTACAGGAATAGTACGTGGTGATTTATGTCCATCTTCTATCCCACACTCAGTACAGGAATGGTACGTGGTGATTTATGTCCATCTTCTATCCCACACTCAGTACAGGAATGGTACGTGGTGATTTATGTCCATCTTCTATCCCACATACAGTAAAGGAATGGTACGTGGTGATTTATGTCCATCTTCTATCCCACACTCAGTACAGGAATGGCACGTGGTGATTTATGTCCATCTTCTATCCCACACTCAGTACAGGAATGGTACGTGGTGATTTATGTCCATCTTCTATCCCACACTCAGTACAGGAATGGTACGTGGTGATTTATGTCCATCTTTCCCACACTCAGTACAGGAATGGTACGTGGTGATTTATGTCCATCTTCTATCCCACACTCAGTACAGGAATGGTACGTGGTGATTTATGTCCATCTTCTATCCCACATACAGTACAGGAATGGTACGTGGTGATTTATGTCCATCTTTCCCACACTCAGTACAGGAATGGTACGTGGTGATTTATGTCCATCTTCTATCCCACACTCAGTACAGGAATGGTACGTGGTGATTTATGTCCATCTTCTATCCCACACTCAGTACAGGAATGGTACGTGGTGATTTATGTCCATCTTCTATCCCACACTCAGTACAGGAATGGTACGTGGTGATTTATGTCCATCTTCTATCCCACACTCAGTACAGGAATGGCACGTGGCGATTTATGTCCATCTTCTATCCCACATACAGTACAGGAATGGTACGTGGCGATTTATGTCCATCTTCTATCCCACACTCAGTACAGGAATGGTACGTGGTGATTTATGTCCATCTTCTATCCCACACTCAGTACAGGAATGGTACGTGGTGATTTATGTCCATCTTTCCCACACTCAGTACAGGAATGGTACGTGGTGATTTATGTCCATCTTCTATCCCACATACAGTACAGGAATGGTACGTGGCGATTTATGTCCATCTTCTATCCCACACTCAGTACAGGAATGGTACGTGGTGATTTATGTCCATCTTCTATCCCACACTCAGTACAGGAATGGTACGTGGTGATTTATGTCCATCTTTCCCACACTCAGTACAGGAATGGTACGTGGTGATTTATGTCCATCTTCTATCCCACACTCAGTACAGGAATGGTACGTGGTGATTTATGTCCATCTTCTATCCCACACTCAGTACAGGAATGGTACGTGGCGATTTATGTCCATCTTCTATCCCACACTCAGTACAGGAATGGTACGTGGTGATTTATGTCCATCTTCTATCCCACACTCAGTACAGGAATGGCACGTGGTGATTTATGTCCATCTTCTATCCCACACTCAGTACAGGAATGTTACGTGGTGATTTATGTCCATCTTCTATCCCACATACAGTACAGGAATGGTACGTGGTGATTTATGTCCATCTTCTATCCCACACTCAGTACAGGAATGGTACGTGGTGATTTATGTCCATCTTCTATCCCACACTCAGTACAGGAATGGTACGTGGTGATTTATGTCCATCTTCTATCCCACACTCAGTACAGGAATGGCACGTGGTGATTTATGTCCATCTTCTATCCCACACTCAGTACAGGAATGGCACGTGGTGATTTATGTCCATCTTCTATCCCACACTCAGTACAGGAATGGTACGTGGTGATTTATGTCCATCTTCTATCCCACACTCAGTACAGGAATGGTACGTGGTGATTTATGTCCATCTTCTATCCCACACTCAGTACAGGAATGGTACGTGGTGATTTATGTCCATCTTCTATCCCACACTCAGTACAGGAATGGTACGTGGTGATTTATGTCCATCTTCTATCCCACACTCAGTACAGGAATGGTACGTGGTGATTTATGTCCATCTTCTATCCCACACTCAGTACAGGAATGGTACGTGGTGATTTATGTCCATCTTCTATCCCACACTCAGTACAGGAATGGTACGTGGTGATTTATGTCCATCTTCGATCCCACACTCAGTACAGGAATGGCACGTGGTGATTTATGTCCATCTTCTATCCCACACTCAGTACAGGAATGGTACGTGGTGATTTATGTCCATCTTCTATCCCACACTCAGTACAGGAATGGTACGTGGTGATTTATGTCCATCTTCTATCCCACATACAGTACAGGAATGGTACGTGGTGATTTATGTCCATCTTCGATCCCACACTCAGTACAGGAATGGTACGTGGTGATTTATGTCCATCTTCTATCCCACACTCAGTACAGGAATGGTACGTGGTGATTTATGTCCATCTTCTATCCCACACTCAGTACAGGAATGGTACGTGGTGATTTATGTCCATCTTCTATCCCACACTCAGTACAGGAATGGTACGTGGTGATTTATGTCCATCTTCTATCCCACACTCAGTACAGGAATGGTACGTGGTGATTTATGTCCATCTTCTATCCCACACTCAGTACAGGAATGTTACGTGGTGATTTATGTCCATCTTCTATCCCACATACAGTACAGGAATGGTACGTGGTGATTTATGTCCATCTTCTATCCCACACTCAGTACAGGAATGGTACGTGGTGATTTATGTCCATCTTCTATCCCACACTCAGTACAGGAATGGTACGTGGTGATTTATGTCCATCTTCTATCCCACACTCAGTACAGGAATGGTACGTGGTGATTTATGTCCATCTTCTATCCCACACTCAGTACAGGAATGGTACGTGGTGATTTATGTCCATCTTCTATCCCACATACAGTACAGGAATGGTACGTGGTGATTTATGTCCATCTTCAATCCCACACTCAGTACAGGAATAGTACGTGGTGATTTATGTCCATCTTCTATCCCACACTCAGTACAGGAATGGTACGTGGTGATTTATGTCCATCTTCTATCCCACACTCAGTACAGGAATGGTACGTGGTGATTTATGTCCATCTTCTATCCCACATACAGTAAAGGAATGGTACGTGGTGATTTATGTCCATCTTCTATCCCACACTCAGTACAGGAATGGCACGTGGTGATTTATGTCCATCTTCTATCCCACACTCAGTACAGGAATGGTACGTGGTGATTTATGTCCATCTTCTATCCCACACTCAGTACAGGAATGGTACGTGGTGATTTATGTCCATCTTTCCCACACTCAGTACAGGAATGGTACGTGGTGATTTATGTCCATCTTCTATCCCACACTCAGTACAGGAATGGTACGTGGTGATTTATGTCCATCTTCTATCCCACATACAGTACAGGAATGGTACGTGGTGATTTATGTCCATCTTTCCCACACTCAGTACAGGAATGGTACGTGGTGATTTATGTCCATCTTCTATCCCACACTCAGTACAGGAATGGTACGTGGTGATTTATGTCCATCTTCTATCCCACACTCAGTACAGGAATGGTACGTGGTGATTTATGTCCATCTTCTATCCCACACTCAGTACAGGAATGGTACGTGGTGATTTATGTCCATCTTCTATCCCACACTCAGTACAGGAATGGCACGTGGCGATTTATGTCCATCTTCTATCCCACATACAGTACAGGAATGGTACGTGGCGATTTATGTCCATCTTCTATCCCACACTCAGTACAGGAATGGTACGTGGTGATTTATGTCCATCTTCTATCCCACACTCAGTACAGGAATGGTACGTGGTGATTTATGTCCATCTTTCCCACACTCAGTACAGGAATGGTACGTGGTGATTTATGTCCATCTTCTATCCCACATACAGTACAGGAATGGTACGTGGCGATTTATGTCCATCTTCTATCCCACACTCAGTACAGGAATGGTACGTGGTGATTTATGTCCATCTTCTATCCCACACTCAGTACAGGAATGGTACGTGGTGATTTATGTCCATCTTTCCCACACTCAGTACAGGAATGGTACGTGGTGATTTATGTCCATCTTCTATCCCACACTCAGTACAGGAATGGTACGTGGTGATTTATGTCCATCTTCTATCCCACACTCAGTACAGGAATGGTACGTGGCGATTTATGTCCATCTTCTATCCCACACTCAGTACAGGAATGGTACGTGGTGATTTATGTCCATCTTCTATCCCACACTCAGTACAGGAATGGCACGTGGTGATTTATGTCCATCTTCTATCCCACACTCAGTACAGGAATGTTACGTGGTGATTTATGTCCATCTTCTATCCCACATACAGTACAGGAATGGTACGTGGTGATTTATGTCCATCTTCTATCCCACACTCAGTACAGGAATGGTACGTGGTGATTTATGTCCATCTTCTATCCCACACTCAGTACAGGAATGGTACGTGGTGATTTATGTCCATCTTCTATCCCACACTCAGTACAGGAATGGCACGTGGTGATTTATGTCCATCTTCTATCCCACACTCAGTACAGGAATGGCACGTGGTGATTTATGTCCATCTTCTATCCCACACTCAGTACAGGAATGGTACGTGGTGATTTATGTCCATCTTCTATCCCACACTCAGTACAGGAATGGTACGTGGTGATTTATGTCCATCTTCTATCCCACACTCAGTACAGGAATGGTACGTGGTGATTTATGTCCATCTTCTATCCCACACTCAGTACAGGAATGGTACGTGGTGATTTATGTCCATCTTCTATCCCACACTCAGTACAGGAATGGTACGTGGTGATTTATGTCCATCTTCTATCCCACACTCAGTACAGGAATGGTACGTGGTGATTTATGTCCATCTTCTATCCCACACTCAGTACAGGAATGGTACGTGGTGATTTATGTCCATCTTCGATCCCACACTCAGTACAGGAATGGCACGTGGTGATTTATGTCCATCTTCTATCCCACACTCAGTACAGGAATGGTACGTGGTGATTTATGTCCATCTTCTATCCCACACTCAGTACAGGAATGGTACGTGGTGATTTATGTCCATCTTCTATCCCACATACAGTACAGGAATGGTACGTGGTGATTTATGTCCATCTTCGATCCCACACTCAGTACAGGAATGGTACGTGGTGATTTATGTCCATCTTCTATCCCACACTCAGTACAGGAATGGTACGTGGTGATTTATGTCCATCTTCTATCCCACACTCAGTACAGGAATGGTACGTGGTGATTTATGTCCATCTTCTATCCCACACTCAGTACAGGAATGGCACGTGGTGATTTATGTCCATCTTCTATCCCACACTCAGTACAGGAATGGCACGTGGTGATTTATGTCCATCTTCTATCCCACACTCAGTACAGGAATGGTACGTGGTGATTTATGTCCATCTTCTATCCCACATACAGTACAGGAATGGTACGTGGTGATTTATGTCCATCTTCTATCCCACATACAGTACAGGAATACGACATTTCCCCAGACAGACGATTATTTCTCATACATAATTGCAGTAGACACATTTTTATTTCAGAAAAGAAAAAAAAATCACAGCTACAGATTTTAGAAAAACAAATCCCAACCATACTGCCTGAAAGAGGCCATGGGGTTTTTCTGTAAGTATGCTTTTAACCTGTTAACAGCCACAAATGAGCTATCTCACTTTAAGATCATGCACTGTTTTGTCTTCAGTCGGCAGAACTCATTGCGCTGTAAATTTTTGGAATGCTTTGATCTCTGTCTCCAAGCAGAAAACATGGAAACTGAATGCAGAAGTCCTCTTTTATTGTCTCACACTGCTCCCTAGTGACAAGTGGTCATAAATACCCATTAAAGCAGAACTAATTAGAAGCTAGGAAGTGTAACAAAGAAGAAAAAAAGAAGTACTAAAATAAATTGGCCTGGAGCACTTGCAAGCATCTAAATAAACTGGCTGCTAAAGGGTTAAGAAACAGAAAATAAAAAGGTGAACGGAGTAAAAGAAAACTGATGACAGATACATTTCCCACACATTTAGCTCAAGTGTCAGACAAATATTTTTATTTTATTCAAGACATTTTGCCTGTTAACAAGTACATCAATATGTTTTGCTACTAAAGTTAGATATGACAATATGTAATTTATGCACAAAACGTTTTTACAGTCTCGGAACATGAATAGCGCTCACAAATATGAGATCTCTTGAGCACAAGCATTTCCCACAATCACAAGAATATAGCTTCAAACCAATAAAACATTTCTTATGTACAACAAGCAGTGATTAAGGTCCAAAATATTTCCCCACACTAAACACATAAAAATGGCTTCCCGCTAGTGTGCCATCTCTCATGTAGAACAAGCTGTTTTTGGCAACTGAAAACTATTTCCCACACTCAGCACATGACTAAAGCTTCTCACCAGTGTGATTTCTCTTATGTTTGACAAGGTCACCCTTATAATTAAAACATTTCCCACACTCAGAGCATGAATATGGCCTCTCACCAGTGTGAGTTCTCAAGTGTGAAACAAGATATATTCTCCGTACAAAACCTTTCCCACACTCACTACAGGAATATGGCTTCTCACCGGTGTGAGACAACTTATGTTGGACTAAGTCAGACTTATACCTGTAAGATTTCCCACACTCCAAACACAAAAAAGGCTTTTCACTAGTGTGACATCTCTTATGTCTGACACACACTGATTTACTCCCGAACAGTTTCCCACACTCTGCACATGAATAGGGCTTCTCTCCACTATGACATCTCTCATGCGTGACAAGGTGTGATTTAGAAGGAAAGCATTTTCCGCACTCAGCACATGAATAGGGCTTTTCACAAGTGTGAGTTGATGTATGTAAAACAAGCTGTGATTTCTGTACAAAACATTTCCCACACCCAGTGCATGAAAAGGGCTTCTCACCAGTGTGAGATCTCTCATGTCTGACTAGCAGTGATTTCTGTACAAAACATTTCCCACACTCAGTGCATGAATAGGGCTTATCACCAGTGTGAGATCTCTTGTGTATGGCAAGCTGTGAATTCTGTACAAAATATTTCCCACATTCATCACATGAATAGGGCTTCTCTCCAGTGTGAGATCTCTCATGTGTGACAAGCTGTGGTTTATGTTTAAAACATTTCCCACACTCAGCACATGAAAAGGGCTTCTCACCTGTGTGAGATCTCTTATGCGTTTCAAGCTGTATTTTCTGAATAAAACATTTCCCACACTCAGTACATGAATAGGGCTTCTCTCCAGTGTGACACTTCTGGTGTCTGACAAGCTGTGATTTCTGTATAAAACATTTCCCACACTCAACACATGGATAGGGCTTCTCTCCAGTGTGTGATCTCTCATGTGTGGAAAGATGCCATTTATGTGTAAAACATTTCCCACACTCAGCACATGGATATGACTTCTCTCCAGTGTGAAATCTCTCATGTCTGGTAAGCTCTGGTTTCAGTAAAAAACATTTCCCACACTCAGCACATGAATAGGGCTTCTCTCCAGTGTGCAATCTCTCATGTCTGAGAAAAGCTGATTTCCACACAAATCCTCTCCCACATGTGGAACAAGAATAAGGCCGTCCAGCAGGGGTAGAGCTGTGCTGGGTATGAGGCCCCTTGGTGTTAGACAGGTGAGTGTAGTCTGGGGGAATATTTGGGGTAACCAGGATATCTGCAGGAGACTCTTGTCCAGTGACATCATCATCCGTTGTACAGTCTGTGGATACAGAGAGACGAGCCTCTGAGAGGTTCCTGATGCCGGGACTCTGTGCTGCAAAAAGAGAAACATCACTTCCTGTTAGAGAATTCTGACAGGAGGAACAATTATTATTAGGGATGGTCAGTGAGCTGCTGATAATTCCAAAATGATGCAAAGTTTAGAAATGGGCCAGATGCAGCAGCTGCAAAGCTTTGCATGTAACTAACATACAATTTTGCTCCATCTCGGGAGTTATTGACATATCACTGACCACCATTAGTTATCAGCCTGACAGAAAACTGCAGAAGGTTGTGCTCATTACAGGCGGTCAATCACAACACAATGTGAACTGCTATATGAGCCGGAAGGCTTACTGAGATGCGATAATATGTGAATGTACTGTTTTGTAAACAGCTTTGCACCTTAGCACTAGGCACCTTTGGCATGTATCACTTTGTTCCCCTGACGAAGAATCCCATTTTTTGACAGTTGAAAGCATGTAAGGCTAAATGTAGGGGGGTGTTTTGTATTTACTATGCAGTGTGAGAGGTTAGATGGATCCCAATTGAAAATCTAGTAGATAAGTCCTAACTGCTCTCTCTCCTCCATACTGCTTCACTATTTACATTTTTAGCATCACTTGTCAGTGTCCGAGTACTTTTATATTATTAACTAAAAGTTATGTTTTAGCCCTCCTCGTATTCCTCGCATGCGAGGTTATTCAGAGTTTCCAAAAATGTTCTCTCTCAGATAATAGTTATCATAAGTAACTTGTATATATGATAATGGCTGTGCTTAGGATGTAATAAGCTAATAAAAAAAACAATTAGTGCTACTGCAATAAAACAGTCACCGTATTTTTAAAATCAAATATACATATCCGATTGTGAATGTATAACTGATGTGTACTCAGGAATATTTTATATATAAAAAATAGCATCTTTGCTGTAAGAATAAATCCAGATGGACAGTGTGAAGTCCCCCCCCCCCCCCCCTACAATTAGCACAAATAAAAATGCTAGCATGTTTGGTTAGTGCTATGTTTGCGCCCATTTGTGCCGCAAAAGTAAAGATTTCAGTCAGAACAGATATTTTAAAAATTGTATGGTGTGTGGCAATACAATTTTTGTATGAGGCTGGGTGCACAATTAGTGCGGGAAACGTTGCCTTTTTTTGCGTTTGTATTGCGTTTTCCATGCATTTTCTATGAGTTTGCATTTTCCATTTTTGTTTCCGCACATACTTTTTTTTGCATTTCTGTGTGCATTTTAACACATTTGCGGTTCGCATTTTAACACATTTGCGGTTCGTTTTCCATGCGTTTTTCTATTGTGTTTTATGCAAATCACTAGGAAGACAACAGGAAGTGGAAATACATAAAAAAAACATCGTTTTAAAAAAAATAAAATGCATATAAAACGCATGAAAAACGCATCATATTGCTACACCATTGACTTTCATTATGTGTGTTCTTGAAAAATATGCAACAAAACCAGCGTTTTTAAAAACACATATTATAAAACGCTTACGAAACGCATATGCATTTTTTTTATATGTGTTTTTTGATGTGGCCCATTGACTAACATTGCATGCATAAACGCTGTGTTTTTTAGCAACGCTAGCGTTTCTGCTAAGTGTGTTTCTCAGCTTGAGGCCGAGTGCACACATGGCAGAAACGCTTGCGGAGCGGGAAACACTGCGGTTTATGTACCAATGTTAGTTTATGGGACGCAAAAGGACCTGCGTTTCACCTGCGATTTACAGTAAGCGCTCTGCAGGCACTTGCAGTGTTGCATAATATGCAGGCTGGCTGCCAAAATGCACATAATGAAAGTCTATGGGAATGCACATGTGTTTTCTATTAGCGAACCGTTAACGCGTACAAATGCACGCAAAATGCATGAAAAACGCATCTGCGTTAAAAACGTAAATGCACCAAAACCGCAAATGCACCTGCTGAAAACGCGGGATTTTCACGCTATGCTATGTGTGCACCTAGCTTCATGCAGCTTTATACACATGTTGTGGACTAATCATATTCCACCTTTTGCAGGAGCTGACTGGTCCCTTTTCAAGATGCAGACATTTTCAAATAAAATTTGCATAATCCTACATCAACTCAGAATTATTTGCATCTCATCGACTTTCTCTACTCACTTTTGCAACATTAAGCTGAGCTTATTATGCAAACTGTAAACTCTATTTTATTTTTTGTTTTAATATGAGCTGTAATTTGTTTATACAGGTGCATTTGACTGTTTACTTAATGCATTGTCAGCTCCTGTACCAATTCGACATGATTTCCAAACTCGCTTTGCTCATGAAATCAATGAATTTGATGTTATTAAATTTGGAGTGGGTGACTATAAATTAAGTTACACAGTAGTACATACTGTATGCACTCCCTGCAGGGCTATTGTGAATCCACTGAGAATGTTGTGCACATTGAACACAGAGGTGTTGTCTATCACCCATAAACCTAGTTCAGGTGAAGCATGAAGAATGTGTAATAGAGGAAGAATCCCCTCATTCCCCTGCAGAGTACCTGCACATCACTCTAAGGGCTTGTTCACACATTGAGCGCTGTCATTTATTTTAAGCGATGGTGATTTTTAAAATTCCTTAAAAAGCGCTTATGCAATTCTTCCTACGTGAATATTCTCACATGAGCGATGAGCTTTCTTTCCAATCGTAAACGCTGCTCCTGCACCATTTCCTGTGCATTTGTGCTTCAATGCAAGGTATAGGAAAATCGGTAAATGCGTGAAAAAGCGATTTTGGGATCGCTTTTCCTCACAAAGAAAATTAAAGTTATTTAATTTCAGGTCAAAGAGTTCACTTCCTGATTTAAAAAAAAATCTAATCGCCTGACAAAAGCGCTTCTAAAAATTGCTAATCGCTCAGAAAGCCCCGGAAAAGCCCTTACAAAAGCGTTCAGCACTTGCGATTGCGCTGGAGATTTATAATGTGAACAAGGCCTTAAATGTACCCACAGTTAGATTTCCTAGGGCCTGATGGATGTTCTTTGTTCCTGTCTGTACCCTCTACATGTACTCTTACCAAGGACTAGTTTTGATTGCTATTTAACAGCTACTCTAATGCTGGGCATACACGGCAGTGTATTTCCTTATCAATCGAGCCGCTGATGGCTCGATTGATAATTTCTGACACGTCCGATGACCCCTCGCGATCCCCACGGGCGGACAATGGGCAAAAATGAAGCTGTGATAAGGAAGTGCCAGCGGGGACAAGCGGGAATGCGCCGGCATCGAGCCGCATAAAACGCTCCGTGTATGCCCAGCATAAAGATTTATACTAAGTTTTGTTTAAGTGTATCCTCTGGTGTACAAAAACAAAACCACAGAGGTACAATAATGCTAAAAGTTAGATTGCCCCAACACATTGGGGTTGATTCATTAAAGAGTCTTATTTCATAATGCGCATGTTATTTCTTAACGTGCGTGTTATTTCTTTACACGCGTACAGTAAAGTCCATAAAGCTGACAAATGTTAAGGAAGCTCAACTAATCAAAACACTTGCATAATTGCATTGCGTATGCGTAAAAGTCTACTCTACGCATGCTAAGTTAAACGCGCGTGATCATCGAAGCACAACGAAAACGTATGAAGTATATTTGCACCGCGTACTGCACATTTATAAAACAAGCTGTGTATCCCCGATGCGCGCTATGGAGTTATACCGTGTGATGTGTTTTTCCCGCATGCTGTGACAGTTTAGCGCATAAAGTTTTCTGCGCACTGTATTGCGCGTAATGCATTTACACAATGTGTAGCGGTTTTTACAAAACCGCTAGCGGTTTACCATGAGTGGGAATCGCGCAATTCCCGCTCAGGTGTGAATGGGCCCTAAAACTTGATTGACTAAACCTTCTGTGCACTAATAGCGTGGTTTAACCTCCCTAGCGGTATTGACAGATATATACCTCCATAGAAAACATCCTGTGAACAGTATAAACATGCATACAAATCGATATTCTCCTGCACTGTATACTAGACCTTGCTTGACACATTTTGGCAAGTTGCAGGGAAAAAAAGTTATACAAATTAATTTTGTCACATTTTGCACAGAAATCCTGGGGAAATTGAACGCCAGGGAAGTTTTTAATGTTAGCACGCACACTGTACTGTCAGAGTAGCATTCGATCTTAACTTACGTGTTAATTCACGTAGTAGCAGCCGCATTAGTGGAGTACCACAGTCGCGCTATGAGCACATTGTGCAGCAGTTAGGAGCATTGCACGTAAGTTAAGAGCACGCACTACGGTGGCAGGACCATTCATACCGTGCACGCGCTAACATTAACCTGCACCGCTTGTGCATGGTAGGTTTAGTGAATTAAGCAGTATGTGAGGTAGGTGACTCAAGAACCTGATAGTCACTGTGAGAGCTCCAGGGGTCCTCTGTGGAGAGAGGAGAACCTTTCAGATGGACAACCATCTCTGCAGCAATCCACCAATAAGGCCTGTATGGTAGACTGGCCAGTTGGAAGCCTCTCCTTAGTAAAAAGGCACATGGCAGCCCACCTGGAGTTTGCCAAAAAGCACCTGAAGGACTCTCGGGCCATGAGAAACAAAATTCTCTGGTCTAAAGAGACAAAGATTGAACTCTTTGGTGTGAATGCCAGGCCTCACGTTTGGAGGAAACCAGGCACCCACCGCTCATCACCAGGCCAATACCATCCCTACAGTGAAGCGTGGTGGTGGCAGCATCATGTTGTGGGGATATTTTCCAGCGGTAGGAACTGGGAGACTAGTCAGGACAAAGGGACAGATGACTGCAGTATTGTACAGAGACATCCTGGATGAAAACCTGATTCAGAGCGCTCTTGAACTCAGACAAGGGTTAAAAGAGCACGTTCATCTTTCACCAGGACAATGACCCTAAGCACACAATCAAGATATGAAAGGAGCGGCTTCACGACAAATCTTTGAATGTCCTTGAGTGGCCCAGCCAGAGCCCAGACTTGAATCCAATTGAACATCACTGTAGAGATTTTAAAATGGCTGTGCACAGACGCTTCCCATTCAACCTGATGGAGCTTGAGAGGTGCTGCAAAGAGGAATGGGCAAAACTTCCAAAGGACAGGTGTGCCAAGCTAGTGGCATCATATTCATAAAGACTTGAGGCTGTAATTGCTGCCAAAAGTGCATGGACAAAGTATTGAGCAAAGGCTTTCTCAATTTTATTCTTATTAAATACATTTGGCAAAATCTCAAGTAAACGTATATATATATATATATATATATATATATATATATATATATATATATATATATATATATATATATATATATATATATATATATATATATATATATATATATATATATATATATATATATATATATATATATATATATATATATATACATATATACACACACACACACACACACACACACACAGACCAAAAGTTTGGACACACCTTCTCATTCAAAGAGTTTTCTTTATTATTGTACATTCACACTGAAGGCATCCAAACTGTGAATGAACACATGTGGAAGTATAGTACATAACCAAAAAGTGGGACACAACTGAAAATATGTCATATTCTAGGTTCTTCAAAGTAGCCACCTTTTGCTTTGATTACTGCTTTGCACACTCTTGGCATTCTCTTGATGACCTTAAAGAGGTAGTCATCTGAAACGGTCTTCCAACAGTCTTGAAGGAGTTCCCAGAGATACTGAGGGCTCTTTCACACTAGAGGCTGCGGTAGAAAAGGCTGAAAGTCAGCCTTTTGCTTAACGCCAATACATAGCGTTTTCAAAGCGTTTTGAAAGAGTTTTACAGCCCATATGAAAACGTCCTTTTTTTTTTCTTCTATAAAAATAAGTGAACAAGATAGCTGTAAAACGCTTTGAAAAGGCTTTGAAAACGCTGAAGTTGGCGTTTTCCATTGACTATCATTGAAATGCCAACAGCCAACTTCGGCTGTAAACAGCCCTGAAAAAGCTCCTGGGAGCGTTGAAACGCAACGCCCCAAAACGCCGAGTTAGATGTGAAAGGTAAAATGAAAGTCTATGGACTTTCTTTTACCTAGCAAAACGCCAACTTCGGCCGTGGCGTTAAACCGCCGAAAAATCCCTCTGGTGTGAAAGGGCCCTTACACAGCCTGGAGGTGTGTTTGGGGTCATTGTCCTGTTGAAAAATAAATGATGGTCCAACTAAACACAAACCGGATGGAATAGCATGCCGCTGCAAGAGATCCCGTGGTAGCCATGCTGGTTCAGTAGGCCTTCAATTTTTAATAAATCCCCAACAGTGTCACCAGCAAAGCACCCCCACACCTCCTCCTCCTCCTCCGTGCTTCACGGTAGGAACCAGCAGGGCTGTGGAGTCGGAGTTGGAGTCGGATAATTTTGTACAAAATCCACAGCCTTGGTAAGTATTAGACTAAGGAGTCGGAGTCATTTTGGGTACCCGGAGTCGGTGGTTTCATAAACTGAGGAGTCGGAGTCTGAAGATTTTTGTACCGACTCCACAGCCCTGGGAACCAGGCATGTAGAGACCATCCGTTCACCTTTTCTGCGTCGCACAAAGACATGGTGGTTGGAACCAAAAATCTCAAATTTGGACTCATCAGACCAAAGCACAGATTTCCACTGGTCTAATGTCCATTCCTTGTGTTCTTTAGCCCAAACAAGTCTCTTCTGCTTGACACCTGTCCTTAGCAGTGGTTTCCTAGCAGATATTCTACCATGAAGGCCTGATTCGCACAGTCTCCTCAGAACAGTTGTTCTAGAGATGTGTCTGCTGCTAGAACACTGTGTGGCATTGACCTGGTCTCTAATCTGAGCTGCTGTTAACCTGCGATTTCTGAGGCTGGTGACTCGGATGAACTTATCCTCCACAGCAAAGGTGACTCTTGGTCTTCCTTTCCTGGGGCGGTCCCCATGTGAGCCAGTTTCTTTGTAGCGTTTGATGGTTTTTGAGACTGCACTTGGGGACACTTTCAAAGTTTTCCCAATTTTTTGGACTGACTGACCTTCATTTCATAAAGTAATGATGGCCACTCGTTTTTCTTTACTTAGCTGCTTTTTTATTGCCATAAAACACATTCTAACAGTCTATTCAGTAGGACTATTAGCTGTGTATCCACCTAACTTCTCCACAACGCAACTGATGGTCCCAACCCCGTTTATAAGGCGAGAAATCCCACTTATTAAACCTGACAGGACACACCTGTGAAGTGAAAACCATTTCAGGTGACTACCTCTTGAAGCTCATCAAGAGAATGCCAAGAGTGTGCAAAGCAGTAATCAAAGCAAAAGGTGGCTACTTTGAAGAACCTAGAATATGACATATTTTCAGTTGTTTCACACTTTTTGGTTATGTACTATACTTCCACATGTGTTAATTCATAGTTTGGATGCCTTCAGTGTGAATCTACAACGGTCATAGTCATGAAAATAAAGAAAACTCTTTGAATGAGAAGGTGTGTCCAAACTTTTGGTCTGTACTGTAATTATATATATACATACATATACATATGGCTACGAGGTTAGTGGGGAGGTGCTCAGAGCGGAAGGCTATTAAAAGGTAACTACTCAGACTGCAGGGAAAGAGGGGCTAGACTAAATCCACATGCACTAGACTGTTCTCAGATGAGGCAGCTGGTCGGGGACTCAGCTGAAATTGTAGTGTGTGCACAGGTGTCCCCCGAGGCCGCTAATACTCTGCCATGCCATGCCTTTAAGTGACAAATGGTGGCCAAGTCCATTGTCCTTCTCCTAACCCTTCCGCAACAAGCTGCTCCACCATGCCGCGCAGCAGCGTGATGTTGCTTTGCCTGGTCCTTCTAGTTCACACAGATGGAGAGCTACGCGCGCGCGCGCCAGACGACAGGACCTTTATGCTGCTAGAAGGGGAGTCAGCTGATAATGCCGATCAGCTGACTCTAGCTATGCTCTGGATTGGCTGAGTGACTGGGGCAGCGCTGTGGAGCGCTTTTAGTATATATAGGACTTGCCAGTCACTTGCAAGTTGTCTGCTGTTGCGAACAGTTACGTGTTAGCGCTCAGACCAGAGTCAGATCCCACAGTGTGTTAGAACCAGCCGGAGCTGGGAATTCACACTGAGTCAGATTCCTTTGATAGCTTAAAGTACTATTGCTTACTACTGTTTATGTGTTAGACTAGTTCCAGGGTGTTGAGACCAAGGACCTCACACCTAAGACTAGGAGATTACCGCATTGCTACTGTTTATGTGTTAGACTAGTTCCGGGGTGTTGAGACCAAGGACCTCACACCCAAGACTAGGAGAGATCTATATTGTCACTGCCTATCCGTTAGACTAGTTCTCAGGTGTTGAGACCAAGGACCTCACACCTTAGTCTAGGACTGTGACACATCATTTGTTACCTGTTATGACCTTTGGCTTTCCTGAGTACCCTCCTGTGCTCTGATTCGGTACTTCTGCCCATCTGATTATCTGTTGCCAACCCTGCCTGTACCTGGATACCAAGTCAGTCTTCCACTTCTGTACCTTGTCTGTTCGTGTGTTGCCGACCTGGCTTGTCTGACCTTTCTGGCTGTCACCTAGCTCTTGGGTGAGCAGCCTTACTGTACATCTGTACTTGCTGCTATTACAATCCTATGGTCACCAGCCCCTCTGGAGGCCATCAGGCAGCATAGCCAGTGGAGCTCTACCTCTCTAGGTCCACTGGCTGCAGTACAGTCTGATTCCCGGCCTTCAGGAAATCCTTGGCTGCAGTATAGTCTGATTCCTTGCTCATCCAGGAATCTCTAGCTGCAGACCAATGTTCACCACATATCTCCAATCAGTGGTCCCTGCCCCTCAGGTGTCCACTGGCTGCAGTACAGTCTGATTCCCTGCTTCTCAGGGAATCCTTGGCTGCAGTAGTGTCTGTATCTCCCGCTCCTCGGGAGATAACTTCTCCATTTCCTGTTGCACCAAACACAGAACCACATTGGGTGTCCTGTGTCTAGCTATACTAGTATTATTGGTGATTCTGCAGATCACCACATAATCAGGTAGAGCATCTGTATTATTGGTGATACTGCAGATCACCAATAATCAGAACAATCTGTGTTGCTGACACCCAGTGTTCTCCCCAGGCTCTTTTAGCCGGGTGCTCCACCCGGCTAGATTTGGTGACCACCCGGCTGTCATCGGCTCACCTCCTGACCTCCTCCTATGCTGTAAGCACAGTTGCCCTACATTTTCAACTTGCCCCACCCGGCTACTTTTTTATGCCACCCGGCTACTTTTTCATGCCACCCGGCTGGAGAAAAATTCTGGGGAGAACACTGCTGACACCAATTGTTACACCCCTACTGTGACCAGTGTACAGTAATGCACAGTGACCATTACCATTATTACAGGCCAGTAACACTAAGTCCTTCTTACTGTGACCAATCTGTGTACAGTAATCATTATCATCTTATTACAGGCTGGTAACACTAAGTCACCCCCTCTGTGACCAGTGTACAGTAATGCACAGTGACCATTATCAGCTTATTACAGGCCAGTAACACTAAGTCATCCCTACTGTGCACAATCTGTGTACAGTAACCATTATCAGCTTATTACAGGTCAGTAACACTAAGTCACCCCTACTGCGACCAGTCTGTGTATAGTAATGTACAACGACCATTATGAGCTTATTACGGGCTGGTAGTGTCGATATTCTACTAGCAGCTTCACCTGGCACCAAAATTTACCCCCGTGCCCTTTTTACATATGCGTCTGTGCTGTTTTTTTTGTTAGCCATCAACAAAAACTAGAACATCAGTTGTAGACGACAAAAATCTAACATGAGCACACAGCATTACCCCTAACATGGCCAGTCTGTGAGCAGTGACAGTCATCACAGCAATACAGATACACATTATTCTATATTTACTTCTAATTACTCACCTGTTCTGCCCTCTGTAACAGTGTCCTCCTCTTTACTTGTCCCCATCATGTCACCCTCCTCTATAGACTGATCATTCCTCATATATGTCTCTTCTTCTTCCTCTTTAATTATCCTCATCATAACACCCTCCTCTGCAGACTGCTGATCACTCCTCACATACGTCTCTTCTTCTTCCTCTTTAATTATCCTCATCATAACAACCTCCTCCACAGACTGCTGATCACTCCTCACATACGTCTCGTCTTCTTCCTCTTTAATTCTCCCCATTATGTCACCCTCCTCTGCAGACTGCAAATAACTCTTCACATAAGTCTCATCTTCTTCTTCTTCCCCTTTATCTGATTCACTTATAGGTTCTTCATCCTAAATACATAAATTAGGACCAAATATTTCTGTATTTACAATAATTAAGAAGCTACGCAGTACAATATAATATTACACAGTTTGGAGTCTCTGGAGACCCTCAGCCCCACCTACCTGATAATGATGGAGTATAGTGGGATCTTCTTGTGGACAATCCTGGGAATAAATAGGACCTGTACATCTCTCTAGTGGGTTTCTGTTACTGGATCCATCTGTAGGAAACACACACCCTGACTGAATACAATGGGCTCTATTGTCAATGACACATGTAGTAATGGATTTTTTACTGCTCAATTACCAACAGCGGTAATTTCCTCATTTTTCCACATTCACTAAAAATTTTCAGCATGTTTTCCGCATGCGAGAATAATGCGTAAAAAAAGTGCGGGAATGTGTAATCAGGAGGCAAAGATGTGGAAGAAAAGTTGCACTAAAAAAATAAATAAAAATAAAGTCCAGCAAATACAGCGCTAAAGGCTCCAGATTCCACATAAGTCAATGGGAAGCGAAACATATCACCAGGTACTTGTAGGTGATCTAAAATCGGTAGTTAAGGCAGAATTAAAGCGCCCCTTTTTTCATTGTGAATTTGGATTTTTTTGTGGAAATTACTGACTTTTGAAGAATGATGATGATGATAGTGATGTTTGGGGAGGAGCTGCAGGAAGGTAAGTGGTGTTTGGGAAGAAGCTGCAGGAAGGTGAGTGGTATTTGGGGAGGAGCTGCAGGAAGATGAGTGGTGTTTGGGGAGGAGCTGCAGGAAGGTGAGTGGTATTGGGGAGGAGCTGCAGGAAGGTGAGTGGTGTTTGGGGAGGAGCTGCAGGAAGGTAAGTGGTGTTTGGGGAGGAGCTGCAGGAAGGTGAGTGGTATTTGGGGAGGAGCTGTAGGAAGGTGAGTGTTGTTTGGGGAGGAGCTGCAGGAAGGTGAGTGGTAATTGGGGAGGAGCTGCAGGAAGGTGAGTGGTGTTTGGGGAGGAGCTGCAGGAAGGTGAGTGATGTTTGGGGAGGAGCTGCAGGAAGGTGAGTGATGTTTGGGGAGGAGCTGTAGGAAGGTGAGCGATGTTTGGGAAGGAGCTGCAGGAATATGAGTGATGTTTGGGGAGGAGCTGCAGGAATGTGAGTGATGTTTGGGGAGGAGCTGCAGATATGTGAGTGATGTTTGGGGAGGAGCTGCAGGAAGGCGAGTGGTGTTTGGGGAGGAGCTGCAGGAATGTGAGTGATGTTTGGAGAGGAGCTGCAGGATGGTGAGTGATGTTTGGGGAGGAGCTGCAGGAAGGCGAGTGGTGTTTGGGGAGGAGCTGCAGGAAGGCGAGTGGTGTTTGGGGAGGAGCTGCAGGAATGTGAGTGATGTTTGGGGAGGAGCTTCAGGATGGTGACTGGTGTTTGGGGAGGAGCTGCAGGAATGTGAGTGATGTTTAGGGAGAAGCTGCAGATATGTGAGTGATGTTTGGGGAGGAGCTGCAGGAAGGCGAGTGGTGTTTGGGGAGGAGCTGCAGGAAGGCGAGTGGTGTTTGGGGAGGAGCTGCAGGAATATGAGTGAGGTTTGGGGAGGAGCTGCAGGAATGTGAGTGATGTTTGGGGAGGAGCTTCAGGAATGTGAGTGATGTTTGGGGAGGAGCTGCAGGAATATGAGTACACAGTGTTTATACCTCATTACAGGCACACTGTGCAGCCACATTACACACATCACACCCCTATTACTTCTCACATTCCCAGTGTTCATAGTGTGTTAATACCTCATTGCAGGCACACTGTACAGTCACATTACACACATCACACCCCTATTACTTCTCACTTTCCCTGTGTACATAGTGTCTATATACCTCATTACAGGCACACTGTGCAGTCACATTACACACATCACACCCCTATTACTTCTCACATTCCCTGTGTACATAGTGTCTATATACCTCATTACAGGCACACTGTGCAGTCACATTACACACATCACACCCCTTTTACTTCTCACATTCCCTGTGTACATAGTGTGTTTATACCTCTTTACAGGCACACTGTGCAGTCACATTACACACATTACTTCCCTATTACTTCTCACATCCCTGTGTACATAGTGTGTTTATACCTCATTACAGGCACACTGTGCAGCCACATTACACACATCACACCCCTATTACTTCTCACATTCCCTGTGTACATAGTGTGTTTATACCACATTACAGGCACACTGTGTAGTCACATTACACATCACTCCCCTATTACTTCTCACATTCCCTGTGTACATAGTGTGTATATACCTCATTACAGGCACGCAGTGCAGTCACATTACACACATCACACCCCTATTACTTCTCACATTCCCTGTGTACATAGTGTGTTTATACCCCATTACAGGCACACTGTGCAGTCACATTACACACATCACACCCCTATTACTTCTCACATTTCCTGTGTACATAGTGTGTTTACTTCTCTTACAGGCACACTGTGCAGCCACATTACACACCACTATTACTTCTCACATTTCCTGTGTACATAGTGTGTTTATACCTCATTACAGGTATACTATGCTGTCACATGACACATATCACACCATAACACCCCTATTGCTTCTCACATTCCTGTGTACATCGTGTGTTTATACCTCATTACAGGTATACTGTGCAATCACATTACACTCATCACACTTTTATTACTTCTCATTTTACCTGGTCTAGTCAGTCTGAGATTTAATCTAATTACATGTATAAATAACAGTATAGTTATGTGATCTCCCAGAATCCTCCTCACCTCTCCAGTCAGCAGATAGATGATCTCCAGGGTGAGGTTGAATATCCTCAGTGATGTTGTCATGTGATGTGGTCATGTGATCTGTACAAGACGCTACTCTCCATGCAGTTATAAGTATGTGAACAACATCTTTTAGACTTCCATCTATACAATGAGTTGGGGGCTGGGTATGTACATCATAACACTAGTCAGTCTTGAGAAGATGATATGTTACATGTGGTGCCCATACACCCTGATGTACAACAATTACCTGAAAATATAAATATCCCACTGTCATCATGATTATCATAATATTACCTAATAGCAATGTCTCCCTCTATTCCTTCCCAATACCTGTCCTCCCCTCCCCCACCCCAATACTTATCCTCCTCCCTCCTCCCAATACCTCACCTCCTCCACCATGTGCTCTTCCCTTATTTAAAAACCAGTCCTCCCCTTCCCCACTATGCCCCCCCTCCACTATGTGCTCCTCCCCAACCCAATACCTGTCCTCCCAACCTCTGCTCCTCACCCCAATACCTTTCTTCCCCTCCCCCACTATGTGCCCCTCCCTCACCCTAATACCTGTCCTCCCCTCCCCCACTATGTGCTCCTCCCCCACCCTGATACTTGTCCTCCCCCACTATGTGCACCTCCCTCATCCAATTACCCCCCCCCCCCCATTATGTGCTCCTACCACACCCCAATACTTGCCCCCCCTCCCCCACTACGTGCTCCTCCTCCACCCCAATACCTGTCCTCCCCTTCTCCACTTTGTACTCCTCCCTCAACCCAGTACCTGTCCTCCCCTCCCCCACTAAATGCTCCTACCTCACCACAGTGCCTGTCCTCCCCTCCCCACTATGTACTCACCCCCTACCCCAATACTTAGCCTACTCCCTCACCCCAATACCTTCCCTTCCCCACTATGTGCTCTTCCACAATACCTGTCCTCCCCTCCCCCATTATGTACTCACCCCCAACCCCAATACTTATCCTCCTCCCTCACCCCAATAGCTGTCCTCCCCTTCCCCACTATGTGCTCCTCAGTACCTGTCCTCCTATCCCCCATTATGTGCTTCTCCCCAAACCCAATACCTGTCCTCCCGTCCCCCACCATGTGCTCCTCCCTCACTCACTTCAGTACCTGTCCTCCTACTCCCCACTATGTGCTGCTCCCCCAACCCAATACCTGTCCTCTACTCCTCCACTATGTGATCCACCCCCACCCCAGTACCTGACCTGTCCTCCCCCACTATGTGCTTCTACTCCACTCCAATACCTGTCCTCCCCTCCTTCATTATGTGCTCCACCCACACCCCAGTACCTGTCCTCCCCTCCCCCACCATGTGCTCCTCCCCCACCCCAATACCTGTCCTCCCCTCCCCACCATGTGCTCCACCCCCACCCCAATACCTGTCCTCCCCTCCCCACCATGTGCTCCACCCCCACCCAAGTACCTGTCCTCCCCGCCTCCACTATGTGCTCCTCCCCCACCAAGTACCTGTCCTCCGCTCCTCCACTATGTAATCCTCCCCCACCAAGTACCTGTCCTCCCCTTCCCCACTATGTGCTCGTCCCCCACCCAAGTACCTGTCCCATGATACCTGCTGCTACTTAATGATAACAATTTTCAAAGCTTTCATATCACCTCTTCGGCCGAACACTGACATCCCTCCACTTCCTTTGTTGACAATTCATTACTTCCAGTTTAATGACAGCGTGAGTTGTCTATTGTCCCTTTAACTTCCGGCCTGTGGCTCTATTGTTTCCGGGAAAAGAGAGTCCGCCATCTTGTGGTTACTTTGGGAACTGCCTTTAGTGAAATGAATTCTCTACACTCAGCTTTCTGATGGATCTACCATCCCCTACAAGAGAATACATACTGTTGCAAACTCGGCCTGGAGCTTTATTGCCTATACTTTTTGATGAGGGGTTTATAGGCAGATTTTGCTGCTACAGGGACCAGAATATGCGGGACAGTCTCTCATCTCTCTCTGTATAGAAGTGTGGCGGCGGGTACTGTGGAGGCCTCCTGTGTGTGGTGGAGAGCGGAACTGGCAGACTGGCACACACTCCATGTGTTCAGCTGAATGGAGAAAGAGGGTCTAAATGTCAAACACATCTGAGGGGGACACATAGTGGGTGCACAATATCGGAGGCTAAGGACAAAGTTGGCCATACACAGCTCTGGAGGAAAATGAAGGGACCAGAATATTGGAGCCCTGAGAACAGAGGTGGTCATACAGGTCTGGGGGACCATGGTGGGACCAGAACATCAGAGCCTCAAGAACAGAGGTGGCCATACACTGATCTGGAGGACCATGGTGGGACAAGAGCATTGGAGTCACAAGGACAAAGGTGGCCATATACAGGTCTAGGAGAACAGGGACATCAGAACCCTGAAGACAGAATTGGCCATACAGGTCTAGATGAACATGGAGGGACCAGAACATCGGAGCCCTGAGGACAGAGGTGGCCATGGAGAGATCTTGAGGACCATGGTGGGGCCAGAACAGCAGAGATCTGAGGACATAGGTGACCATACAGGTCTGGGGGACCATGGAGAGACCAAAACATCGGAGCCCTGAGGACAGAGGTGGCCATACAGGTCTTGGGGACCATGGAGAGACCAGAACATTTGAGCCCTGAGGGCAGAGGTGCCATTTATGGGTCTGGAGGACCATGGCGGGACCAGAATAGAAGTGCCCTGAGAACAAGGTGGGCATACATAGGTCTGGAGGATCATGGAGAGACCATAACATTGGAGCCCTGAGGACAGAGGTAGAGGTGGCATACATGGGTCTAGAAAACCATGGCGGGACCAGAACATCAGAGCCCTTAGGACAGAGGTGGCCATTTACAGGTTTGGGTAATCATGGAGAAACAAGAACATTGGAGCCCTAAGGACAGAGGTGGGCATACAGGTCTGGGAGATCAGAACATCAGAGCCCTGAGAACAAAGGCGGCCATACAGGTCTGGGGGACTATGGTGGACCGAAACATCAGAGCCCTGGGGACAGACTTGGCCATAGACAGGTCTGGGCAACTATGGGGGGACCAGAACATCGGTGCCTCGGGGACAGTGGCTGGGGGACCATGGGGGAGATCAGGACATTGGAGCCCTGGGTAAAAAGGTGGTCATACACAGGTCTAGATTGTAAGCTCCTCTGAGGGACAGTTAGTGTCAAGGCTATATATACCCTGTAAAGCACTGCGAAAGTTGTCCACGCTATATAAATACAAAATCATAATAATAATGAGGTCTAGGGAACCATGGCAGGACCAGAACATCAGAGCACCGGAGACAGAGGTGGCCATACACAGTTCTGGGGGACCATAATGGGACCAGAACATCAGCGCCCTGAGGACAGAGGTGGCCATACACTTTCTGGAGGCCCACATTAGGACCAGAACATTGAAGCCCTGAGGACAGAGTTGGCCATACACAAGTCCTGGGGACCATGGTAGGACCAGAAACTCAGAACCCAGAAGATAGAGGTGTCCATACACAGGTCTGGGGGATCATGGTGGGACCAGAACACCGAAGCTCAGAGGACAAAGGTGGCCATACACAGGTCAGGGTGACCATAACAATGTGGTAGTGGGAGAAGACAGCTTCTACATCCATGATTTGTGGATTCACAAACTTCTGAATGCTTAATACAGAAGGTTGCCTGCCAAACTGCAAAACATTCACACCATTGGCTGCAATCCCCTGACATCACCTTTACCCCTTCACCCCTCTTCTGCTGGCTTATCATCCTGGACTCTGGATCTTCACCTGGCCCATCCACGCTCTCTTCCAGCACAGCTCTGATGTCACGGTACCTGGAACATGGAGAGGTGGATGGGTCTGCCTATCTAACCCACCCATCCAGTGCCCTATGCTTTGATGGAAATGATATCAACACAGGGCTGAAAGAACTGATGGGGCGGCTGAAGATGTAGCAAGGCAGGGATGGTAAGATGGGAGAAAGGAGGAAAAGAGGTGACCTGGGCCAGAAGCCAGCACTGTTGTGGTGTGGTTTGGTGTGTAAATACATGTTTGAGTTGGGATTTGCAAGGCTCCAAACGCTAGCTTGTGGGTTTGCAGGTTAGCCAGCAAATGGCTCACAAGGAGGTTTGACAAGTGTACTGCACTGGGCCAAATATGTCCAACACTTGTACCAAGTGGTGGAGATCTTAATTTAGGTGGAAACTAAAGCATACTCTGGTGGGACTGGATTTCTGTGGCCGAGATTTCAAGCAAGGTCCACTGTGACATCTCTTGTATTTTGTTCAGGTTTCCTGGGTATGCAATCCGTGCACTTGATAACATTGTGTTAGGCTAGGGACCCCCTAAACTTTCATGAAGATATGAAGGGACAGACCATGGTGATCCTCAGTTGAGATTTTAATAAAAAGATATTTACTGATAACCAGTGCAGGTAAATACAAGTGATCGATAACACACATCCAAAATGAAGCCGGCCCTAAACACAGCAATCCCAATAATAAAACTAACTACAACCGTATGCAACATATACAAACCCAGATGGAAGGATCTGGGTCAGAGCAAACACGTACAAAGCTGGTAGGTCAGATCAGGTTATAGAATGCAAAGCAGGTAACAGAACACAGCTAATCTGTGAAGCCAACTGCAGTTCTTGTAGATTTCCGAGGTAGGTGGAGACCTTAAAGCAAATCTGAATCGGAAAATAAAATTTAGTTTTTATGCTCACCTATGTAGAGGGGAGGCTCTGGGTACTATACAGCTTCTCCAGTCTCTCTCAGTGCCCTAGGTCCAACACCGTACTCAGAGGAAGCTACTAGCTCTTCAGGTTCCCGAGTACTTCTGGAGATGAGCGCTTCCATACTATGCATGTGCAAGCCCAGATTCAGGTGTGTGCAGTATAAATGTACTAGTCTTGGGAAGATTAGCAAATTCACCTTTGGGGCCCTGTGCTCTTCACAGATGAAAGCAGGTTCACATTGACACATGTGACAGACATGACAAAGTCTGGAGACACCGTGGAGAACGTTCTGCCACCTGCAACATCCTCCAGCATGACCGGTTTGGCAGTGGGTCAGTAATGGTGTGGGGTGGCATTTCTTTGGGGGGCTGCACAGCCTTCCATGTGCTCGCCAGTGGTAGCTCAACTGTCATTAGGTACCGAGATGAGATCCTTAGACCTCTTGTGAGACCATATGCTGGTGCGGTTGGCCCTGGGCTCCTCCTAATGTAAGACAATGCTAAACCTCATGTGGCTGGAGTGTGTCAGCAGTTCCTGCAAGATGAAGGTATTGATGCTATGGACTGGCGCACCCATTCCCCAGACCTAATTCAATTGAGCACGTCTGGGACATCGAGTCTCACTCCATCCATCGACATTATTGTCAGATCTGTCAAGATTAGCTATATGCTTGTTTCAGGTGTGTGATCCAGCCACTACTGCAGCCAAATAGATCACCAGGGCTGCCAGGCATCTGGTATTGCTTAACCCTCCTGGCGGTATAAAAAAATCTGCCAGGAGGGAGCGCAGCAGTTTTTTTAAAAAAAAATTTCCCCTATATCATGTAGCGAGCCCAGAGCTCGCTACATGATAGCCACTGCTCAGCGGCATCCCCCCGCCCTCTTCGATCGCCTTCAGCAATCTCCGATCAGGAAATCCCGTTCAAAGAACAGGATTTCCTGGAGGGCTTCCCCCGTCGCCATGGCGACGGGGCGGGATGACGTCACCGACGTCGGGACGTCATTGGGAGTCCCGGGCCACCCCTCGGCGCTGCCTGGCACTGATTGGCCAGGCAGCGCACGGGGTCTGGGGGGGGGGGGCCGTGCGGCGCGACGGATAGCGGCGATCGTGCGCGGGGCGGCGGCGATCAGTGTGCTGGCACAGCTAGCAAAGTGCTAGCTGCGTCCAACAAAAAAAAAAATTAAACAAATCGGCCCAGCAGGGCCTGAGCGGCACCCTCCGGCGGCTTACCCCGAACTACGTTCGGGGTTACCGCCAAGGAGGTTAAAAGGAAATAAATATGGAAGCCGCCATATACTTCTTACTTCAAAGTTCCCTTTAAACGCATGCTATTCAAACAAGTGTGCTCCCTGCCTAAGGGCCTGTCTCCAGTAGAGCTAGAAGCTCCCCTACCCCTGCTGGATTCTCCTATCTCTCTGGAACTCTGGTGGTGAGATCTCTGTGCACCTTAGTTCCCCAGCTCCGTACACCCATTACCAGAGACTCCCCAACCCCTGGTGAATTCTTCTATCGCTCAGGGTCTCTGGTGGTGAGATCTCTGTGCACCTAAATTCCTAGCTCTGCACACCCGCTGCACCCATTACCAGAGACTCCCTAAGCGATAGAAGAATTCACCAGGGGTTGGGGAGTCTCTGGTAATGGGTGCAGCGGGTGTGCAGAGCTAGGAATTTAGGTGCACAGAGATCTCACCACCAGAGACCCTGAGCGATATGCTTGTTTCAGGTGTGTGATCCAGCCACTACTGCAGCCAAATAGATCACCAGGGCTGCCAGGCATCTGGTATTGCTTAAAAGGAAATAAATATGGAAGCCTCCATATACTTCTTACTTCAAAGTTCCCTTTAAACGCATGCTATTCAAACAAGTGTGCTCCCTGCCTAAGGGCCTGTCTCCAGTAGAGTTAGAAGCTCCCCTACCCCTGCTGGATTCTCCTATCTCTCTGGAACTCTGGTAGTGAGATCTCTGTGCACCTTAGTTCCCCAGCTCCGTATACCCATTACCAGATACTCCCCAACCCCTGGTGAATTCTTCTATCGCTCAGGGTCTCTGGTGGTGAGATCTCTGTGCACCTAAATTCCTAGCTCTGCACACCCGCTGCACCCATTACCAGAGACTCCCCAACCCCTGGTAAATTCTTCTATCGCTTAGGGTCTCTGGTTTTGAGATCTCTGTGCACCTGAATTCCCAGCTCTGCCTGCCACCTGCTACACCCAGAGACATCTAAACATGCTGCTAAACTTCACACACATTTTCACAGCTCCATTCACAATGACCATTGTGTTGCATTCCCTGTTAAAGCAGAGTTGCAATGGTTTTGGACAGTGGTGCTGCACGTTGTGCACACATTGCTTCGGGTACAGTGAAGCATACAGTCAATGCAAGAAGTTTTGAGTCAGGATGATATCATTTATTGGCTAACTTAAAAGATCTTTTAAGTTAGTCAATAAGTGGTATTATCACAATTATTGCTTAAAGAGAAACTGTAACCAAGAATTGAACTTCAATCCAATCAGTAGCTGATACCCCCTTTACCATGAGAAATTGTTTCCTTTTCACAAATGGATCAACAGGGGGCTCTGTATGGCTAATCTTGTGGTGAAACTCCTCCCACAGTGTGAGGTCAGTGCCTCACAGCAATGAGGTCTTGACAGACTGTGGGAGCCTTGTTGCATTGTTAGAAATAACAGTTGCTTACAGCGGTTTCCAACTTCCAAAAAAAAAAAAAAAACAAGCAGCATCTCCTTCCACTGACATCACCTGCCAGCAGTAAAAATGTCACCATATGATGTCAGGACGTAAATCAGGGAGAGGAAAGATTTTACAATGGTCAAACACTGACTAAATCATTTATACTTAGAGACTCTGTAACAAAATGTTCAGCCTTATTTCTTCTATCCTATAAGTTCCTATACCTGTTCTAATGTGGTCTTGTCTTACTGCAGCCTTTCCTAGTTGCACAGTGGCTGTATTATCTCTGTTATATAATATAATCTTTTTTCCTTTACTGGCTTTGTCAGCTCAGGCAGGAATGTGCTGCTCTGCTGTGATAGGGAGAAGTTATACACACCCTCTCCAAGCCTCCTCCAGGCTCTGTATGAGTCCCAGACTGAGCTTCTCTTAGCCTATCACATGCTGGTTAGCAGCCATGTCTTTTGTTTGTAAACACTGCCTAAAACTGACAATTACAAGCCAGGATTGCAGCAGGGAGTGGCTTATGGTGCAAGAATGGCTGCTGTAAGGGTAGCCCAGCCAGCAGTGAGTCATGCACCATAAGGGTGATGGTGGAGGCTTTGTTTCATCTGTGGCTGTTGAGCGCTGAGGATGTTTAATAAGAACTGTGAATAAATGGTATTATCCTGACTCAAATCTTCTTGCTTTTACAGATGGCTAACACGGTACAATACTCTACTGCATACAGTCAATGAAAAGTATGCTTCACTGTTAACGCACATTAGCGGTAATGAACTGCATGAAGTGTGCTTCCATACCAGGGATGGTCGTAGTCAGCCAACTTCGCTACGCTGGAAATACGCATAGTTTTACGCAATTACGCTTCGCCAAACCACGGCTTTGAAAACAAATATTCGCTTCGTATGCATTTCGTAGAATACGCGTTAAAATACGCAATTACGCGTAGTGCGAAGCGTAGTGTAGGCGGATTCTTATGCCCTTATGCAGAAAATTGTACGCTTTCATTTCTTTAGAAATGCATATATTGGGAACCCTTCTATGCGTACATTCCCCTTTTCAATGCGTAAATTTGTATGCATACAATCGCATGCGGAAAATTAGACGCGAGTAATGCATTCGTAGTTCACTACGCAATACACATGTTAACTACGCATAGTGGGCGTAAGCTACGCGTAGCGGTACTTCGCTATGCGTAAATTCGTAAGCGTAGGTTTGAAACTTCGCCTATGAACTACGATGCGTAGATGCGAACTACGATGCGTAAATTCGCACTGGCGTAGTTTCTGCTCATCCCTGTTCCATACCGCAACCTGTTACACGGTAAGGGACCTGCCACAGTGCCTGCTCTACCACGCCTCAACAACAGCTGTTAATTCCTCACACACTTTAGAGTTGTTTTCACTTCCTCTCTGTGAATTAACATCCTATGTTTAAGTTTAGGATTCAGAATAGTTTATTTTGCCAAGTACAAACAGGAAGTTGTACCCGGAATTGGTTTTGACTCATACAGCTCCTGGAAGGATGGGGGTGCTGATAATGTCAGAAAGCTGAAAACCGAGTCTGCCATATTACAGAGCCACCTGTTGCAGAGGAGGCAAAGGCTCGGCAGTGATGATCTAGTTCTTCAAAGAAACCTGCGGTGATGGCTAACCCTGATTCAGTTATTAACTTAACCCTCGTGGCGGTAGCCGCGCAGGAGGATTTCTCAGGCCCTGCTGGGCCGATTTGCATAATCTTTTTTTTTTTGGCAACACGCAGCTAGCATTTTGCTAACTGCATGTGCACTCCGATCGCCGCCGCCCCATGCCAATTAGCCGCCGCTCACCGCGCCGCCCCCCCAGACCCCGGGGTGTATAGGGACTCCCTTTGACGTCACGACGTCTGTGATGTCATCCCACCCGTCGCCATGGCGACGGGGGAAGCCCTAATGGAAATCCCGTTCAGAACGGGATTTCCGGATGGGCTTGATCGCTGGAGGCGATCAAAGAGGGTGGGGGGAGGCTGTTATGTAGCGAGCCCTAGGCTCGCTACATGATTTAAAAAAATAAATAAACTGCTGCGCTGCCCCCTGGCGGTTTTTAATAGACTGCCAGGAGGGTTAAGGATTGAATCCTTAAAAGTAACTTGAGACGAAAGATCAAGACAAATGAGTTATGCCTAGTATACACAATGCAATTTTATCAGATTGACGATTAAATTATTTCCAACAGGTCCAATTTGATTACCTATCATTTTTCTGATCTATTTTTTATAGAAGGGATTGGAAAATCGATTTAAAAAAAAAATGATCGGAAATCAGACCTGTCAGAAAGAATTGATTCCACCATCAAGCTGATGGAAAATTGCATCATATGTACCAGGGATTAGGGCTTGTTAAAGTGTAACTGTTGGGCATAAAATCAATTCTTTATTTTTGTCTGGTAAATAAGTAATAAGGATGCTAACCAGGCAAACCAAAAGTTAAAATCACCATTAGTTTTCTTGTTGATAAATGATCATTCCCCAGTTTACCTGACTCTTACTTGGTACTCACAAAATTTGGTATATACAAAAGAAGTTGCAGGGCATGCTGGGTTGTCCTTTTTTGCTTCTCTACTTTCCCCTCAGACTTAACTAATGCAGCTTGATTGGCTGAAGCCTCTTTCCCTCCTGCTTTCCCCTCCCACACCTCTGTTCTTCTCTGATTTGCCAAGATTTCTCATGCTGAGACAGTGCACGTTCTATAGGGAAGGGTGGGCAATACATACACAATCAGGCAGAGGAGAGTAAGGGAGGAAATTACATCAGGATTGGCTTCAAAATAGCCACAGTTAAAATGGGAAATGCTAAGAAGGATTTTCTCTTTTTTTACTGTAGAAAAATCACTAAAATCAAAAAGTGGACAGTGCAATACATAAGTAGAGCAAGTACTTATCTACTAATATATGTGGTGCTTTTTTTCTGAGATAGTAAGGCTGACAGCTCTTCTCTAAAGCAAATCTGAAGAGAAAGTAAACTTAGGAGATAATGATTTGTATATGTAGTACAAAAACAAAAAAACAAACAAATAGAAATAAAAAGAAAATTAGAAGCAAAGAAAAAAGGCTCATTTTGTTTTCCAGTGTATGTAGTTAAAACACTTGAGTTGATCTCTATGCAAAAAAGATTCTCTGAGCTATTCGACCCAACTTGGTCAAACTCAGTCCTGTTTACTAAACTCCCCTTTCTCCCGTTTATTAAATAGCCTAAACAACCAAGAAACAGTTAGAGACCGCTTGAGATAAGGTTTTACTGCAGGAAAGTTAAAATGGGTCATTATTTCTGCTTTGTTATACAGCTTAAAATACACAGTGTGGTTTCTAAACTGTAAATATGACAGAATGATGCAATGTTATATAAAAGTGCTACAATATATGACTGAAAATAAAAACATGACCCCTTTTTGCAGTTAATGTTTTATTTATTATCCACACTACACATACAATTCATGATATCATAAGTTTATTTTCTCTTCAGTGTCACTTGACACCATCTGTGTTGTGTTCTACAACACTACCCAAAGCAAAGTGTGCAAGTTACTGATTATTCATATATTCTTTAAAAAAAAAAAAAAAAAAAAAAAAAAAAAAAAAAGAGAATTTTTACTGAGAACAAAAAACAAAACAAAACAAAAAAAAACACAAAAACAAAAAACATTCCCAAAGCTATCTGAAGTCATCACATTAGCCGTCAATTAGCAAGCACAACATCAATTACAGACTTTACTGGTACAGAGGGTTCAGTTAACAGGAAATACATATGAGCACTATTTACTGTAACGACCTATATATCAATTAAGCAGGATTCTCTAGGTGTGGATGTATTAGTTCATAGATGAGGATCCAGTACCATTGCATGGAGATCAAATGAGGAACAACATCAGACAAGTCTACCCAGACTTTCCATACCTTATCAAATGTATTAAACTAAAAACATGACTGGTATGTAAGCTTAGAGAGGGCAAGGTTAATATTCCCTAAATTAAAGCACCACTGTCACGAAAATCTTAAAAAAAACAACTTTAAAATATATGTAAATATATACAGATAAGAAGTACACTTCTTCCAGAGTAAAATTAGTCATAACTTACTTTTCTCCTATGTTGCTGTCACTTACAGTAGGTAGTAAAAATCGGACAGAACCGGTTTTGGACTAGCCCATCTCCTCATGGGGGGTTCTCAGGGTTTTCTTTATCTTCAAAAGCGCTTAGTGAATGGCAGTTGCTCTGTCCAAATGCCAAAAAAGTGCATGGTGAGCAGGCAGGCTGGCCAGCATCTTAGTATAAATTTTTTTTCAGGGAGTAAAGAATAAAGGCCATGCTGAGAATCCCCTATGGAGAGATGGACTAGTTCAAAACCTGCTGGTTCTGCCAGATTTCTACTGTCTACTGTAAGTGACAGCAACATAGAACAAAAGTTATTTATGGCTCATTTTACTCTGGGAGAAAACGTGCTTATTTTTTATATATGTGTTTACATATATTTTACATTTTAAGATTTTTGTGACAGAGGTCCTTTAAAGGACAACTGTGATGAGAGGGATATGGAGGCTGCCATATTTATTTCTTCTTAAAGTGGACCCAAACCAAACATTTTTTTTTTTTTAAGTCAAAATATTTAGTTGCACCACTCTGACACACAAAAAGAAAAATAAACTCTCCTTTCAAGCCTATGAGCATTTCATTGCATGCTTTATTACACCCTTCTCTTTTCATAACTAGGGTTATACCGGGAGCAGCCATTAGCAATTCCTCCATTGCCGGACACCACCTACTCCACCAGTCTGCCGGATTCTCTCCTGGCAATATGAAAGGAAGGGAGGGGTTTCTCCAATAAATGTAAAATATTTTATATTTAGAATTTAGAAAACAGATTTTATTTCTGAAATCTTTAATTTTTAATTTGGGTCCACTTTAAACAATACCAGTTTCCTGGCTATCCCGCTAGTCTATTTGGCTGCAGTAGTGTCTGAATCAAACCAGAAACAAGCATGCAGATAATTGTCAGATCTGACAATGTCAGAAACACCTGATATGTTGCATGCTTGTTCAGGGTCTATGGCTAAAAGTATTAGAGGCAGAGGATCAGCAGGATAGCCAGGCAACTGGTATTGTTTAAAAGGAAATAAATGTGGCAGCCTCCATATCACTCTCGTTAAAGTGGTCCTTTAATCCAGTCTTTGAGAGCTGGAGGGGAACGCTTCCTCCATTTTACTGTAAGAGATTGGACTGTTCCTCTCTAGGTACAACTCAACAGTTTCCCATGCTTTGTCCAATAGTGATACGCTGTCAGCAGCAAGTTCCCAGACAACGTGTAAACAACTGAGGACTGCCCATCCAGATAAACAGACAGTCAACCAGAGTGTGCATTTTGCCAAGGGAAGTACGTCTGGAATTTTGCATATGTTTTACTGTGCTCAGTATGCAATGTGAATGGTGTGAACGTGCCCTTAAGGTGCCCAAACATTTGTCGATGGTCACTAGGATGGACCATCAGGTAGATCCTCCTCTGACCAAAATCTGATCAGGAAGGGTTCCATTGCTGCCTACGCCATACACAGATTTCCAATAGATCCCAGCATGAAATCTATTGGTAGAGCTTCCCCCACCTGCCACGCCTCCAGGTCTCCCCCATGTAATGTGCTCCTCCAAAGGCTGTGCAGAGTGTTGGCAGATTTTCCCACACTCTGAACCATAGAAAAGCCAGTTTTCCATTTATACTTCTTTTCAATTTTACAATTACAAGTTTTCCAATTAATTGGAACTTTTGAATCATAGGACCAGTGCATCACACGTGTGTTACATTTTCCCTAGTCCCCGGAGGAAAAAAAAAAATAATTGAAAAATTCCCCAAAAAATCCTTGGGCCTATAAATCAAAAATGTATACAGTGTTTCCTACACCATTCCATTCTCTGAAAAACTGAAATAAAATTTTCCATTACAGCCAATCAAAAAAAAAAAATGGGAAAAATCAATCACGTTTCTCGATTGAAAAACAAAAGTATAACATTCAGTGCAGAAATCTGCCTTTCTTGTGAAACATTTCCCACACTCTGAACATGAAAATTGGCTGTGTAAATTCTCTGGTAAGTAAATCTGGCCTCTTTGTGAAACATTTCCCACTCTCTGCACCAAGAAAGAGGAATTTGCCTGTGTGGCTTCTCTCATGGTTTAGAAGGTCTGTGCTGCGAGTGAGCGTTTTCTCACAGATGAAGCGTGAGAGAACGTTCTCCTGTGAGTAACAAGGGCTCTTTTTTTTAGTAATTAAATCCTTCCCACACTCTGCACAAACGTATGCTCACTTGTGTGAATTTTTTGGTGTCTAGCTAGGTGTGATTTCCGTAGAAACCGTTTCCCACACTCTGAGCATGAAAAGGGGCGCTCCCCTGTGTGAATCCTCTGGTGCTTACAAAAATTTCCCTTGACTGTGAAACATTTCCCACACACGTCACATGAAAAGGGGAAATTACCTGTGTGGCTTTTCTGGTGGTTTAGGAGGTATTTGCTGTGAGTGAAGGTTTTCTCACAGACTAAGCATGCAAAAGAACCTTCTTCACAGGTGTGTCTTCTCTGGTGAGCAACAAGCTCTTCTTTACTTTTAAAGTTTTTCCCACAGTCTGCACAAAAATAAGGCCGCTCATCTGTGTGTAGTCTGAGGTGTCTCACCAGGTTTCCTTCACACCGGAATCTTTTCCCACACTCTGAACATGAAAATGGACGCTCACCTGTGTGAACTCTCTGGTGTCGGATAAGGTTTCTTTTCTGTAGAAAATCTTTCCCACACTCTGAACAAAAAAATGGCCGCTCACCTGTGTGACTTTTCTGATGTTTATGTAGGGTAGATATGTGACCGTAACTTTTCCCACACTCTGAACATGCAAATGGCCGCTCACCTGTGTGAATCCTCAGGTGTGTTTGAAACTCAGAATTGACAATGAACCCTTTCCCACACTCTAAACAGGTAAAAGGACGGTCGCGCCTGTGGCGCTTCTGGTGCGCATGAAGTGCGGGTCTATAAGGAAATCTTTTCCCACACTCCGAACATGAAAAAGGATACTCGCTTCCGTGAATGAATTGGTGTCTATGGAGTTCTCCTTTACTAATGTAACTTTTCCCACACTCTGCGCATGAAAATGGACGCTCACCTGTGTGAGCTTTCTCATGTCTAACCAGGTTTTGTTTCCGTGGGAAACGTTTCCCACACTCTAAACATGAAAAAGGATAATCGTTTCGGTGAATTATTTGGTGTCTAAGGAGTTTTCCTTTACTAATGAAACCTTTCCCACACTCTGAGCATGAAAATGGACGCTCGCTTCCATGAAGCAATTGGTGATTAAGGAAGTTTGCTTTACTAAGGAAACTTTTCCCACACACTGAGCATGAAAATGGACGCTCGCCTGAGTGGATTTTCTGGTGTTTAAGCAGGTGTTGTTTCCGTAAGAAACGTTTCCCACACTCAGAGCATAAAAACGGCCGTCCACCTTTATGTGAGATCTCATCAGCTCCAGAACTAAAAGAACTTCTTTTACTGGAAGAGAAATCAGCATTTGATGGATCTTTTACAGAATGTGATTGGTCAGCAAATTCCTCAGGATCACACAGGTCTGCTTTTATGTCCTTATCATGCTCCCGGTTATGTGTTTTTCCAGTAATGGGGTTTCCTCCTGGAGAATATTGTATGACGCCATTATCTTCTGCAGCATCATCTGGAGATGAGATAAGACGTCCCGTCGAGGGGCTCCCCATATTCTGTTCATCTGTTGGGGAAACATTGGGAATAGAAGGACGTTTATAGAGTCAAACATAAATTCACTAAAAATGCAAAGAAAAGAAGTTATTTTATACAACTGTCAGTAGCATCAGATTGGAGACAGAATGATCAGCAATAACTCCAACTGTCACTTCCCAGCCCACCTCCTCCTTACAACAACTCCACCTCTCACCACCCAGCCCACCTCCTCCTGACTACAACTCTCACCACCCAGTCCTCCTCCTCCTCACTACAATAACTCCACCTCCCAGCCCACCTCCTCCTCACTACAACAACTACACCTCTCACCAACCATCCCACCTCCCCCTCACTACAACCCCCCCCAACTCACCTCCCAGCCCACCTCCTCCTCACTACAACAACTCCACATCTCACCACCCAGCCCACCTCCTCCTCACTACAACAACTCCACATCTCACCACCCAGCCCACCTCCTCCTCACTACAACAACTCCACCTCTCAGCCCACCTCCTCCTCACTACAACAACTCCACCTCTCACCCCACCTCCTTCTCACTACAACAACTCCACCTCTCACCTCCCAGCCCACCTCCTCCTCACTACAACAACTCCACCTCTCACCTCCCAGCCCACCTCCTCCTCACTACAACATTTCCACCTCTCACCTCCCATCCCACCTCCTTCTCACTACAACAACTCCACCTCCTCCTCACTACAACAACTCCACCTCTCACCTCCCAGCCCACCTCCTCACTACAACAACTCCACCTCTCACCACCCATCCCACCTCCTCCTCACTACAACGACAACTTCAACTCTCACCTCCCAGCCCACCTCCTCCTCACTACAACCACACATCTCCCATCCCACCTCCTCCTCACTACAACAACTCCAAAACTCACCTCCCACCCCACCTCCTCCTCACTACAACAACTCCACCTCTCACCACCCATCCCACCTCCTCCTCATCTCACCTCCCATCCCATCCCACCTCCTCCTTACTACAACAACTTCAGCTCTCACCTCCCATCCCACCTCTTCCTCACTACAACTCCAACTCTCACCTCAAAGCCCACCTCCTCCTGACTACAACTCTCACGACCCAGTCCACCTCCTCCTCACTACAACAACTCCTCATCTCACCTCCCATCCCACCTCCTCCTCACTACAACAACTTCAACTCTCACCTCCCATCCCACCTCCTCCTCACTACAACTCTCACCACCCAGTCCATCTCCTCCTCACTACAACCATACATCTCCCAGCCCACCTCCTTCTTAAAGGGAACCTAAACTGAGAAGGATATGGATTTTTCCTTTTAAAATAATACCAGTTGCCTGACTCTCCTGCTGATCCTGTGTCTCCAATACTTTTAGCCACAGCCCCTCAACAAGTATGCAGACCAGGTGCTCTGACTGAAGTCAGAATGGATTAGCTGCATGCTTGTTTCAGGTGTGTGGTTCAGCCACTATTGCAGCCAGAGAAATCAGCAGGACAGACCAGCAATTGGTATTGTTTAAAAGGAAACATCCATATCCCTCTCAGTTTAGGTTCCCTTTAAGACAACACTTTTTTTCTGGTTGGTTGAACTTGATGGACACATGCATTTTTCCAAATAAACTATATAACAAGAAAAGGTGGGGGGAAAAGGCTGCCCGTCCCTTAACACATGTTGCAATTGAATGGTTAATCGCACAGGCATACACCACCTCTGTCAGACTGAAAAATGCATGCCCTGCATCCAAGACAAGTGCTAACATTTATTAAATTAGGAGGAACTTTAGCTTCCAATATGGTTTGCATGCAAAGTATATTATACTAGACACTTGCGCCATGGTGAGGCAAACTTCCGGGCAAGTGACCTGACCTAAATTTAAAACCTTGGGAGCAGCTAAGCAAAAAAAATAAAATGTGTAACTTACATTTTGTTGAGCAGCGAGGAGAACGCCAGCGCATACCACTAAGGCTGCATCTGAAATGACCACCAGCTCAGTGTGCAGCACCTAAATAGATTTTCTGCACACTTTGCATTCAACTCAGATGCAAATCATATGCAAATATGCTACTACTTATTATGCAAACAGGAAACTCAGGAGGAGGGGCTGGGAGCAGCTAACCTGACAGTTACAAAGTTAAGAAAAGGTGGGTCCTGTTTGCATAATAAGTAGTAGCAGATTTGCATATGATTTGCATCTGAGTTGAATGCAAAGTGTGCAGAAAATCTATTTAGGTGCTGCACACTGAGCTGGTAGTTCTCCAAACTATATAACAACTTCAACTCTCATTTCCCAGCCCACCAGCTCTTCACTATAACATCCAAAAGGCTCATTAACTTTACTGGGGCTGACAACAGGTCAACAGTAGACACCAAGAAGCCATCAAGACTACGAGGGGCTGGAAGAAGCCTCATGCAAGTAAAAGCCAACATTTTCCCACCACCTCTGGCTTCCTTTAATGTACAGCAACTAAAAAAGAATGACAAAATGAGGAGGACCTCAGAGTCCGCTAACTGTATAATAGGTCAGTCATTTCCTCACCTGGAACGGGTATTCCTAATTCACTGGTCATCGTGTCCCCGTCCTCCTCACACTGCCAGCCATCCGTCACATCTGCCTCTTCTTTTACTTTCACCTCAACTTTTATGTCAGTCAGATCTTCAGCCTAAACCCACAAAATCATAGAACAAAGCATAGTTAAAGGGCAACTGAAGTGAGAGATCTAGATCCTGCTGATCTTCTGTCTCTAATACTTTTAGCCATAGCCCCTGAACAAGCATACAGCAGATCAGGTTTCTGACATTGTCAGATGTGACAAGAGTAGTTGCATGCTTGTTTCTGGTGTGATTCAGACAGTATTGTAGCCAAACAGATCAGCAGGACAGTCGGGCAACTGGTATTGTTTAAAATGAGATAAATATGGCAGCCACCACATCACGCTCACTTCAGTTCCCCTTTAACACATACAAATCCATGAAATTAGAATCTATAAAAGAATAGAATATCAGTCTGGAGTCACACTGAGGTTGTAGACCCTCAGCCCCACCTACCTGATAATGGTGGGGGATGATGTGATCTTCCTGTGTGCAGTCTTGGGAATAAACAGGGCCTTTACATCTCTCTGGTGGGTTTCTGTTACTGGATTCATCTGTAGGAAACACACACTGACTGAATACATTGGCTCTATGTTTATCAGATGATGAGGGACCTAGGTGGCGGTATACCGTGGTTCGATTGCGCATGGTAATCATACCATGCACAATCATGGATTACCGGTTTTCGGGAGTGGGGCGGGGCGATGCAGCAGCGGGGATGAGATGAAAAGGCGGGCGCACTCATAACGAACAATGGCAGGGATAATTACTCACTTGCCGGCGGGTCCTGCATGCGTATACTGACTTCTTCCTCCTTCCTGTTCTTGCGTCCCATTTCCTTGAAACAGCGACCCCTGGACGCTGTTACAAGCAGATGGAAGCAAGAATAGGAAGAAGAATGAAGCCAGTACATGCATGAGGACCTGGCGGCAAGTTAGTATTTGTACCCCCGCCGCTGCGTCCCTCTCCTCCCCCCAGGCTCTCTATACTGCAGGCACCTATCCTGGCTACATCTATCCCTGGCCACCTACTACTGGCTACACCTATCCCTGGCTACCTATGCTGTGGCCACCTACTACTCGCTACACCTATCCCTGGCTACCTATGCTGCGGCCACCTACTACTGGCTACACCTATCCCTGGCTACCTATGCTGCGGCCACCTACTACTGGCTACCTATGCTGCAGCAACATACTACTGGCTACACCTATCCCTGGCTACCTATGCTGAGGCCACCTAATACTGGCTACACCTATCCCTAGCTACCTACTACTGGCTACACCTATCTCTAATGCCACCAGGACTTTGCAGGAGCAGGGTGGACCTTTTTACAGTTTTACCTGGTGCCCCAAATCTCCCAAGGGCTTAATCATATGTATGCCAAGGGAGTGGGGCACCCTACACTGGGGTGCGGGGACACATTATTTAATGTAAGGGGAGGCAGGTCTTAACCACCCTGGCGTTCTGATTAAATCGCCAGGGTGGCTGCGGGAGGGTTTTTTTTAAATAAAAAAAAAACTATTTCATGCAGCCAACTGAAAGTTGGCTGCATGAAAGCCCACTAGAGGGCGCTCCGGAGGCGATCTTCCGATCGCCTCCGGCGGCAAGAAATAACACTGAGCGGCCCTCCGTGTTTCGCTTCCCTCGTCGCCATGGCGACGAGCGGAGTGACGTCATGGACGTCAGCCGCCTCCGATCCAGCCCTTAGCGCTGGCCGGAACTGTTTGTTCCGGCTACGCTGGGCTCGGGCGGCTGGGGGGACCCTCTTTCGCCGCTGCACGCGGCGGATCGCCGCGCTGCAGCGGCGATCAGGCAGCACACGCGGCTGGCAAAGTGCCGGCTGCGTGTGCTGCTTTTTATTTGGTGGAAATCGGCCCAGCAGGGCCTGAGCGGCAGCCTCTGGCGGTGTTGGACGAGCTGAGCTCGTCCAGACCGCTCAGCAGGTTAATAATGATATAATATCATAATACCGTGGTACTTTTTTAGACTGTTATCACACCGTGGAATTTCATACTGTTGCAACCCTAAGGTGGACCCTCTATACTGCTCTCTCCTTTATTTTTCTGGTAAAGTCTCCTCTTACCCGGTGATGTGAAGGGCGGCTGATTCTCAATCATTGCGTCCTTGTAAAGGTCCTTGTGTCCTTCTAAATACTGCCACTCCTCCATGGAGAAACAGACAGTGACATCCTGACACCTTATAGGAACCTGACACACACAATAACATAGTCACCATCGAGACACCCCCCCTTGCTGTTACTGGATAATGTCCCATAATTCCCAGCACTGCTCACCTCTCCTGTCAGAAGCTCCATCATCTTGTTGATGACCTCTAGGATCTCTCTCTTGTTCCTTTCTTGTGTCAGGGAGTGAGGTGGGGGCTCAGTGATGGAGGTGCGGTCATGCAGATGACTCCTGGGCATCAGAAGCTCACCAGATCTCTCCTTCACTATTTTATGATTCTGTTAAAACATTCAAAATAGCAACACCATGTTCATTCCCAGAGTCCTCACCTCACAGCTGTGTGTTCTATTACCAGAGACAACAATAATGTCATGTGACCTCCCACAATCCTCCTCACCTCTCCGGTCAGCAGGTAGATGATCTCCAGGGTGAGGTCTAATATCCTCTCAGTCATGTGACTCTGCGTTTCAGCCATACTCAGTGATGTGGTCATGTGATCTATACAGGAAGCTCCTCTCTGTGGACAGGTCACAAAATGTTTATCATCTGCTCTGGGCTGTATTAGGATGGGGTATAATTCATGTGCCACACACTGAACAGGGAGGAGAATGCTTTCTACTAAGCCATCCTCACTAGAAATATATGGCATAAAGTTATAGCAGGGCGAAGGGGCTGGTCTGGTTCAGTGGCACTCAAGCCGAAGGGTCACAGGGGGCGAGAGGAACTATCCGATAAAATGGATTTCTGATATACAGTATCTCACAAAAATGAGTACACCTCTCACATTTTTGTAGATATTTTAGAATATCTTTTCATTTGCAGAAGAAGATAGTGGAGCACTCCCCTATAATGTGCTGGTGATGTGCTTAGGCTGATCCAGAAACACTCCGGATCAATGTAGCAATGAACCAAGAGAAGCCGGCACCATCCAATTGTATTGTTTGCTCTTCTATTGCTCAAAGCATGAATACAGCAGTCAAAGCGACATTTCAAATCTTAGCTCTTCTTTCTCAACCTCTGCTGTGCATTGCAAAGTAATCACTGACATAAACGCGCTTTATATATCCAACGTGGTAGTAGTCAGCCAATCGGCTTGTCACAAAGCTCACAACGAATGATATCAGGTCCTGCCTAGCCGGACCTGATGGGGAACTGTATGGCTGTCCTCCAATTGGACTATTCAAAGTGGGGTCTTGCCACTCTCTCATACCACCAAATCGGATTTCACCGCAAGTCTCTCCCCATTGCCAGGTGGCGTGCGGAGGTAACCACCCACTGATCCTGTCAAGGTGGACCTGTGGGGGAACTAGCCTCACTACGTAGGGAGGAGACTGGACATAGCCCCGCCCACTCCCCTTCTGCCCAGCAACTAGTGAAGCGTGCAGCGAGAACCGCCGCCATATGTCACGAGATGTAAACATTGGGGAGGAACGTTCCCGCCGTGAAGCCAATGGAGGAGATGTACTATCTTTGCTACTAATAGAAATAATAGTAACCAGTAACAATATACATGTTTTTGATAAAAATGCACCTGGAAATAGTCAACAAATGTAACAACTATAAATGCAATCCTAACGCAGGGAAGCACATGGAGAGGGGGCATTAAGGCAAGGTACTCGTTGTATGATTGAATTTAAAGGGCAAGAGACATGATATGTAATATTAGTCAATCACATTGGCTACAATCAAGAAATAGGATGGCAGTACAAAGATAAAGGAAAGGGGTAAGGGAAAGATCCCAGTGAGGGGCAATATAAAGAAACCATCACCAAAGAATAGAAAGCAGTATATGAAACATCTATTGGAACAAAGATGGCTGGAATAGCATGGAGTGGGTGTAACATAAGAAACATAAGAGATCCAATTCTCTATTAAGTCCCCTAGACTCCATGGTATCCAGCCTCTTGATAAAAATATGCTTTCCTCCATATGAGTTTTCTATCCCTATCTTCTCCCCCTCCTACATGGAGCGTGATGCTGGGCTTGTGAGAAATTGAATGGGACAGCCTGTTCAGTAAGAGACTCACGTATTGCATGTTTATGCGAGGACAACTTTTTTTTTTCATTTTTTTGTGTGGTTTGTCACACACACACACACACACACACACACACACACACACACACACACACACACACACACACACACTATGTTGAATCGCATGTATAATAACCATTAATTTGAAATGTCACTACCTTTGATAACTGAATTACAGTGTACACAATTAAGGCAACGGAAAGTTCCACTACGTGTAGTCTCAGGCCTCCCAGTTACTTTCCCTCCCATATCCACATGGACCAATCTGTCTCTCAAGTTTGGTGCCATTTTATAGGACACAAGTGGGGGATTCTGGAACTGGGCCACCTCAGGAAAACTGTCCGCCAGTAGATACCAGTGTTTCTTGATAATCTTAGCAATGTTGTCACTCTGCGTATTATACCTGGTGATAAATGGAATTCGATCAGATATATTTCTTCTCTTATATATTAATCTACGTCTATCTGGTCCAATTTTGAGCCTCATGTGCTGACTGAACAACAGCATCAGAGGGATATCCTTGCGTCAAAAATCTATCAGTCATCTGGGTAAGTCTCTGTTGCTTGAAGGATACCCAAAGTGACATGTGACATGATGAAATAGACATGTGTATGTACAGTGCCTAGCACAAATAACTATGCTGTGTTCCTTTTTTTTTCCTTTCTCTGCCTGAAATAGTTAAATATTAGGTATGCAAGTGGCTGACTCAGTCCTGACTCAGACAGGAAGTGACTACAGTGTGACCCTCACTGATCAGAAATTCCCCTTTTTACCTCTTTCTTGCTCTCAGAAGCCATTTTCTGCTAGGGAAGTGTTTTATAGTTGGTATTTCTCATCAGTGAGGATCACACTGTAGTCACTTCCTGTCTGAGTCAGCCTCTTACATACCTGATATTTAACTCTTTCAGACAGAGGGAACAAAAAAAAAAAAAAAAAAAAAGGAACACAGCATGGTTATTTGTGCTAGGCACTGTACATACACGTCTATTATATCATGTCACTTCGGGTATCCTTTAACCTCTCTAGCGTTCTGGACGAGCTAGGCTCGTCCAGAGACGCCGGAGGCCACCGCTCAGGCCCTGCTGGGCCGATTTTAATATTTTTTTTTAAAACACGCAGCAAGCACTTTGCTTGCTGCGTGTCCTACACGATCGCCGCCGCTACCTGACGCGAAAGTGGGCCCCCCACGCAGACCCCATGCGCAGCCTCGCCAATCGCCGCCAGGCTGCGCTTTGGGGTGGATCGGGAGTCCCTGTGACGTCACAACGTCGATGACATCATTCCGTTTGTCGCCATGGCGACGGGGGAAGCCCTCAAGGAAATCCCGCTCAGAACAGGATTTCCTGACGGGGATAGGCGCCGGCGGCGATCAGAGGGGTGGGAGGGATACGGCAGGGAGGGGGGTATCATGTAGCTAGCGCTAGGCTAGCTACATGATTAAAAAAAAAAATATATATATATATATATATATATATATATATATATATATATATATATATATATATATATATATATATATATATATATATATATATATATATATATATATATATATATATATATCCATGCGCAGCTGTGCGGCTGCACATAATCAAAATGCCCAGCAGGTTAACTGTCTCATCATCCACTATAGTGTGAACCCGTCGTTGCTGACCAATTGGGATGGACCTTCTAGTAGCCCACAGATGAAAACTCCCGTAATGCAAAAGGGAGTTAACATCCGTGGGCTTGACATAGAGGTCCGTGACTAACCTATCGCCAGCCCTACTCACAAGGGTGTCCAAGAACTCCCTTTTGCATTACGGGCATTCTCATCCAGGGGCTACTAGAAGGTCCGTCCCAATTGGTCAGCTTCTCTTGGTTCATAATATCTTTTCATGGGACAAACACTGAAAATGTGACACTTTGACGCGATGTAAAGTAAAACAAGATGACACCTTCTTAATGTGAACCCGATGAAAGAGTGATATGGAGACTGTCATATTTGTTTCCTTTTAAGTAATACCAGTTGCCTGGCAGCCCTGCTGGTCTATTTGGCTTCAGTAGAGTCTGAGTAACACCAGAAACAAGCATGTAGCTAATCTTGTCAGTTCTGACAATATTGTCAGAAACACCTGATCTGCTGCAGGTATTCCTTATAAGTAAATAAATATGTCAGCCTCCATATCACTCTAACATTGGGTTCACTTTAAAACAGAAGGCATTTGCGATTATTCAGATTTGAGTGAGCATATGATGTCTCCCACACTGGGAACTTTAGGGCTGGTTCAGATGGACGCTTGCGGAGCGTTTACCACAAGTGTTTGGAACGTGGCGGTAAACGCTCCCATTCAAGTGAATGGGAGCGTTAACACCGAGCTTTTGCGCACGTTTACACGATCGTGGCATTCAGGTCCCGATTTTTGCTAGCGTTCGAGCTGCCCCTGGAAGCGACATGTTGTAGCTTCCAGGGGGCGGTCAACCGCGATGGCTAATGTCCCCCTAGGGGAAGAAAAAACACAACCGCATCGGAACGCGACGGCTACTGAAAGCCTGACCACGCAGGCGCCGCAACGCCCCCAAACGCGATGCCACACAGACATCCGTCTGAACCAGCCCTAAAACTCACCAGCTAAAATTCCAGCATCGTCTCCATGGCAGCAGGACGTCACATGATTCGCAGACAGGACATTGCCAGCAGGTAATACAGTGGCACGTCCTGACAGCGAGTCATGTGACACTGGAATCGGTGCTGAGGTGAGTTCCAAATCCCCCTCAACTCGGGAGGGAGGGAAGGAGAGATATCAGCGGCCTAGAAGCAGCACACGCTGGCCTAGGCTATAAGAGGATTGGCAACACCTTGAAACTAGGCTGCAGCACAATGGTCAAGATCATAGAGTGGTTTAACAAGACAGGTTCCGGCCTGATCGCTCCCTCATTGTCCTCCTCCGCCTTCTCATTTTTTCAGCAATTGCCCCCAGTCCGGGGTCAGCTGCGCATATGAGCCGCATGCATGCTCCGGTTGCCTGGAGCGTTCTGCACCCATACTACTACAATGGGAGAGCGTGCAGACAAGCTGTGCTGACTGGACGACTTACCGGGGCCGGTTGCAGACAAACCAGGCAGCGACTGAGGATGACAATGGAATGATCAGATCTTTTTAAGGCCTCATCTCAGGTATACTTTAAAACTAGGCCTGCACGATTTTGGGAAAAAAATTTAATTGCAATTTTTTTTCTGTCAAAAATTACAATTTCGATTTTTTTACGATTTTCTTCAAATCAAGCTTCACTATTGCTGAATTTCTTGGAGATTAAATCAAACTCCAGTTCTGGTTCTGTTGAAGCCATTTCACAACCAAAAGCACAAGGAGCTGGAGCAGCTACCATAACAGATCCTGGGCAGTGAGTGGGCACTGGTGGTGATCCGAGTTGCTAAGAGTTTGCTCGACAAGATAGTGGACAGGACTGGAGACAGAGAGAATACCACAGCTGCAGCAGATCCTGGGCAGTAGCCACTTACTGGGCAGTGTGTGTTGTTTGCTCGACAGGACAGTGGAGAGATTACAGATCCTGGGTGGGAAGTGGGCAAATGTACAGCTGCAGCATAGTGTGACCACGGTAGACAGAGTTTAAGTGCAGATCCTTCTCCTCCACGTGCTGGCTGCGTTACACTACTTAGCACCGGTCTGCCCCCTTTGGCCGGAAGGAGGAGGTGCGCTGCACGGCCAACACAAATATTTCTACGCATTGGACGCATAAATTAATACGCATAAAAAGACCACAGCAAAACACTTAAAATTGGACTCATGAAAAAAAAAAACCAAAAAAAACCGCCACTATGGTGATTAGGAAATCGTCTTGCCGCAAATCGCGATAATTTTAAAACGATTAATCGTGCAGCCCTACTTTAGACTACACATCGCATCAAATTCAAATTAGCCAGCATGGCTGTGGTCTCAGAAGGAAGCCACTTCTAAAGAGGATGTACAAGAAAGCCCGCAAACAGTTTGCTGAGGACAAGCAGACTAAAGACACGGATTACTGGTACCATGTGCTATGGTCTGATGAGACAAAGATAAAATGATATTGTTTAGATGGTGTCAAGCAAGTGTGGCAGCAACCAGGTGAGGAGAACAAAGATAAGTGTGTCTTACTTACAGTCAAGCATGGTAGTGGGAGAGTCATGGTTTGTGAGACTGCATGAGTGCTGCCGGCAATGTGTACTGGAACATGCTGAGGCTGAGCACCATCCTCTCCCTTCGCAAACTGAGCCACAGGGCAGTATTCAAACATGATGACGACTTAAAACACAACTCCAAGATGACCACTTCCTGCTAAAGAAACTGAGGATAAATGTGCATGTCTCCAGACCTAAACCCTATTTAGCATCTGTGGGGAATCCTCAAACGGAAGGTGTAGGAGCCTCCTACACCTTCTGTTTGAGAATTCCCCACAGATGCTAAATCGGGTTTAGGAGCGCAAGGTCTCTGACATCCACCAGCTTCAGTAAAAGGATTCCAATTTGTGAAGATCTAGTGAACTCCATGCACAAGAGGGTATATGGCAGTGCTGGAAAATAATGGTTCGCACAAAAATATTAACACTTTGGGCAGAATTGTGACATCCTTCACGTAGGGGGTGTACTCACTTTTATTGCCTGCAGTTAATGGCTGTACATTGAGTTATTTTGAAGGGACAGAAAATGTACAAGGTGTACAGACTACTTTACATTTTTTTCAAAGTGTCATATCTTCAGTGTTGTCCCACAAAAAAAAAGTAATAAAATATTTACTAAAATGTGTGAGGTGTACTCACTTTTGAGAGATACTATAGGTGCCCCAGCTATGAAAACGTATAATAATAATAATAGTGTGTGACTGTGGTGAGAACATTCGAGTGTAAGCATCTCTGGTGCAGAGACTAATGGGAATGGATCAGTGATCTCTGTACAGCGCTGTACAATATGTCAGAGCTATACAAATATACAACAATAATTGTGTGTGATTGTGGGGAGCATGTTAGAGTGTAAGCTCCTCTGGTGCAGAGACTGAAGGGAATGAGCTATAATAGGTGGATCAGTGATCTCCATATACTTAAGTTAGGATCACGTAAAGATAAATGATTTCTTATATCACCTCCTGCTCTGCCAGTGCCAGCAGCCTCCACTTCCTCCAGCTTCTCCTCCTGTAACTTCCTGTTTGTTGCTCCTCCCCGTTCCTGGCTCTGCAGTGCACGTGGTATATGTGTGAGACAAGCAAAGACTGAGCGAGAAATCTAAGATCTGGAGTGGAATTACAATGTACGAGTCATGGAAGATAAAAGAAAACTAAACAATCGACAATAGAAATGGTTCCTATGAATAAAAGAAGATAAATGATTAAATAGATATAGGTATGATGGTAAATTTGCAATGATTAGCCATCAGCATTGTTTTCTGTATTGCTTGTTGACATCTGGCTACCTATACTTGGGGGTGATATATGGCTATATATACTGGGGGGTCATCAAGCTACCTATAGTGGGGGGTCACTTGGCTACCTATACTCGGGTAACATCTGGCTACCTTTTACTGGGGGGTGTCTTGCTATCTATTCTGGAGGGACATCTGGCTACTACCTATAATAGGGGGACATCCAACTACCTATACTGCAGGAACTTCCGGTCACCTATACTGGGGGGGGGGGGGGGGGGGGCATCCTTTCAACAGGGTGGCTGAGGAGGGGGGCCCCAAATGTATTGCTCTGCTTGGGGCCCTGTGTGGTCTTAATCCGGCTCTCCTCCCAATATACTCAAGTCCACAGGGGCAACGTAATAAGTATACAACTTCCAGACCCTTTTCTAGGGGCTGGGAGTTGTGCAACCGCCCTGAGCGCTATGAGGAAGGGGGGCGCCTGTTAATCAGGAAGTAGAGTGTGTATCAGCGGTTATACAGAAGAGACCAGCAGCAAGTGAGCAGCGACAGAAGGGATCCCTGGGGAGAGGAAGGGAGGGAGAAGTTGGGCTCCCTTCCACGTAGCTCCACATGAGACTCCCCCTCTATCACCAATGGGAAGGGCACCTACCTATCTAACCTGTACTGAAGGCACCAAACCTATCTAACCTATACTGGCAGCACCTACCTAGCTAAGCTATACTGGGGGCACATACCTAGCTAAGCTATACTGGGGGCACATACCTAGCCTAGCTATACTGGAGACACCTACCTATCTAACCTATACTGTGGGCTCCTACCTATCTAACCTATACTGTGGGCTCCTACCTATCTAACCTATACTGTGGGCACCTTCCTATCTAACATATAATGTGGGTACCTACCTACCTATCTAACCCATACTGTGGGCACCTACCTATCTAACCTATACTGGAGGCACCTACCTATCTAACTTATACTGTGGGCACCTACCTATCTAACATGGCGTCAATTCACCAGAGAGGATTTACTAAGAGAAAAAAGGTAGGTAGTTTATCTCATGAGGTATTTTAACACTCTGGAGTCAATTCACCAGTGTGAGAGGACAGAGAGAAAAGTGTTCGATAGTGTAACGATCGGTGAAGCACAGAGAGGATCTGATTACCAGTGATCTGCAGAATCACTGGGAATACAGATGTATACCAGATTATACGTGATCTGCAGTATCACTGATAATCCGATATACTAGCTAACCTCTGTTCACCTGAGTAGAGTGTAGTGTTTGGTGTAACAGTAACACTTAGAGGACTAGGCCTCAGTGCAGCACGGGGTACTGCACAGATTCCTTCCGCAGACCTGAGCTCTCCAAGACGGGAGGAGTCAGACTGACAGTAGGAAGGACAGACTGGAAGTAACCTTCAGGAGGAAGGATTACTAACAGAGTGAGGAACCGCCTCTAACAGTAAGGTCGGTTCTCGAGGTCGGACAAGCCAGGTCGTACACACACGGACAGATAAAGTACAAGATCAGGAGGCAAAGGCGGAGTCAAAGTACAGGCAGGGTTCAGCAACAGGGTATCAGATATATCGGGGTACAAAATCAGGAGGCAGAAGCAGAGTCAAGGAACAAGCCGGGGTTCGGCAACAGAGTATCAGAAATATCGAGGTACAAGATCAGAGTTCAGGAGGATAGTCAAGGCAGGCAAAAGTCATAACATATAATCACAACCAAACTAGTACTTTAGCTATCAACAGAATCTAGCTAAGTGTAGGATTACAGCTCCAGCTGGTCCCGGCACACTTGTGGATCTGCCTACGGATCTGGGTGCTCCCACATATGTGATCGCACGCCAGACAAGGAGCAAGTGAACAACCAGCAGTATATATACTCTAGGACCTTTCCAGGACCTCCCTAATTGCTGGTCCAATGAGAGCAGTGGAATTTGTCAGCTGACCCAGCTGGTCAGCCGACACCCTTCTAACTGCTATTTAAACTCTGCCTCTGCGCTCGCGCGCGCGTGTAAGTCTGAATCCTGGTGGACTATCAGTCCCAGCCACACCAGTACTGTCATGCAATGTATCTAGTGCGGGGGCCGCCGCACTGCCTATGCGGCATGCGGCGTTTTTTCCGCGTTGTGACGCCATGCTGGACGCGGGAACAGCCGCCTCACCTCGAGAGACGGCGGCCTTTCCGCGTTTCCTTACAGATAGCAGGGGATAATGGAGAGATATGCATGAGGAAAGTGTGAGAAAGCAGAGAGTTAGGTAGTCGGTATTAATGATTTACATGGGATACTTTTCCTCTCTGTAAGCTTGAAAGTGAAGCATTGTGGGTAGGAGGCGGAGGTTTACCACTACCTGACCAGAGTATTCCCGCCTTTTACTGCCGGATCATATCATAAATCATATCACGAGTGAGTCTGAACTTCTTCACCACCTCTGTCTCAGTAAAAGAACTGTTCTCTCACGAAAAATACGAGGGGCGATTAAACAGACCCTCCTCCTGCGCCTTCTTCTCCTCATAATAGAAGCAAGCTCTAAGGCCTAGTGCACACCAGAGCGGTTCGGCTGCGTTTTGCTATCCGCTTGCGACTGCAGATATGCTTGGGTAATGTATTTCAATGGGCTGGTGCACACCAGAGCGGTTCGGCTGCGTTTTGCTATCCGCTTGCGACTGCAGATATGCTTGGGTAATGTATTTCAATGGGCTGGTGCACACCAGAGCGGGAGGCGTTTTGCAGAAACGCATACTCCCGGGCTGCTGCAGATTTTGGATTGCGGAGGCGTTTCTGCCTCAATGTTAAGTATAGGAAAACACAAACCGCTCTGAAAAACGGCACTTCAGAGCGGTTTGCCAGGCGGTTTTTGTTACAGTAGCTGTTCAGTAACAGCTTTACTGTAACAATACATGAAATCTACTACACCAAAAACGCTTCACAAAACCGCAAAATGCTAGCTGAAACGCTACAGAAAAATAAGAAAAAGCGTTTCAAAATCTGCTAGCATTTTGCGGATCTGCTAGCGGTTTTTGGTGTGCACCAGGCCTAACAGAGTAAGCTCAAAAGGCTCCATCTTCCACAGCAGCAGCTGCTGTGTGAAAACCACGATATCTCCAGGTTCATTCAGGGGATAAAGAGATGAAAAAATAACGAATGGCCACACCCCCTTTCTTCCCTGGTGAATTGTGATTTGGAGAAAAACTAACTACTATCACTTATTTATCTCATACTTATCTCACATTTATCTCTTGCATTTCTCTCTGTCGATATTTTCCCCTATACTTCTGGAGAATTGCTATTTGGAGATATCACAGGAGGTAAATTACCTCCCAAGAGATAAATAGGTTGGTACCTACCTACGTATCTAACCTATACTGTGGGCACCTACCTATCTAACCTGTACCGTTGGTAACTATACTGGCTACCTATATTGGAGGCACCTACCTAGCTTACCTATGCTGAGGGCAGCTAGCTATCAAACCTATACTGGGAGCCGCTATACTGGCTACATATATTGGAGGCACCCACCTAGCTAACCTATACTGGGGGCAACTATACTGGCTACCTATACTGGAGGCACCTACCTGGCTATCCTATTCTGTTACTGCTCTTGCTCCTCCCCTTGCCTGCTTTCTATTGGCATCTGTCAGCCGGGGACATGCATTCCCCCAGAGTCATTCGTCGCGGCAGAAATTCCTGCTGTTCGTTCCTGCAGAGCGGTTGCTGGCAGAAGCAATGTCTGTAGCATTCCTGCTCTGCTTCCCTGCCGTTATGAACGACTCTGGAAGCATGCGTGTCCCCGGCCTGCGTGTGTCCCCGAACGGCTCTGTGTGCATTGCGTGTGTCCCCGGGCTGACAAATGTCAATAGGAGGCAGGCAAGTGGAGGAGCCAGAGCAGTAGCAGAATAGCTGAGCCGCAAGGAATCAATTCACTTCGGGTATTGGCCGCAGTGTGACGGCCACTTCTAGTTTTGACCGGCCAGAACCCGAAGTGGCCAGACTTCGGGTTCTCGGGTTCTGGCTGTAACATATACACAAGGGTGGTGTCTGTGGAGCAGGATAGTTTTACACCTGGGTGCTATCCTCATACTTATTCATTGATCCAGAATTATCTACAGAGTTACGCTATGTGTCAATAGGAGGCTATGATGTCAATAGTAGGCGACTATATGTTTATATTATAGGAAGCTATACAGCCATGGTTAGTGCAGGTGGAATATTATACAATGCAATTACATGTCTATAGCGCTTTTCTCCCATAGGACACTATATACAGTGCTGACTGCTGACATCTTCCGCAGCGCTGTACAGAGTAAATTGTTTTACCATTTTAAGTGGACCTGAACTCTTGCACAGGACATAAAGAAAACAGAGAAATGCACCCTGTATGTATTTAGAGAGTTTAGCCTGTCTAATTCCCCCTCACCTGTGCCTTATCACAAGTGTAATTTGAACTCTCAGCCGTGTCAGCTGGATGCCTCGGCAGAGCAGCTGATTTGTAAATATAGGATGTTAACCATATGTCTACTTCCATGAAAGCAGGAAGTAGACACACTGCAGATTTATTGCAAGATTTGTATCAGCTGTAACAAGGAAATGTTATACCACCAATGCATCCAGGCTAATGCTACACCAGAAAGCTATTTATAATGAGCTACTGACCTCTATAGAGTATGCTGACTAAACATTCCCTGTCAGCCTGTTTCCAGTAATTTTATCGTTACTTTATTTCCATCAGTGTATTGACAAAAATGTTTGGTTTGACTATGATGATGTCCTTACCTGGAGCATCAAAACTATGTGTTGTACAACAGCACTGTATACTATGGGATTGATTCACTATAACAAATAGCGTGCCTTATCAGAGTAGCATTGCGAGCGCTACGAACTTATGCCTGCTAGTTGGCAATGACGAGAGCGCCACTCGTCCTGCCCTGAGCCCCTGCGGGTCCAATCACTTTAAAGGACAGTATTCCCATACTTTGATTGACCCAATAGGCTGCCTGTCACTTGATAGGAAACTTGACAGGCAGCCTATTGGACCAATCAAAGTTCGGGGATAATGTCCTTTAAAGTGATTGGACCTGCAGGGTCTCGGGGCAGGACGAGTGCAGCTCTCACCATTGCCAATTAGCAGGCATAAGTTTGTAGCGCTAGCTATGCTACTCTGATAAGGCATGTGGACTCTGATAAGGCACGCAATTTGTTATAGTAAATTAAGCCCTCTGTTTTTAATTGCCGTTGGTCAAAAATCTGAATTGTAATGCTCTGCCTCTGAAGAAGCGGCTGTGAATTGTAACGCTTTGCCTCTGAAGAAGCGGCTGTGAATTGTAATGCTCTGCCTCTGAAGAAGCGGCTGTGAATTGTGACGCTCTGCCTCTGTGAAAAAGCGGCTGTGAATTGTAAATGCTCCGCCTCTGAAAAAGCGGCTGTGAATTGTAACGCACTGCCTCTGAAGAAGCGGCTGTAAATTGTAACGCTCTGCCTCTGAAGAAGCGGCTGTGAATTTTAACGATCTGCCTCTGAAGAAGTGGCTGTGAATTGTAACGCTCTGCCTCTGAAGAAGCAGCTGTGAATTGTAACGCTCTGCCTCTGTGAAAAAGCGGCTGTGAATTGTAAATGCTCTGCCTCTGAAAAAGCAGCTGTGAATTGTAACGCACTGCCTCTGAAGAAGCGGCTGTAAATTGTAACGCTCTGCCTCTGAAGAAGCGGCTGTGAATTTTAACGATCTGCCTCTGAAGAAGTGGCTGTGAATTGTAACGCTCTGCCTCTGAAGAAGCGGCTGTGAATTTTAACGCTTTGCCTCTGAAGAAGCAGCTGTGAATTGTAATGCTCTGCCTCTGAAGAAGCGGCTGTGAATTGTAATGCTCTGCCTCTGAAGAAGCGGCCGTGAATTGTAACGCTCTGCCTCTGTGAAAAAGCAGCTGTGAATTGTAACGCACTGCTTGAAGAAGCGGCTGTGAGTTGTAACGCTCTGCCTCTGAAGAAGCAGCTGTGAATTGTAATGCTCTGCCTCTGAAGAAGCGCCTGTGAATTGTAACGCTCTGCCTCTGAAGAAGCGGCTGTTTGTAAAAGCCATGAAACGTGCATTAGGCTGTGTTCACTTATATTATGTGACTCATGAGCTTTTATCATTGTTTGTCATATCTAACTGTGAATGGACATTGTAATTAAAAGCTACATTTTACGACTATATCCTGTTTCGAGCCTTAAAACCCTCATATTATTTTTCATGACATTTATACAGTGCTGACATCTTCTGCAGCACTGTAGAGGATATATTGTCTTGCCACAGTGGACCTGAACTCTTGCACAGGACAAAAGGAAAACATAGAGAAATGCACCCTGTATATATTTAGAGAGTTTAGCCTGTCTAATTCCCGGTCATGTGTGACTAATACAACTGTAATTTGATCTCACAGCTGTGCCAGCTGGGTGCCTCAGCAGAGCAGTTAATTTGTAAACACAGGATGTGAACCCTATGGGGTTGATTCACTAAACCATGCTAACACAACGGCCGCGCTATGTGCCTCGTGTAAAGTTTTACGCATGCTAACAAAGGTTTGCGCTTGGCACAACGCACGTTAAAATACGCTTTGCGCCGCGTTAACACGCACAAACCGTTGTTAGTGCACTTAAAACTTTACGCGCGTGATGTGCATGGCGCAGCCGTGCACTGTGTTAGCACGGTTTAGTGAATCAACCCTTATGCCTGCTTCCATGAAAGCAGGAAGTAGACACACTGTAGATTTATTGCAGGATTTGGATCAGCTGTAACAAAGAGATGTTTTTCTTTAAAGGATACCGTAGTCCTTATGAAAATTTAAACAAGGGGGAGCAGGCATGTGAAGTGGGCTCTCCTCACGTCCACTGCTCCGCCCATTCTCCTCCACCCCCCTCTGTTATGATGCGCTGACTCTCCAAAGCTACTTCCTGGTTGGGCGGTTTGGTGAAGACTGCGCAGGTGCTGCCTGGTGATGCATCTTCGAATGTGTGCCCGTGATCGGGAGCGCTCTGCGCAGGTGCACTATGCAGTTGTGACAGTACGCCAGCGCAGAGCGCTCCAGGACACACGATTCAAGGACACACATCACCGGGCAGCACCTGCTCAGTCTTCGCCGACCCTCCTGACATCAGACACCTGTGCACTGTGGGGGAATCTGGCTACCTATACTGTACACTGTGGGGGACATCTGCATACCTATACACTGTGGGGGAATCTGGCTACCTATACACCAGGGGAGACATCTGGCTACCAATACACTGTGGGGGAATCTGGCTACCTATACACTGTGGGGGAATCTGGCTACTTATATACTGGTTGGGAATCTGGCTACTTATATACTGGTTGGGAATCTGGCTACCTATACACTGTGGGGTAACATCTGGCTACCAATGCACGTGGGGGGGCATCTGGCTACCTATACACTGTGGGAGACATCTGGCTACCTATACACCAGGGGAGACATCTGGCTTCTTATACAATGTGTGGGAATCTGGCTACCAATACACTGTGGGGGAATCTGGATACCTATACACTGTGGGGGAACATCTGGCTACCTATACACTGTGGGGGGACATCTGGCTACCAATACACTGTGGGGACATCTGGCTACCTATTCACTGTGGGGGGCATCTGGCTACCCAATCACTGTGGGGGGCATCTGGCTACCTATACACTGTAGGGGACATCTGGCTACCTATTCGCCGTAGGGGGGCTTCTGGCTACCTGTGCACTGTGGGGGACATCTGGCTACCTGTTCGCTGTGGGGGGGGGGGCATCTGGCTACCTGTGCACTGTGGGGGACATCTGGCTACCTATTTGCTGTAGGGGGGCTTCTGGCTACCTGTGCACTGTGGGGGACATCTGGCTACCTAACTGTTCGCTGTGGGGGGGGGGGGGGGGGGCATATGGCTACCTGTGCACTGTAGGGGACATCTGGCTACCTATTCGCTGTAGGGGGGCATCTGGCTACCTGTGCACTGTGGGGGACATCTGGCTACCTGTTCGCTGTGGGGGGGGGGGGGGGGGGGGGCATCTGGCTACCTGTGCACTGTGGGGGACATCTGGCTACCTATTTGCTGTAGGGGGGGCTTCTGGCTACCTGTGCACTGTGGGGGACATCTGGCTACCTAACTGTTCGCTGTGGGGGGGGGGGGGGCATATGGCTACCTGTGCACTGTAGGGGACATCTGGCTACCTATTCGCTGTAGGGGGGCATCTGGCTACCTGTGTACTGTGGGGGACATCTGGCTACCTATACACTGTGGGGCACATCTGGCTACTTATACACTGTGGAGGAATCTGGCTACCTATGCACTGTGGGGAACATCTGGCTACCTATATAGTGTGAAGATTAGGACTGCATAATAAACACAGACTGGAATTTGGACAGGAGTATTAAGGGCCGGGACCACAATATCCTGTATAATGGCCGAGGTACAGCAGTCACACCTCCAGGGACACTGCCCTGCAGAGCTCAGTCCCTAATATCTGCACTGGGACAGGACAGAGAAATATAAAGTTATGACTAATGTCCGGTTTGCAGCTTACATAGGACTGCAGTTTTTCCACTAACAGGATCACACTGACATAATTAGGCAAACATTTAACACAGTTATAGTTTATTTTTACACAAACAGGATTTAACTTAATATTAAGATGTTCAACATATTACATAAAGGTAACACTGTATTGTATACACCACATTGTGTATAGAACATTTTAAAGAAAATTATATATGTAACAAGATATTATGAATAAATGTGTCAGATCTCGTGCGCGCCACCTGCTGGTCTGACTGGTGATTTTGATACGCAGCAATTTTTCAGTAACCTGCTGAATCTACAGGCCTCTAAATCTACAAAGGTCCAAGACATGACTTGATGTGGAATTGACTGTTCAGTTCTCTATGAGTAGACAGGAACACCGTTAACTCCCACAGGTGTCCACCACGACACAGTTCTCTGCTGTCTACCACTGATCCGAAGGAGACACTCCCCCTAGTGGTGGTGACAGTACATAGGTGGGGAACTGATAACAGCCGTCTTAGCACATAGACTGGCACATGGAGCCCACAGCATTGCCGCCTATTACCCCTGTCCTCTGTGTGCCTAGACTACAGTCATCTCACCTGTGGCTTCATAGGGGCGGAGTCACAGATGATTTGGTTTTAGTAAAATAACACGCCCTCTCACCAGTATGAAGGGGATCTTTCCATTGTTCTGAGCAGAGCTGGTGAATAACGGAGACTTTTTGTTTCTTACCACAGAGGATGGTGGTCAGTAGGTCAGAATTATTGCCAACACTGCCGTGTTTCCTCCATCATTAAGGTTCGGAATTTCCTGAAAGGGGATGAACCATAACCGGCGTCAGCAGTTGTTGGTTCTCGTCTGTGTGACTTTTCAGGTGCTTTAGCAGGTAACACTCGTCAGTGAAGGTAATTCCACCCTATGAACATGGAACAGCCTGTTTGCCCATGTGACTTTTCTGGTGCTTAAGAAAATCTGGCTTGCTTGTGAAACATTTCCCACACTCTCCACATGAAAAGGGAACATTGCCTGTGTGTCTTTTCTTGTGGTTTAGAAGGTTTGCCTTGCGAGTGTAAGTTTTCTTACAGACTAAACAGGCAAAAGGCCGCTCTCCTGTGTGAATTTTCTGATGTGAATGAAGGTTTCCTTTCTGTGTGAAACATTTCCCACACTCTGAACATGAAAATGGGCGCTCACCTGTGTGAATTCTCTGATGCGTAACTAAATCTGGCTTCTGTGTGAAACATTTCCCACACTCTGCACATAGAAAGGGGAATTTTCCTGTGTGGCTTCTCTCGTGGTTTTGAAAGTCTATGCTGCGAGTGAACATTTTTTCACAGACTAAGCATGTGAAAGAACGCTCTCCCTTGTGACATCTCTGGTGAGTAACAAGGGCTTTTTTAGTAATGAAATCCTTCCCACACTCTGCACAAAAATAAAGACACTCATCTGTGTGAATTCTCTGATGTCTAGCTAGGTGTCCTTTTCATAGAAAACGTTTCCCACACTCTGAGCATGAAAATGAACACCTGCCTGTGTGAATTTTCTGGTGTCTAATTAGGTATACTTTCCTTAGAAAACATTTCCCACACTCTGAACATGAAAATGACCTGCCTTCTTTATATGAACTCTGGTGTATAAGAAGTGATTTCCCGGTAAAACATTTATCAAAGTCAGGATACGAGAATATCTCGTCAGCTCCGGAACTAACAGAACTTATTTTACTAGAAAATTCCTCAGGATTAGAGGGATCCGGTGATCTCTCCTCATGGCAAAGTCTGTAATGTGTATTTCCAGTAATGGGGTTTCCTCCTGGAGAACATTGTGTGTCGCCATTGTCTTCTGCAGCATCATCTGGTGGGGAGAAAAGACATCCCTCTGAGGGGCTCCCCATATTCTGGTCATCTGTTGGGAAACATTGGAGATAGAAGGACATTTATGGAGTGGAACACATACATTTGCTCAAAAAGAAACATACATACATAGGTTACTACAGTGTCTACCATTCTATTGTGCACCTTGGGAACTCACTGTGACTCCAAAACATTTGATGGGATGGATTTGTATGTAGCCTTCATAACAGAATAACACCAGTGTGCAGAGCCTCTGGATTGTCGTCGGGTTGATATGATTATTATTTAGTACTTATATAGTACTGACATCTTACGCTGTGTTGTACAGAGTATATTGTCTTGTCACCTAACTGTCCCTCAGAGATGCTCACAATCTAATCCCTACCATAGTCCTATGTCTATGTATGTATCATGTAGTGTATGTATCATAGTCTAGGGACAATTTAGGGGGAACCAATTAACTTATCTGTACGTTTTTGGGATGTTGGATAAAACCAGGGTGCCTGGAGGAAACCCACGTAGACACAGGGAGTACATACAGACTCCTTGCAAATGTTGACCTGGCTGAGATTCAAACCATTATCCATTTTACTGCAGTCGTAAAGTGCCACAGAGATGATGGATGATGGTGGATGATGGTGGATGATGATGGTGGATGGATGATGGTGGATGGATGATGGTGGATGGATGATGGTGGATGGATGATGATACATATTTGTACAAAACAGGCAGTGATTACGATGCTGATTAACGCAGTGTGGACGATTTCTACCTGTTTACCATGGGGGGGGGTTATTTCAAGAGATGGCCAGTGAGATACTAATATACTAATATTATTGAACTGCATGTACATTGAACACAGATTGGAAATGAGCCAGTTAAAATCAAATTTAGTATAAGTATATAATATAGTAGAAGTGCATTTAATTGTCACATTTAATTTGCATACAACCCGGATGTATTGGCCACCTAATGATCATCTTCAGTCACCGCCTTGTTAAAGTGGAATAAAACTATGACATAATATTCAATAAAAATGTGTTTTCCAACTTTTTATTACCCATACAGTTACCATATTAGCTATTGCACACAAGTAATATTGTCTATTTATAAATTCTCAAAGTACAGTTTATCTGCTTTAAAAGCGGACATTGCAAGTTATTGCATAGCTGCTATATTTATATATTAAAATCTATCCAGTGATCACTTCTCAGCTCAACTCAGTTTCGACAGTTTGCTAATGTTTACTAAATGTATCTGACTAAGAAATGTAAACAAAAGATAATGTTATCCCCTCTTCAGATGTGGTCAGAAGCTTTCCACTAAAGCAAGGAGCCTTCCACTGAAGAACAATTTGCTGTGTTTAACTGTTTGAATGCTGTTCTGCTACAATTTTTTTACGTGGCGGCAGATTTTATGCTCTTTTAGAACAAAAAGGAAATTCTGAGTTTCATATAAGAAGCAGAGCAAATAGCAACATAAGCCCCTCACATTAATTACCCCACCTCCTCGGCACTGGGAAGGGGTAAGTGCCCATGGGGTTAATTCACTAACCTTAATGTGCTTCAACAGTGCGAGTTATATAATCTTGTGTGCGCTAACAAGGTAGCAGAACTTAATGACATCACTGTGCAACCTTCACAAGCTAGTGGCAGAGTAGCCTGCGTAACTAAGCAATGGCCGATGCTTACAATAGCCACACGCTAGTGAAGTATTGCTACGACGATACTTCACTAGCGTGGCCGCTACTATGATAATTAACATAATAGCAGGAGAGCTGGTGAAGTATCGCGTTTGCGATACATTACTACTGCGCAGCTATTGTAAGCATCACCATTTCTTAGTTACGTACGCTACACTACCACCAGCACAAGTAGGGGATAACTAGCGCTGTTCAATCGTGTGAAGGTCAGTGAATCAATCCCATTGTCCTTAAAATGACCCCTAATGCGAAAAATTCCAAAAAGGTAAAAAACAAACAAACAAGTGTATGCATATGTATACAATGTGCAGTTGTTTTAACATAAAATGCACTATAAATTTGTTTTCTCCTATGTCGCTGTCATTTACAACAATCCATAGAAATTTGACAGATCTGACAGGTTTTGTACTAGTCCATCTCCTCATGGGGCATTCTCATGGATTTCTTTATTTTCCAAAGCACTTCCTGAACAGAAGTTGCTCAGTCCAACTCCCAAAATAGAAAGTAGGTATGCTGCACGGCATCGTTGTTTAGATACTTCCCAAGGAGTGTTTTTGTAAATATAAAGGAGATAAGGAGAATCCCCCATAATGAGATGGACTAGTCCAAAATCTGTCAGATTTTCACATGTTGCTGTAAGTAACATAAGAGAAAAGTAATTTATAGTGCTTTATACTCTGGGAGAAATATAGTATGTGTACACATTTAGTGCTCCTTTAACACTGGGAGTGTCAGGAAAAGCAAAGTTACCTCTGTAGCGGAGAGCGGCGTGACCGCCACTCCCGCGTCTGACGTCACAGCGGTTCCCGCCGCTACCTCCTCGGCATCGCTTCCCACCAGGTCAAGTCTCTCCAGGGCGCATCTCAGCAGAAGGGCACACGCGCGCGCACACAGAGACAGGACCTTTATGCGCTGAGAAGAAAGGTCAGCTGACCGGCCGGTCAGCTGACATCTGGGAACTGACTCCTGCCGCCTGATTGGTTGTGAGGTGTGGGCGGAACTGCGGGGATTATCCCTGCATTTAAGTCCTGGGCTGTCAGTTCTACTTTGTCTGCTGTTGATGATACTTTGCGATTAAGCTCTCAGACCTTAGATAGTTCCAGTGTGCTTTGATCCAGGAGGAAACCGGGGATTTCACACAAGATAAGAATGGTTTGATAGCTATAATTATAATTGATATTGTTTTTATGTGTATAGACCTTGCCTGAACTCTCAACTATCCTTTGCCTCACGATTCTGTACTCTGCTTATCTGTCCTGTTGCCGACCCCGGCCTGACCTCGATTCTGCTCTAGCCTTCTGATTTTGTACTTCCGCATATCTGATTGCTGCCGACCTTGGCTATCCTCCGACTACGTTTCTGTTTGCCGATTTTGTACTGCTACCTGACCGATCAGTTACCGACCCTGCCTGTACGACCTCTCCATCTCTAATGATAGTCCCAACAGCCAGGGGCTATCACTTGAGAGTGCTCCTGAGATACTGCGCACCCAAACACGTGTCATCACCTTTATTAAAGTACTGACATTGCTGTACTCTTACTGTTGCTATTTCTGCATTATTGGTGATTCTGCAGATCACCACATAATCAGATATAGTTTCTGTATTATTGGTGATACTGCAGATCACCAAATAATCAGAACTCTGTCACCAGCTGACACTAACCATTACAGGGAGAAGGCTAATTTATAAAGGTTGCATTTCCCACTCCCTGTTGTAAGGTTCTCCAGTGTCTCAAAGCCATGTGGGCAGGTTTTGGTGAGAGGGCAGAGCCCCATGCCAGTAGCCTCCATCTTTCTGACCCCATGCCCCCCCCCCCCCCCCCCCCACACACACACACACACAGGGTGGATAAAGAGGATAACAGAGTATAGAAGAAGGGATTATGCTTGCCTCAGTGCTAGGCTGAGACATAGACACTTGTTGCTGTATGCTCCCTCCCCTATTGCCTGATGAAGCGGGGCCACACCTGCGAAATGCTTTGCCATGACCCTTAAAGTGTATATATAAATAAATTTGCTTGTAAATATAATATCAACCTGTTTTTGTGTCTGCTTGGAGGGAGTAAGTCCACCACTGCCTCCCCTGTATTTTTTGTTTTCTAAATTACTTTTATCCTTTTGGTGCCTCTGTTTATTTCTACAAGATTTTGGTGAGATGGCAGAGTCCCATGCATTTGTATTGCAGAATGATTACTGGCAATCACTGCCCATTGCCAGAGCATTACAATGCCAAAGCTTTTTAATAACAAAGACCCTGATGCCCAATTGTGGGATACCACCCTGAGTGTGCAGCCTTTTTCCATTCAGTAAATCCACCATTGCAATTTTCTTCCCGACCAAAAAAAAAAAAGAAAATCATGCTGAGGCCCTCCTCCAAAAGCCAACAGAAACCCGGCTGTTCATTTTTTTCAGTGTTTATATTGTTAGTAGTTTTTATTGCAATCTGTGTCACTGCTAAGTGGAGGAATGGTGCATACTTGTAGCGGCTTTGTGATTTAATGCATCAATTTGTTTATGTCATATGTGTAAGTGTATATTTAAAATGCTAATCTATATGAAGTAGTCTTATATGACCAGGTAAAGTGGCGTTTACCTCTTTGGGGGACAGCTGCCTAACCCCCCTCAAGGACCAGGCCATTTTACACGCGGGGGGCACATTTTTTTTTGGGGGGGGGGGGGGGGTCAGGCAGCCGGATCCCCAGTATTGCTAGCTGGGCATGTGTCCCATGTGTAGCCTGGGGTCCCCCAAAATGCCAGCAGCCTTTATTCACCTCCTAGGCTGCAGTGATGAGCAGCTCTAGCCCCCGCCGCTCTGGCCAGCATCCTCGCTCGCACTGCCGTTAAGTTCCGGGTCGCGGCTTGACGACGTCATCAAGCCAGGATCAAACACTTAATGCAGAGTGAGCGGGGATGCTGGCCAGAGTGGAAGGGAGCGACAATTGCCAGGGGAACGTCAGGAAGGTGAGTCACCGTCCTCTTCTTCCCCTCAGACCCCCACTGCCATCAGTGATCACTACGATCTGCCGGCGATCGTAGTGATCACGTGATCAGGAGCCAATCGTGATGGCTCCTGATCACTGAGGGGAGATGTCAGCTGTCATATGACAGCTTAATCTCCCCTCTCGGGTGCACACAATCGCGTCGGGATCGGAAACGGCAAGTGGCGTAAATGCTACGCTGCATCAGGCTTACACAGCCACAAGTGCGGCATAGGATTTACTTGCGGCGGTCCCCAAAAGCTTAATCAGATGTATCCACTCTTGAGATATTTGGATCCCTATGAAATTTGTATTCATATGGAGATGAGGTGTAGGAGAAAGAAAGGGAACCCCAAAAATCAAGAAGTGTAGATGGGTTTAATCTAGCCCTGGGTGAACAACGTTCCCTCTATAAATGATTGTGAAGTTTAGTAGGCAGAGCACACTGTGTGGAGCTGTATAACTGGCACACACATGGAGAGGCCTTCATTTTACAATAACAAGGACACAGGTTTCATGTTGTATGATTGCTTAGCCAGAGCTCTTCTGCTACAAATGATGACCTACGTCTACCAAGCAGTACCAAAACTCAAAGGACACCCGAGGTGAAAATAAACTAATAAAATAAACAATTGTTTCTATCCTCCTCCTAAAAATGACTTAAGATATTCCAGTTTTATTTTATATTTAAATGTATGTTTAAAGGTTTTACTGTTTTATTGTTTTTGTTTAATGACACATTCGTTGAAGTATGTCAGAGCTAAAATCTATGAACTATTGACTGGTTTTATCTCTTTCCTGCTTTTGGAAGCCATTTTCTACTAGGAAAGTGTTTTATAGTTGTAATTTCTTATCAGAGAGGGTCACACTGTAGTCTGACCCAGTCCTGACTCCAGACAGGAACTGCCACTGCTACATACCTGATGTTTAACTCTTTCAGGCAGAGAAAGAAAAAAAAAAAAAAAAAGGAACACAGCATAGTTATTTTTTTGTGCTTGGCACTGTACATACACGTCTATCTCATCATGTCACATGTCACCTCGGGTATCCTTTAAGTCATATTAAAAGGACAACTATCAATAAGCAAGTGTTCAAAAACTACAATATACAAGTGATGTCTAAATATTTTTTAATAGCTGGGTAAACATGTTCCTACTTTTTATGTTAAAAATCGGAGCCAAAGGCTGTATGTTGGTTTGTGTAGATTTTTAGCTGCATCCATTAGCAGAGGTGATTCTTTTTCTATTTGAAATGTTACATCACAGTTAGTGCTGGTTTCTCCATCTCTCAGGAGGCTTCAGACTAAATTTCTTTGATAGGAAAAAACAAAACAAAAACTATTGTGTGTGAAACCTGACACCAAGGCAGGATTTTCACATAGAATGTTTACGCAGATAAGACACATATTTATTTCTGCTTAGTGCTGCACAACAGTTTTTCTCAGACATTTCAGCTTTCCCTGAAAGCCTCACATGTTCTCAGTGTTCATGATATACAGCTCATTCAGAGAAAATCAGCAGCTAGTGAGACCTGCTGTCATATGCAAAAGCTAAAATGCACACACAGGGTTAACAGATGTAGGGAGAGGGATTCCCCCTCCCTTTCTCATGATTCACTGGTCCAACGTCTATACGGCCCAGTGCACACCGAGCGGTTTTTGGAGCGATCCGCCGGCCGCATCCGCCTATAAAAACGCTTGTCTAATGTATTGCAATGGGATGGTGCACACCGGTGGTTTGCGGTTTTTGCCAAGCCGCAAACGCGCCTCCTGCTGCGCGTTTGCGGATTTCGGAAGCGTTTCGTCTTCAATGTAAAGTATAGGAAAAACGCAAACCGCTCTGAAAAACGCTAGTTCAGAGCGGTTTGCCAGGCATTTTTGTTACAGTAGCTGTTCAGTAACAGCTTTTACTGTAACAATATGTGTAATCTGCTACACAAAAACGCACCCAAAACCGCTAGGTATGTTTAGAAAACCTCTTTAAACATACCTAGAATCGCTCTGAAATCAGCTCCCAAAACCGCTAGCGTATTGCGGATCTGCTAGCGGTTTTGGTGTGCACTGGGCCTACCTGACACTTATCAGTGAGACACTTTAAACATTAAAGGAAGAGATAAGCAGGGGGAGATATACAGCAGTAGTCAGGAACACTAAGGGTCCGTTTCCACTTGTGCCGCACGTGTCAGCACTTCCGGGTGTGCGGGATTGCTGGCGAATCCCAGAAGCCGTGCCATGCACGGCTATGGGATTCGCAGCCTCCCGGGCAAAAACTGTGGGCAGTGTCGCCGAATCACTAGCGCAAGCAATTCGGCAGGCGGCACCATAGTTTCCTATGGCAGTTTCCCCATGCGATTTGTGTGCAGGGAAACTCTGCGGATTCGGAGTGGAAACCGCTCCAGTGGAAATGGGTCCTTAGACTAGCTATTCCCATCTCCTTTTAAAAAAAATATTTGTATTGATAGTTGTCCTTTAAGGTCCAGCAACTGAAAAGTTATGAGGAAGATCTCAGACTCATAATAGGTCCCATAAGATTATGTCTTCACCTGGAACTGGTATACCCAATTCACTGGTCACCATCATGTCCGCGTCCTCCACACACTGCCAGCCACATATCACATCTGCCTCCTCTTCTTCTGATTTCACCTCCTGTTTTATATCAGTCAGATCTTTAGCCTAAACCCACAAAATCATAAAACAAAAGTATATAACGAATAACGAATATCATATTACAGAGTCTGGAGTCACACATGAGATGTAGACCCTCGGTCCCACCTACCTGATAATGGTGGGGGATGGTTGGATCTTCCTGTAGACAATCAGAGGAATAAAGAGGACCTGTACATCTCTCTGGTGGGGTTTTGTTGCTGGATACATCTGTAGGAAACACACACTGAATGAATACATTTTTTCTATGTGATTATCAGATGATGGGGGGGGGGGGGGGGGGGTAACCTAGATGGACCCTCCACACTGCTCTCTGCTCTACAAGAAAGCAAAGTCTCCCCTCACCCGGTGATGTGAGGAGTGGCTGGTCCATCATGGCGTCCTTGTACAGTTCCTTGTGTCCTTCTAAATACTGCCACTCCTCCATTGAGAAACAGATGGTGACATCCTGACACCTTATAGGAACCTGCCACACACAATGATACAGTCACCATTCAGACACACCCCTTGCGGTTACTGGATAATGTCCCATAATTCCCAGCACTGCTCACCTCTCCTGTCATTAGCTCCATTATCTTGTAGATGACCTCTACAATCTTCTTGATCCTCTCTGGTGTCGGGGAGTCAGACAGGGGCTCTGTGATGGGGGAGGGGCCATGGAGATGACTTCTGGGCATCAGTAGCTCACCAGATCTCTCTCTCACTATTTTATGATTCTGGTAAAACATAGACAATAGCAATACCATGTTCATTCCCAGAGTCCTCACCTCACAGCTGTGTGCTCTACTAACAGAGACAACAATAATGTCATGTGACCTCCCAGAATCCTCCTCACCTCTCCAGTCAGCAGGTAGATGATCTCCAGGGTGAAGTCTAATATCCGCTCAGTCATGTGAGCCTGCATCTCATCCATGTTCAATAAGGTGGTCATGTGATCTACCCAGGAATCTAGTATCTGTAGACACATATCAATATGATTATTATGGTTCTGTACAATTAACAACCAACACATCATTGCATTCCAGCAGATCTGGAGGTGTGTTTAGCTTACAGGGACAACAATGGACGATTTGCATATTCAGCAGTGATGCATCGTGGGAGACATCATATGCTCCCTCCAACCTGAATAATTGTAAATACTTTCTGTTTTAAGAAGGAAAACTTCTGGTTTCTGGAGGTTTGTCAGGAAAGTGCTTTGTAGAGTTGTAAAACTTCCCCTCTCTAGAGGAGCAATTAACTCATTACCTCCTCCTGGTTTTCCAGATCTGCTTTCCAGGATTCTCAGAGAACTGAGATAAGAAAGTCAGGAAACCAGATCCCTTTCATAAAACATATACTGTCAAAGCAATGTCCCCCATGTACTGTCCCCAGGAAGATCAGCCTGAAATGCAAATTGAAAAACTGACATTCATCTGCAGATCAGACAATCATCTGCAGATCTGAAAATCCATCCTGGTGGATCTGATCTGCAGATGAATGTCTGTTAAACAAGGTGTGTATGAGGATCTGAAGATATCATAGACTATGAATGCATTTTGCAGGAACTGATCTTTTGCAGGAACAGATCTTTTGCAGATACTGATCTTTTGAATGTCTACAGCATCTTTGTGTGCAGCATCTTGCAAAGATTTCTGTCTGATGGGGAGTTCAGCTCCATAGAATAGACTGTGTAGGTATGGCTCTCATACTACATGGAAGGGGGTAAAATTGGTCTGTGATCTTTCATTTTCCAAAGACTATGGTCTGATGTGTGTATGAGCCTTAAGTCTAAATCTCTAATCATACCCCTTGTTGAATACCTTGCAGGTTCTAGTTTTCTAGATGAGGTAATTTTAGGGGATATTCTGGGAAATTGGTCCTTCTGCATTGCTATTAATAAAGTATGGTGCTAAAAATTCTGCTTTGAATTTTCAGCCCATAAAAATGCAAAATGCAACCATCCCCCCCCCCCCCCCCCCCAGTTTTCTAACAATATGACCGAGGCAATCATGTTTCATATCCCCATGCTTGGGAGAAGTAGATGCATATGTTTTAGGATGCATTTTGTGGCCTGTAATTAGTGGGCATATGTGGGCATTATGTGCTTTCAAATCAGCATTTTTGCCCCCATAAATTTTTTTTCTTCATTTTACCCCATCCTTCTGATCAAAAAAAAAAAAAAAAAAAAAAGACCAGACGGTCAAATTCCTAATTTAACCATTTGTCAGATACATGGGGAAGGGGTCCTCATTTTCTAGATGGGGTAATTTTTTGAGGTATTTGGGGTCTTTTTCCCTTGGCGCTGCTATAAATGAATTATGATGCTACAAATTCTGCTTTGGATTTAGGCTGGTTTCACAGTGGGACGTTACAGGTGCACGTTAGAGCAGCCTGTAACGCACCACCACCGCACAGCAATGAAAAATCAATGGGCCGTTCACAGTGCCCACGTTGCGTTACACAGTAACGCTGCGCCATTACACAACGTACTGCATGCAGTACTTTGTAAGCAGCAGAGCCGCGTTAGACTGCTTGGACATGCGCAGTAATGTTGGGGAGGAGCAGAGAGCGGCCAAGCACATGGCTAATTAATATTCACTGCACTCAGTGACGTGCAGTGTTTACTTCCTGGAGCGGCCGCTCTGTGCGGCGATTGGCCGGGTGGGACCGCGTGATGCCGCATGAGTCCAAGAGTACGCATCATGGACGCCTGAGTGAGCTGCACAACGCGGCTCACTCTGACGTCCACCTAAGAGAGCACCAGGCGTTGCGTTAGGGGCACGTTATGCAACCATAACGTCCCCTAAAACGCAACGTCCTGGTGTGAAACCAGCCTTAAAGTTCTTAAAAATGCAAAATGCACTCAGTTGATTCTGGGCCCCCAGTTCTCTAGCAGTATGACGGAGGCATTAGTAATTGGTATCTCTATGCACAGGAGAAGTTGAGGCGTAAGTTTTAGAATGTATTTTGTGGTCACCAAACAGCATGTACGCATTATGTGCTTTCAAAGTAGCATGTTTTAAGAAAAAGAAAGAATTTTTAAATTTTACCCAATTTAAAATTGAGAAAAGACCACTCCCAAAGGCAAAAAAATGCTCTGGTGCTGCATTCACTGATGGTGGCAAAGTGGTTAAAGTGGACCTGAACTCTTGCACAGGACAGAAGGAAAACATAGAGAAATGCACCTTGTTTGTATTTAAAGAGTTTAGGCTATCTAATCCCCCTCATTTGTGTCTATGCACAAGTTGAAGTCTGATATCTCCCGTGTCACCTGACTGCCACGGCAGATAAGCAGATTTCAAAGCACAGGGTGTTAACAATATGTCCGCTTACATGAAAGCAAGAAGTAGAAACACTGCTGATTTATTTCAGGATTTGTATCAGCTGTAAGGGCTTGTTCACACTACAAGAGCTAGTGATGTTGAAAAGCTCTTGCTATTGCAGTGCTATGGTTTTGTTTGTTTATTTACAAAATCGCATCAGTCCAGTGTGAACACACACATAGGATAACATTAGCAAGAGCTTTTAAAATCACAAAATGCTTAGAAAAGCTCTTGTAGTGTGAAAAAGCCCTAACAAAGAAAGGTTTTTCTTTAAAGGGGTTCTGTGGGGGTGTCCTGTGGATAAAAACATATAGCTGTAAAAGCCACTGCACCAATGGTAGAGTAAGATGTGCTGGAATCACCTCTGGAGTCACAAGTGTATTGCAGAATGCTCCATATGATCCGCACCATCAAAAACGGGCTGGTCATGATTTGAGAAAGGTCCTGCTGTGGACAGAAACGCCTGTGCGTCATCATATTGCACAGACCCACATATGGATTTTAATCTGTTTGTCATGTTTTAATTGAGCTATAATAAAGATACGTTTTTGATGGTGCGCATCGTAAGGAGCATTCTGGGGATAAAAACAGACACTTACCTAGGGCTTCTATCAGCTCCCTGTAGCAGTAATGTCCCACGCCATCCTCCTCCGATCCGCCATTCTCCACTGCCGGTGTGGTGAAATTTTTTGCAACTTTATCAGATTTTGCAACCGGTTGCATTTATTTATAGGTATAGCTATCAGAAAGTGCAACCTAACCATTGACTTTAACCTATCTGTATCAGAAAATGCAACCCAACCAAACCCTATTCTCACACAGAACCCTCCCCTCTTGCTCAACTAATAACCCCCCCCTGGAGGGAACAATCCCCCCTCTTGCTCAACTAATAACCCCCCTCCCCGGGAACAACCCCCCCCTCTTGCTCAACTAATAACCCCCCCTGGAGGGAACAATCCCCCCTCTTGCTCAACTAATAACCCCCCCTGGAGGGAACAATCCCCCCTCTTCCTCAACTAATCACACCCCCCCCCCCCCCCCCGAGGGAACAATCCCCCCTCTTGCTCAACTAATAACCCCCCCTGGAGGGAACAATCCCCCTTCTAGCTCAATGGGATCTGTGGTTGCACAAAATTACAGGCGTGTTAACAGAGAGGAGCCACGCCTACACAGTCATACACTGTCCTCTATGGCAAGTTGCAAAATATGATGGGTAGCAAAATTTTTCACTACACCGGCTCCGGGCAATTATTCATCTGAAAAGAGATGAATAATGCGGGCTCCCGTTCGCGTCATTGGAAGCTTACTGCGCAGGTGCAGTACAAAGGTTTCTTGTACTGCGCTTGCGCAGTAAGCTTCTGATGACGCAGGCGGAAGCGAGCAGGCGCGCGGCCCAGGCAGTTGAACGCATGCCACGCTAGACCGGAGAGTTACTTCTGAGTTCAGGTCCGCTTTAATGGCTGTGTGTTCAGTTATTTTGATGGGACAGTTAATTTACACTGTTATACAAGCTGTACACTGACTGCTTTATATTGTGAGATACTGTAGGTGATGCAGGGATGCACTGCAGAGCATTTAGTGCATGCCCCCATATAACTGCCATAGATGACATTCTAAACAATATGCAGCCCTCTTACCACTTGTAACAAGAGACAAGCAGCTCCAAATGGTCATTTTGTCAAACTCAGTCCCCTTCAAATGCCAATTCCCCAATAGGCACCCTTTTATTCTTACCTCCTGTGCTGCTGCCAGTCCCAGCAATGTCTGCTTACTACTTCCTCCAGTTTCTCCTATAACTTCCTGTCTGCAAGCCCCACCCCTTTCCTCTCTGTGCGTTCAGTCACTTCTTTTATCCCTGCTTTTTACTGAGCTCTGCCACCTGGAGATGAAAGTGAGATTTTCAGAATTCAAAGTATTTTTTTAGTTTTATCTTTCGGCGCCATCTTGTGGTCAGTTGCAGCCTCACTTCTAACATCATTGCTAAATATAATTTTGACAAGACACAGAACATTTACATAGCGCTTCTCTCCTGGCGGACTCAAAGCACTTCATGGCTTAGGGCGCACATATTGGGCTCTATTCATAAAAAATTTGTGGCGAAAAAACTCCTGGAGGGAAAATACCGCAGCGGTATTTTAGACTTCTGGGTGGTCATTCATAAAAATGTTGGCAGCTGCGATGCAAGTGCGGAGATCTCCCGCTGAAGGCTGGCGGTAAGCTGTCGGAAGGCATGTGGAAACCCTTCCGCCGGCAGAGTCCCTCCGTGCGCTACTCTCTCTGGGAGGTCTGTCCCATTCACTTGTATGTAATCCGCAGGCTTCTCGCTGAATCAGAGGAAGCGGTATTTCCCGTCCACATACCGCTTCCTCCAATCTTTATGAATGGCCATTTTGTTTCTTTTTTCTAGATAAATCTAGAAAAACACTGCAGAAGGCAGAAATTTCTCGCTCTGCTGGGGGATTGTAGATTTTCATGCAGGAACAGCTTTTATGTATGCCCACTTTGCTAAATGGTCGGGAAAGTCCGCTCTTGTGAGCGGAAAACTTGCGGTAACGGTTTATGAATAGAGCCCAAACACTCCTTACAGTTTTACACAGTGGCTTTAGCCGGGATTCAAACTCTGGTCAAAGGTTCAAATCCTACATCAAAGGCAACAAACAGCCTTACCAATACGCTATCAGCTGATCATTCTACCTTATTAAAATCCTTAATCATCCTCTGCCTTGAATACTTTAGCCATAGACCCTGCACAAGCATGTAGCAGATCAGATGTTTCTGATTGAAGTCTGGATTAGCTGCACAGCTGTCTCAGGTGTGATTCAGACACTACTGATGACTGGATTAGCTGCACGTCTGTCTCAGGTGTGATTCAGACACTACCGATGACTGGATTAGCTACATGGCTGTGTTAGGTGTGATTCAGACACTACCGATGACTGGATTAGCTGCATGCTGTCTCAGGTGTGATTCAGACACTACTGATGACTGGATTAGCTGCATGGCTGTCTCAGGTGTGATTTAGACAATACTGATGACTGGATTAGCTGCATGGCTGTCTCAGGTGTGATTTAGACGCTACTGATGACTGGATTAGCTGCACGGCTGTCTCAGGTGTGATTCAGACACTACTGATGACTGGATTAGCTGCATACTCGTCTCAGGTGTGATTCAGACACTACTGATGACTGGATTAGCTGCACGGCTGTCTCAGGTGTGATTCAGACACTACTGATGACTGGATTAGCTGCATGCTTGTCTCAGGTGTGATTCAGACACTACTGATGCCGATTAGCAGGATGTCAAGCAATAGGTATTGTAGGTATTGTTTAACCTGTTGCCGACCGCCTAACACCAATTGGCGTAAAGTCCTGGGGGCAGAGATTGCAGGGGATGGCATGCACCGGTGTGCGCGCATCCCATCTTGAGTGATGGAGCTCTGCTCCGTCATCAGTTTCCCAGCAGCAATCGCCGCTAGCAGACTGTTAGACAATGAAGCCACCGTCTATTTACATTATACAGCGCTGCAATCTACCACAGCGCTGTACTGGGGACAGCCGTGTCACTCGGGTGTTCCCTGGAGAGGCACAAGAGCGATCGGCTGTCATAGGCTGATGTCTATGACAGCCAATCGCTGTCATTGGCTGGTGGAGGGAGAGAGGGCTGGGAAAAACAAAAAAAATAAAATAGACAAATGTATTAAAAACAAACAAACAAAAAATAAATAAACAGGGCAGCAGCAATCAGAGCCCACCAACACAAAGTTCTGTTGGTGGGCAGAAAAGGGGGTGGGGGGAATCACTTGTGTGCTGAGCTGTACGGCCCTGCAGCAAGCTCTTATAGCTGCAGTGGCCTGAATTGCAAAAAATAGCCTGGTCACTGAGGGGGGTGTAAGCCTGTGGTCTTGTACAGGTTAAAAGGAAAGAAATATGGCAGCCTCCATATCAATCTCACTTCCAGTTCCCTTCGAACCAGAAGGCTCCCCTTCCTACTCAATCCAGTTTCTGTGTGTCACTTTGCTGGGTCTCCTACAGTAACTGAAAGGAGACACACCGGTTTCACAGGGTGACAGTAAGTTTTCTGGCCACTGAAGTCCCCTGTCAGCTCTAACCACTGAGGAGCGCTCCACTCAACCACAGGATGTATCCCACCCACCTACGCGTTGCGCTCACCCTCTGTGAGCTTCAACTGGGTGTGCATGGCGGGGGCTTGGCCATCACTTCCTTATGTGCGCTCCAGCCTGGGAGTGATGGGCTGGAGGTGTGCAGGGCAGGACTTTAGGCTGTCTGTTAATCCCCGCATATTGTGGCTCATCCCTCCAGCCTTCGCTCACCCAATCAAAACTACCGTACTCTCCTGCCCATTCACTATAATGTTGCCAGCATTCACTCATGGCACTTTATCTCTATTGACCATCCATACAGACTGTTCGGCCACAGAGCTTCAATATTCTCCACTTTATTCTATTAAAAACCATCTTACCAGCATACAAAACAAAAATAATTGTGGCATTTAAAACCCGTTGTACCAGCCCAAGAAGTTAGAATCCTTGTTTAAACCTTCTTCTGTAGTTTTAAACAAATGTATAAACTTTGCTTCTTTTGTTAGTCTTTCTTTATGCGATTTTAATACAGTGACGTGAAAATCGCTTACATGACAATGGGAGAACATACAAATTCCACGCAGATAGTACCCTGGCTGGGTTGTGAACCGGGGACCCAGCACTACTAAGTGAGAGTGCTAACCACTACACCACCATGCTGCCCACTATGCCACCGTGCTGCCCAGCCAGGAGGATGCTCAATGAGATACAAATAATTCTGAGTTCATGCTAATTTTAGCTTGAAAATGGACCAATCAAATGCTGTAGCATAAACTGCATAAAATTAGCATAACATTATCTTTTGTTGACCATCCCTACTCCTGGTTTGTGCCTGTCCACAACTTTATCCCTGAGATCATTATTTGATGCTGGCTTGTCATCCATAGCTGATTGTTCACTTTCAGTTGCACGGAAAAGCACTGGGATACTCCAGGAGTGGCTGTTTCGGTGTTGAATTAATGAAATTGATTACAGTTGATCACAAATGGAGGCAAATTATCTTGCTGAGTATTGAAGAAGATTATTAATTACAACTGACTCTTTTCTATAGCCGCTGTCCTGTAATATTGCCAGCATGGTACTGTCCCACACTCCGGGCCCATAAGAGGCGACATAGATTCACGTGTGCACACCCGCTGTATGTTTTTATATAAAGATGCATTTTATTATTTTTTCACTGTTACAAAAAAAATTAACAATGTACTTCACACATCATACCTGTACCTGTAACCATCCAAATGTCCTCTGATGTACAAAAACACTTGGCAATGTATACAGCACTCATGCTTGAGAGGCAGCCACTAGGGGGGCACGCTCAGTAGGCAGTATCAGTGTCAGGGACTCATGCCCAATAACGCCTTACTGAATAGGAACTGACTTACTAAATAGGAAGAGTTGATATTTGAACCCAGGTTTCCTATGTCAGAGGCAGAACCCTTAATAGTTACACTATTATTGATGCATTGTTCACAGCTAAGAAAAAATGACAACCTTTTTCATATTTAGGAAAATATGAAATATTACAAATGAATGTGTCAAATTGTAGAGTACCACCGGTTGGCTTTAAGCAAAACAGTGTAAGGCCTCTTGCACACTGCATGCGTTTCCGATTCCGCTTTTGAATCGGTTTTTACATCCGATTCTGATTTTTAATCTTTACTGCACACTGCATTTTTTTGATCCGTTTTTCTGTTGAATGTATTCAGGGAAAATCGGAATTGAAAATCGGAAACGGAAATCGGAATCGGAAAACGGATTTGCAGTGTGCAGAGAGCCTAAGGCAACCATGTTTGTCCTCTTCACATGCAATTTTCTGCACTGCAGGGAATGCATTTGCATGGACATCCTATAAAATGTAATGGGCAGTTCACATTGTCCATGTTTTTAAGCGTGTAGTTTAAAAATCTTCTTGTGGGTGGAAACACAAGAAGGTGGGTGGGAACACTAGAAGCTTGATGGGAATGCTAGAAGGTGGATAAGAACACTAGGAAGTGGGTGGGAACACATAGAGGTGGGTGGGAACACAACAAGGTAGGTGGGAACACAAGAAGGTGGGTGGGAACACAAAGAGGTGGGTGGGTGAGAACACAAAGAGGTGGTTGGGCACACAAGAATGTGGATGTGGGGGTACAAAGGTATGTGGGAGTACAAAAAAGGTGCGTAGGAACACTAGAAGGCAGGTGGACACACTAGAAGATGGGTGAGAACACTAGTAGGTGGGTAGGACACTATAAGGTGGGTGGGAACATTATAAGGTGGATGGGAACACTAGAAGGTGGGTGAGAATGCTAGTAGGTGGGTAGGACACTATAAGGTGGATACAAACACTAAGAAGTGGGTGGGAACACTAGAAGATGGGAACACAAGAAGGTGGGTAAGAACACAAGGAGGTTGGTGGGAAAACAAGAAGATGGATATGAACAATTGAAGGTGGGTGGGAATGCTAGATGGGTGGGAATACAAGAAGGCGTGTGGGACCAATAGAAGGTAGGTGGGAACATTAGAAGGCGGATGGGGACACTTAAAGGTGTGTAGGAAAGATAGTAGGTCGGTGGGAACATTAGTAGGTGGGTGGGTACACTTGAAGATGGGTGGGAACATTAGTAGATGGGTGGGAACAATACCGTAGAAGATGGTTGGGAACACTAGAAGCAGGGAACCCCAGAAGGAAAGTATGATCAATAAAATGAGGTGAGGTCACCAGAAAATGCGAAATGTGAGCAGAAAGTAGGACAAAATACAGGTGGTTACATCTAAATGTAAGCAGGAAGATGTCACTCAGCACTGGATTGTATTAAACGCACAGCGGGAGGAATATCTTCTCCTGTTTGCTCTGCATGGAACTGATGTGGCGGGGATCTGCGATGCTTCTGGGGGACGTGTTTATCCTCAGCACATATCAGTAGGATTGTGGTGGATTCAGCAGATAGGGGTGTATTTCCTCACATGTAACAAGGGTCATTATAAATAAATATTATCAACAAATCCACATTTCTGTCCCTGGAGCCGTGGAGTAAATCGCCGGCATCGGCTGATTTGCATTTCCTCATAGCAGATTAGTTATCGATGTGGAATGGTGAACATGAATTAGGGCGCTCACTTGTGTGAACCCTCACGTGCCTAAGAAGGTTCCCTTTCTGCATGAAGCTTTTCCCACACTCTGAACAGGAGAAAGGACGCTCGCCTTTGTGACTTCTCTGGTGCCGTCGCAGGTTTCCTTTCTCGGTGAAACCTTTTCCACACTCTGAGCAGGAAAAGGGACGCTCGCCTGTGTGGCTTCTCTGGTGTATAACAAGTTCCCTCTTCTCAATAAAGCCTTTCCCACACTCTGAGCATGAGAATGGCCGCTCGCCTGAGTGAATTTTCAGATGCCTTTGGAGGTTTCCTTTCTGCACGAATGTTTTCCCGCACCCTGGACACAGAAAAGGATGCTCGCCGGAGTGGCTCTTCTGGTGTGTAATGAGGTCCCTTTTGTCAATAAAGCATTTTTCGCATTGTGTACATGAAAAAGGGCGCTCGCCCGTGTGTAGTCTCTGATGTCTAAGTAGGTTGCCTTTCTGGGTGAAACCTTTCCCACACACTGAACACGAAAAGTAAAGCTCGCCTGTGTGACTCTTCTGGTGTCTAAGCAGACTTCCCCTCTGCATGAAACGTTTCCCACACTCTGAACAGGAAAAGGGAAGCTCACCCATGTGACATTTCTGGTGCATAAGAAGGCCTCCTTTCTCAATGAAACCTTTCCCACACTGTGAACATGAAAAATGGCGCTCACCTGTGTGGCATCTCTGGTGTCTAAGAAGGTTTCCCTTTTGCATGAAACCTTTCCCACACTCTGAACATGAAAAGGGCCGCACGCCTGTGTGACTTTTCTTGTGTCTCAGAAGGTTTCCTTTGTGTATGAAGCCTTTCCCACACTCTGGACAAGAAAAAGGATGTTCCCCTGTGGGTCCTCTCTGCCGTATATGAAGATTACCAATCTCAGTAAAGGTTTTCTCGCCCTCAGAACACAAAAAAGGATGCTTGCCTATGTGACTTTTCTGGTGCCTTAGTAGATTTTTTTTGTCTAGGAAATGTTTACCACACTCTGAACATGAAAAGGGATGTTCACCTGCGTGACTTCTCTTATGACTAATAAGGTGGTCCTTACAACAGAAAGCTTTCCCACAGACCAAGCATGTAAAAGGTCGCTCGCCCCTGTGATGTCTCTGGTGTGTGAGAAGGTCTGATTTATATGAGAAACTTTTCCCACACTCAGAACATGAATAAACACGCCCCTCTGTATGCACCATCTGATGTAAAACAAGAAGTGACTCCTCAGTAAAAGATTTCTCACATTCAGAACAGGGGAAGCCCTTATCAGTTCCACAATTAAAAACACTAATCTTATTGTCCTCAGAGACAGACAAATCTTTTATAGGATGTGATTGGTCAGATGATTCCTCAGGATAAGAGGGATCCAGTAATCTATCCTCACTGTGATCTCCATGATGTGTATTTCCAGTAATGGGGTTTCCTCCTGGAGAACATTGTGTGACGCCATTATCTTCTGCAAAATCATCAGGAGGGGAGATAAGTTGTCCCTCCGAGGGGCTCCCCATATTCTGGGTATCTATTGGAGAAACAAATATGGAAGAACATTTACTGCTCTGACATTGGTATATTATAGCAGCACAGAGAATCCTCAACTACAAAGCATGACAGAGCCTTGGCAAGCCGAGAACAAATACAACATGGAAAAATGGTTATATTAAGGAATAGTGATGGGCCCTTCATATGGTGTACAGTATCTCCTCCTCATTTGTTGGTGCTATGATGTTATACTGAGGAATGGGGATGAGCCTTTCATATGGTGTACAGTATCTCCTCCTCATTTGTTGGTGCTATGATGTTATACTGAGAAATGGAGATGGGTCTTTCATATGGTGTACAGTAACTCCTCCTCATTTGTTGGTACTATGATGTTATACTGAGGAATGGAGATGGGCCTTTCATATGGTGTACAGTATCTCCTCCTCATTTGTTGGTGCTATGATGTTATACTGAGGAATGGGGATGAGCCTTTCATATGGTGTACAGTATCTCCTCCTCATTTGTTGGTGCTATGATGTTATACTGAGGAATGGGGATGAGCCTTTCATATGGTGTACAGTATCTCCTCCTCATTTGTTGGCACTATGATGTTATACTGAGGAATGGAGATGGGCCTTTCATATGGTGTACAGTATCTCCTCCTCATTTGTTGGTGCTATGATGTTATACTGAGGAATGGGGATGAGCCTTTCATATGGTGTACAGTATCTCCTCCTCATTTGTTGGTGCTATGATGTTATACTGAGGAATGGAGATGGGCCTTTCATATGGTATACAGTATCTCCCCCTCATTTGTTGGTACTATGATGTTATACTGAGGAATGGAGATGGACCTTTCATATGGTGTACAGTATCTCCTCCTCATTTGTTGGTACTATGATGTTATACTGAGCAATGGAGATGGGCCTTTCATGTGGTATACAGTATCTCCCCCTCATTTGTTAGTACTATGATGTTCTACTGAGGAATGGAGATGGACCTTTCATACGGTGTACAGTATATCCTCCTCATTTGTTGGTACTATGATGTTATACTGAGGAATGGAGATGGGCCTTTCATGTGGTATACAGTATCTCCCCCTCATTTGTTGGTACTATGATGTTATACTGAGGAATGGAGATGGGCCTTTCATATGGTGTACAGTATTTCCTCCTCATTTGTTGGTGTTATGATGTTATACTGAGGAATGGAGATGGGCCTTTCATATGGTGTACAGTATTTCCTCCTCATTTGTTGGTGTTATGATGTTATACTGAGGAATGGAGATGGGACTTTCATATGGTGTACAGTATCTCCTCCTCATTTGTTAGTACTATGATGTTATACTGAGGAATGGAGATGGACCTTTCATACGGTGCACAGTATATCCTCCTCATTTGTTGGTACTATGATGTTATACTGAGGAATGGAGATGGGCCTTTCATGTGGTATACAGTATCTCCCCCTCATTTGTTGGTACTATGATGTTATACTGAGGAATGGAGATGGCCTTTCATATGGTGTACAGTATCTCCTCCTCATCTGTTGGTACTATGATGTTATACTGAGGAATGGAGATGGGCCTTTCATATGGTGTACAGTATCTCCCCCTCATTTGTTGGTACCATGATGTTATACTGAGGAATGGAGATGGGCCTTTCATATGGTGTACAGTATCTCCTCCTCATTTGTTGGCACTCTGATGTTATACTGAGGAATGGAGATGGGCCTTTCATATGGTGTACAGTATCTCCTCCTCATTTGTTGGTGCTATGATGTTATACTGAGGAATGGAGATGGGCCTTTCATATGGTGTACAGTATCTCCTCCTCATTTGTTGGTACCATGATGTTATACTGAGGAATGGAGATGGGCCTTTCATATGGTGTACAGTATCTCCTCCTCATTTGTTGGTGCTATGATGTTATACTGAGGAATGGAGATGGGCCTTTCATATGGTGTACAGTATCTCCTCCTCATTTGTTGGTGCTATGATGTTATACAGAGGAATGGAGATAGGCCTTTCATATGGTGTACAGTATCTCCTCCTCATTTCTTGGTGTTATGATGTTATACTGAGGAATGGAGATGGGCCTTTCATATGGTGTACAGTATCTCCTCCTCATTTGTTGGTGCTATGATGTTATACTGAGGAATGGAGATGGGCCTTTCATATGGTGTACAGTATCTCCTCCTCATTTGTTGGTACCATGATGTTATACTGAGGAATGGAGATGGGCCTTTCATATGGTGTACAGTATCTCCTCCTCATTTGTTGGTACTATGATGTTATACTGAGGAATAGTGATGGGCCCTTCATATGGTGTACAGTATCTCCTCCTCATTTGTTGGTGCTATGATGTTATACTGAGGAATGGGGATGAGCCTTTCATATGGTGTACAGTATCTCCTCCTCATTTGTTGGTGCTATGATGTTATACTGAGAAATGGAGATGGGTCTTTCATATGGTGTACAGTAACTCCTCCTCATTTGTTGGTACTATGATGTTATACTGAGGAATGGAGATGGGCCTTTCATATGGTGTACAGTATCTCCTCCTCATTTGTTGGTGCTATGATGTTATACTGAGGAATGGGGATGAGCCTTTCATATGGTGTACAGTATCTCCTCCTCATTTGTTGGTGCTATGGTGTTATACTGAGGAATGGGGATGAGCCTTTCATATGGTGTACAGTATCTCCTCCTCATTTGTTGGCACTATGATGTTATACTGAGGAATGGAGATGGGCCTTTCATATGGTGTACAGTATCTCCTCCTCATTTGTTGGTGCTATGATGTTATACTGAGGAATGGGGATGAGCCTTTCATATGGTGTACAGTATCTCCTCCTCATTTGTTGGTGCTATGATGTTATACTGAGGAATGGAGATGGGCCTTTCATATGGTGTACAGTATCTCCTCCTCATTTGTTAGTACTATGATGTTATACTGAGGAATGGAGATGGGCCTTTCATATGGTGTACAGTATCTCCTCCTCATTTGTTGGTACTATGATGTTATACTGAGGAATAGTGATGGGCCCTTCATATGGTGTACAGTATCTCCTCCTCATTTGTTGGTGCTATGATGTTATACTGAGGAATGGGGATGAGCCTTTCATATGGTGTACAGTATCTCCTCCTCATTTGTTGGTGCTATGATGTTATACTGAGAAATGGAGATGGGTCTTTCATATGGTGTACAGTAACTCCTCCTCATTTGTTGGTACTATGATGTTATACTGAGGAATGGAGATGGGCCTTTCATATGGTGTACAGTATCTCCTCCTCATTTGTTGGTGCTATGATGTTATACTGAGGAATGGGGATGAGCCTTTCATATGGTGTACAGTATCTCCTCCTCATTTGTTGGTGCTATGATGTTATACTGAGGAATGGAGATGGGCCTTTCATATGGTGTACAGTATCTCCTCCTCATTTGTTGGTACCATGATGTTATACTGAGGAATGGAGATGGGCCTTTCATATGGTGTACAGTATCTCCTCCTCATTTGTTGGTGCTATGATGTTATACTGAGGAATGGAGATGGGCCTTTCATATGGTGTACAGTATCTCCTCCTCATTTGTTGGTGCTATGATGTTATACAGAGGAATGGAGATAGGCCTTTCATATGGTGTACAGTATCTCCTCCTCATTTCTTGGTGTTATGATGTTATACTGAGGAATGGAGATGGGCCTTTCATATGGTGTACAGTATCTCCTCCTCATTTGTTGGTGCTATGATGTTATACTGAGGAATGGAGATGGGCCTTTCATATGGTGTACAGTATCTCCTCCTCATTTGTTGGTACCATGATGTTATACTGAGGAATGGAGATGGGCCTTTCATATGGTGTACAGTATCTCCTCCTCATTTGTTGGTACTATGATGTTATACTGAGGAATAGTGATGGGCCCTTCATATGGTGTACAGTATCTCCTCCTCATTTGTTGGTGCTATGATGTTATACTGAGGAATGGGGATGAGCCTTTCATATGGTGTACAGTATCTCCTCCTCATTTGTTGGTGCTATGATGTTATACTGAGAAATGGAGATGGGTCTTTCATATGGTGTACAGTAACTCCTCCTCATTTGTTGGTACTATGATGTTATACTGAGGAATGGAGATGGGCCTTTCATATGGTGTACAGTATCTCCTCCTCATTTGTTGGTGCTATGATGTTATACTGAGGAATGGGGATGAGCCTTTCATATGGTGTACAGTATCTCCTCCTCATTTGTTGGTGCTATGGTGTTATACTGAGGAATGGGGATGAGCCTTTCATATGGTGTACAGTATCTCCTCCTCATTTGTTGGCACTATGATGTTATACTGAGGAATGGAGATGGGCCTTTCATATGGTGTACAGTATCTCCTCCTCATTTGTTGGTGCTATGATGTTATACTGAGGAATGGGGATGAGCCTTTCATATGGTGTACAGTATCTCCTCCTCATTTGTTGGTGCTATGATGTTATACTGAGGAATGGAGATGGGCCTTTCATGTGGTATACAGTATCTCCCCCTCATTTGTTGGTACTATGATGTTATACTGAGGAATGGAGATGGACCTTTCATATGGTGTACAGTATCTCCTCCTCATTTGTTGGTACTATGATGTTATACTGAGCAATGAAGATGGGCCTTTCATGTGGTATACAGTATCTCCCCCTCATTTGTTAGTACTATGATGTTCTACTGAGGAATGGAGATGGACCTTTCATACGGTGTACAGTATATCCTCCTCATTTGTTGGTACTATGATGTTATACTGAGGAATGGAGATGGGCCTTTCATGTGGTATACAGTATCTCCCCCTCATTTGTTGGTACTATGATGTTATACTGAGGAATGGAGATGGGCCTTTCATATGGTGTACAGTATTTCCTCCTCATTTGTTGGTGTTATGATGTTATACTGAGGAATGGAGATGGGCCTTTCATATGGTGTACAGTATTTCCTCCTCATTTGTTGGTGTTATGATGTTATACTGAGGAATGGAGATGGGACTTTCATATGGTGTACAGTATCTCCTCCTCATTTGTTAGTACTATGATGTTATACTGAGGAATGGAGATGGACCTTTCATACGGTGCACAGTATATCCTCCTCATTTGTTGGTACTATGATGTTATACTGAGGAATGGAGATGGGCCTTTCATGTGGTATACAGTATCTCCCCCTCATTTGTTGGTACTATGATGTTATACTGAGGAATGGAGATGGCCTTTCATATGGTGTACAGTATCTCCTCCTCATCTGTTGGTACTATGATGTTATACTGAGGAATGGAGATGGGCCTTTCATATGGTGTACAGTATCTCCCCCTCATTTGTTGGTACCATGATGTTATACTGAGGAATGGAGATGGGCCTTTCATATGGTGTACAGTATCTCCTCCTCATTTGTTGGCACTCTGATGTTATACTGAGGAATGGAGATGGGCCTTTCATATGGTGTACAGTATCTCCTCCTCATTTGTTGGTGCTATGATGTTATACTGAGGAATGGAGATGGGCCTTTCATATGGTGTACAGTATCTCCTCCTCATTTGTTGGTACCATGATGTTATACTGAGGAATGGAGATGGGCCTTTCATATGGTGTACAGTATCTCCTCCTCATTTGTTGGTGCTATGATGTTATACTGAGGAATGGAGATGGGCCTTTCATATGGTGTACAGTATCTCCTCCTCATTTGTTGGTGCTATGATGTTATACAGAGGAATGGAGATAGGCCTTTCATATGGTGTACAGTATCTCCTCCTCATTTCTTGGTGTTATGATGTTATACTCAGGAATGGAGATGGGCCTTTCATATGGTGTACAGTATCTCCCCCTCATTTGTTGGTGCTATGATGTTATACTGAGGAATGGAGATGGCCTTTCATATGGTGTACAGTATCTCCTCCTCATTTGTTGGTACTATGGTGCCATACTTAGGAATGGAGATGGGCCTTTCATATGGTGTACAGTATCTCCTCCTCATTTGTTGGTGCTATGATGTTATACTGAGGAATGGAGATGGGCCTTTCATATGGTGTACAGTATCTCCCCCTCATTTGTTGGTGCTATGATGTTATACTGAGGAATGGAGATGGGTCTTTCATATGGTGTACAGTATCTCCTCCTCATTTGTTGGTGCTATGATGTTATACTGAGGGATGGAGATGGACCTTTCATATGGTGTACAGTATCTCCTCCTCATTTGTTGGTACTATGATGTTATACTGAGGAATGGAGATGGGCCTTTCATATGGTGTACAGTATCTCCTCCTCATTTGTTGGTGCTATGATGTTATACTGAGGAATGGAGATGGGCCTTTCATATGGTGTACAGTATCTCCTCCTCATTTGTTGGTGCTATGAAGTTATACAGAGGAATGGAGATAGGCCTTTCATATGGTGTACAGTATCTCCTCCTCATTTCTTGGTGTTATGATGTTATACTCAGGAATGGAGATGGGCCTTTCATATGGTGTACAGTATCTCCCCCTCATTTGTTGGTGCTATGATGTTATACTGAGGAATGGAGATGGCCTTTCATATGGTGTACAGTATCTCCTCCTCATTTGTTGGTACTATGGTGCCATACTTAGGAATGGAGATGGGCCTTTCATATGGTGTACAGTATCTCCTCCTCATTTGTTGGTGCTATGATGTTATACTGAGGAATGGAGATGGGCCTTTCATATGGTGTACAGTATCTCCCCCTCATTTGTTGGTGCTATGATGTTATACTGAGGAATGGAGATGGGTCTTTCATATGGTGTACAGTATCTCCTCCTCATTTGTTGGTGCTATGATGTTATACTGAGGGATGGAGATGGACCTTTCATATGGTGTACAGTATCTCCTCCTCATTTGTTGGTGCTATGATGTTATACTGAGGAATGGAGATGGGTCTTTCATATGGTGTACAGTATCTCCTCCTCATTTGTTGGTGCTATGATGTTATACTGAGGGATGGAGATGGGCCTTTCATATGGTGTACAGTATCTCCTCCTCATTTGTTGGTACCATGATGTTATACTGAGGAATGGAGATGGGCCTTTCATATGGTGTACAGTATCTCCTCCTCATTTGTTGGTGCTATGATGTTATACTGAGGAATGGAGATGGGCCTTTCATATGGTGTACAGCATCTCCTCCTCATTTGTTGGTACTATGATGTTATACTGAGGAATGGAGGTGGGCATTTCATATGGTGTACAGTATCTCCTCCTCATGTGTTGGTACTATGATGTTATACTGAGGAATGGAGATGGGCCTTTCATATGGTGTACAGTATCCCCTCCTCATTTGTTGGTGCTATGATGTTATACTGAGGAATGGAGATGGGCCTTTCATATGGTGTACAGTATTTCCTCCTCATTTGTTGGTGCTATGATGTTATACTGAGGAATGGAGATGGGCCTTTCATATGGTGTACAGTATCTCCTCCTCATTTGTTGGTACTATGATGTTATACTGAGGAATGGAGATGAGCCTTTCATATGGTGTACAGTGTCTCCTCCTCATTTGTTGGTGTTATGATGTTATACTGAGGAATGGAGATGGTCCTGTCATATGGTGTACAGTATCTCCTCCTCATTTGTTGGTACTGTGATGTTATACTGAGGAATGGAGATGGGCCTCTCATATGGTGTACAGTATCTCCTTCTCATTTGTTGGTACTATGATGTTATACTGAGGAATGGAGGTGGGCATTTCATATGGTGTACAGTATCTCCTCCTCATTTGTTGGCAACATTGAATGTTGTGATGAATGCAACCATTACATTCTTCCTGTCTGGATTGGCTACATATCTACTATGTTGGATTATTTGGTAGTGGGTTGGCAAAATGATAAATTATAATGGGCAGTTACAAAGATCTCTTCATCTACTCATACTTGAAAAATATTCTCTGTGTTAACCACATGATGATGGCTTCTTGGCCACAGTGCAGAGATCATTGTATAGAATTATAAAGATGACACTCATATCTACAGACCTTTGTTTCACACCACAAGAAACAAATTCTGGATCCAAATAAGGTTTGGGAGCTTTGTTAGGAATGCTCTACACAGGAAATCTAGAGTAAAAGTAAAAAATTAGTTCAACTTGCCCAGGGCTTCCTGCAGCCCCCTGGAGTCATCCTGTGGCCACAACGTCTGTCCAAGTTCCTCCGGCAAGTAGCGGTGACCCCCGCAAAGCTGTCCAGCCACACGCTTCCTCACCGCTTTCCCACCGCCGGCAGAGTTTTGGGCATGCACAATATGTGAAAATTGCTACTGCGCATAGCGCTCCCGGCAGGGGTCGCAATGAGGGTGCACGCGGCTCTGGGGAAGGGTATGCGTACCCCAGCGACCGGCCAGCTTTGCAGTGGTTGCTGCTGCTCAATAAAGGACGGTGCAGGCACAGGGTGACTCCAGGGGCCTGAAGGAAGCCCCAGGTAAGTTAAACTGATTTTTTTATTTTCAATTAAGTAATTAAGTAATAAGGGTTCTTTACCTGGAAGTGGTATTCCTAATTCACTGGTCCCCATCATGTCCCTGTCCTCCACCCACTGCCAGCCACCTGCCACATCTGTCTCCTCTTCTTCTTTAACCTCATGTTTTATAATAGTCAGTTCTTCAACCTAAACCCACAAAACCAAAGAAGAAACTGTATCAGAATGAATGGATTGAGAAACACTCAGGGCCCCTTTCCAACAGAAGCATGCAAATTTGCATGTTATTTTTCAGATGCAAAATTGCATGCAAATTCACATACAGCATATTATCAGCTATAATTCAAGAAATTTAGGCCAGACTCAAAGTGTAAAAGTGAGGGGATCGTCTTATACTTGATTCAGTTCAAAATTTCACAACTTATAGCCAGGAATGAGGGGGGTGTTTGGGCGCCTCTTTCTCTCCCATTCCCCAGTGCTAAAGAAGGCAGATTACTGCAAAGCCTTCTTCCACCCACCACCACATAAAGGGGGGCCCGCCTCTCTCTATCTCTCCCCCTCTGTGTAATGTATTGCAGAATGTGCTCTGAAGGCAGTAACTCACTGATCCATCGCTGAATCCCCTCTTCTCCCTCTACTCACACGCTGGTCTGTTTGCTTGCTGTCTGTTCACACCTTCAGCTCCCGATGTCACATGATACATGAAGTCACATGACATCAGTAGCTGAAGCTGTGATTATGCAAACAGACCAGCGTGTGAGTAGAGGGAGAAGAGAGAGGATTCAGCGATGGATCTGTGAGTTACTGCTGTCGCTTCAGAGTGCATTTTGCAATAGATTACACAGAGGGGGTAGCGATCGAGAGAGGCGGCACCACTTTGTGTGGTGGTGGGCAGAGCCGGGACAAGGTCCTCTGGCACCCAAGGCTTAGACACCAAAGTGCGCCCCTCTATCCCTCGCCCCCAGCCATCACACACTTATTACAATGAGACTAAGAGGCGCCCCAGGGCCCCCAACACCTTTGTCTCTAGTTATCTGGCTTGCAGCCACTGCCATGTATCCCCTTTTCTTATTTCTCTCTGGTTCAAACGCAATCGGGGAATGATAGGTGAGTGGGTTGTGTGCCCCCTCCTACACTGTGCCCTGAGGCTAGAGCCTCTCTCGCCTCTGCCTCGGCCTGGCCCTGGTGATGGGAGGGGGCTTTGCAGCAAGCTGCCTGCTTTAGAGAGACAGATGCTGGGTCTTACACATCCAGTGGGACACGGGCCACACAGCCAGTGGGACAAAGAGGCCACACAGCCAGTGGGAGACAGGGCCACACAGCGAAGGGGCCACAGGTGCCACACAGCTAGAAGGGCCAAACAGCCAGGGGGACACAGGGGCCACACCGCCAAGGGGCCACACAGCCAGTGGGAGATGGGCCACACAGCCAAGGGGACACAGGGGCCACACGGCTAGAAGGGCCACACAGCCAGGGGGACAGAGGGGATACACAGCCAGGGGTAAACAGGGGCCACACAGCCGAGGGGTCACACAGCCAGGGGTACAGAGGGGCTACACAGCCGAGGGGCCACAGTGACCACTCTGAAAGGTGACATGGGGAAACATAGTTGCCACAATGAAGGGAGAGGAGGAGGGCACTTACTGGCCACACCGAAAAGGGGACACATACTGGCCACACTGAAAGGGGAAGCAAGGGGCACAGACACTGGTCACACTGATAGGGAGGCATGGGGAGCAATCACAGGGTTAATGGCTGCATGTGGGGTCCTGGAGGAGTTATTGGCTGCACTTGGGGGCCAGGAGGCAATAATGGATACAATACTTTATGCAGTGCAGACATTAACCCACCCTGGTCCCCAAGTGCAACTGTAAACTCCTTCTGGTCCCCAAGTGCAGCCCTTAACTTTGCTGTATAGACTTATACTTGAGTAATTAAAAGAATCCAAGAGGGTCAAATATTGGGGTCGATTTATAAATGACATCAACTTGTATCTGAAAATAAATGGTACTTACTTTTGTCTTTCATTTCTATTGACATAAAAAAAGCATGTGAAAACTTGCAAAAAACTTGAAAATGGACGTGAAAATCTCATGCAGCATCCAGAAGCTTGCAGTACTGCGGTCCAAATATTCCCTGGTCGCAAATTTCACATATAATTTAAATGGGCACACTGAACTGCACTGATATGCAAATTTGTGTGCAGCAAATCCACATGAATTCACATTTAGTGGAAACTGACCCTTATGAGTTGTAGATCCTCAGCCCCACCTACCTGATAATAGTGGGGGATGGTGGGATCTTCCTCTGGACAATCAAGTAAATAAAGAGGACCTGTACATCTCTCTGGTGGGTTACTGTTACTGGATCCATCTGTAGGACATAAACAGAATAAAGTTTGCCATACAGTAGTAGATCAGGGAAGTGACTCCTATGATATCACTGATATCGATCATTTCCTTTGTCTACCACCTTATACCACTCGATATTACAACTCATTTTATAAGGAATTTGATCTAATACTGATCACACTACTGACACAGCTAGATAAGTACTGCTAAATGCAATACAAAGCTATTCAGTTGTTAGATGCAGACATGTCTCCATCCACGACTCTCTGTACTTCTGTCCATTCAAATTTATAGAAGAATGGCCTGTGACAATAAGAGTACAGATTTTCATTAAATACAGTGTTTTTATTGGGCCTGGTTCATCAAGCTGCACTGCTAAAGCAGCGCAGCTTAATGGGCCGCTTCCACTCCCTTACATACCAGCGTTCGCTGTTATGTAAGGAGTGTGCCTTCCCTAGTTACGCACATTGCTTACATAGCAACGTGCGTAACTTTAACTGCAACGTTCCTGTAAAGTATCGCTACTGCAATACTTCACTCGCAGCCACTACTATGTCAATTAACATAGTTACAACTATATCATTTAACCTTCTGGGGACCGCTGATAGTAAATTCTATGCTGTACTTGTGGCTGTCTAAGCCTGATGCGGCGTAGGATTTACGCCACCTGCTGCTTCCGTTCATGACGCGATTGTGTCCACCCGAGAGGGGAGATTAAGCCAGTGCTGGGCGAAATGGAAAAAACTACGCTTACGGATCATTATGCGTAATTTTACGCTATTATGCATTACGGAATTACGCTTACGGCGTAGACATTCATTTACGGTACATGTCTGTAATTACGCATAGCCCTTACGCAATTACGCGTAAGAATACCGTAATTAAGGTTGTTACGTTATTGGCTTACGCGTAAAATCCTACTAGCAATTAATGCTGTCATGCTGCCAAGCGGAAAAGTTGACGCATGGATCAATGTTAGGTAGCCGCCGACTTTAAGGGTTAATAGCAAAGCCCCCTTAATTGCTAAGAGCCTCAAATTTGGGGGTCTACATGAAAAGGGCGCCGGTAAAAAAGGGCGCCTGGTGTAGCCCATATAAACTTCGGCTACAAAAAAGACGCTTGGTGTAGCCCATATAAAAACTTTGGCTACAAAAAAAAAGGAGCGCCTGGTGTAGCCCATATAAAAACTTCGGCTACAAAAAAACTCCGGGATGTGTTAACTACTATTCCCCCTCCAGGCCGCCATGGATAGTGGAGGAATGAAATAATTCGGCTTCCAGCGCTTGTAGCCCATATACAAACTTCGGCTACAAAAAAACTCCGGGATGTGTTAATTACTATTCCCCCTCCAGGCCGCCATGGATAGTGGAGGAATGAAATAATTCGGCTTCCAGCGCTTGTAGCCCATATACAAACTTCGGCTACAAAAAAACTCCGGGATGTGCTAATTACTATTCCCCCTCCAGGCCGCCATGGATAGTGGGGGAATGAAATAATTCGGCTTCCAGCGCTTGTAGCCCATATACAAACTTCGGCTACAAAAAAAAGTCAATAATATGGGCTACAGAGGGGCACCTTACTGTAGCCGAAAAAAATATGGGCTACAAAGGGGAGCCCGCTTGTAGCCGAAAACCTTGTAGCCGAAAAAATATGGGCTACAAAGGGGAGCCCGCTTGTAGCCTATATCAAAACTCGGCGCCCTTTTCTACACCTTGTAGCCCATATTTCCAGAAATAACATTGATGTCTATGGCGGCGCCCTTTTCATACAGGCAGCTCGGGCGCCCTTTTCAACCGATCCCCAAATTTGGAGAATATATTAAGGAGATCAGAAGGAATAAGAGGAAACATTTTTTTTTCAAAAAGACCTTATAGTTTTTGAGAAAATCGATGTTAAAGTTTCAAAGGAAAAATATATACATTTAAAAACCCGCCGACTTTAACGGTTAATAGCAAAGCCTGCTTAAAATTTAGGAACACCAAATTCACAGGGTATATTAAGGGGATCAGTGGGAATAAGAGGAAACATTTTTTTTCAAAAAGACCTTATAGTTTTTGAGAAAATCGATTTTTAAATTTCAAGGGCAAAAATGTCTTTTAAATGCGGAAAATGTCAGGTTTTTTTGCACAGGTAACAATAGTGTTTTATTTTCATAGATTCCCCCAAGTGGGAAGAGTTTTACTTACTTCGTTCTGAGTGTGGGAAATATTAAAAAAAAACGACGTGGGGTCCCCCCTCCCAGACCTCTTTAACCCCTTGTCCCCCATGCAGACTGGGATAGCCAGAATGCGGAGCACCGGCCGCGTGGGGCTCCGCACCCTGACTATACCAGCCCGCATGGTCCATGGATTGGGGGGTCTCGGAAGGAGAGGGGCAGCCAAGCTTTCCCCTCCCCCTCCGAGCCCTTGTCCAATCCAAGGACAAGGGGCTCTTCTCCACCTCCGATGGGCGGTGGAGGTGGAGGCCGCGATTTCCTGGGGGGGGTTCATGGTGGCATCTGGGAGTCCCCTTTAAAAAGGGGTCCCCCAGATGCCCACCCCCCCTCCCAGGAGAAATGAGTATAGAGGTACTTGTACCCCTTACCCATTTCCTTTAAGAGTTAAAAGTAAATAAACACACAAACACATAGAAAAAGTATTTTTCATAAATAAAATTTACATAAAATAAAACACTATTGTTACCTGTGCAAAAAAAACGGACATTTTCCGCATTTAAAAGACATTTTTGCCCTTGAAACTTAAAAATCGATTTTCTCAAAAACTATAAGGTCTTTTTGAAAAAAAATGTTTTCCTCTTATTCCCACTGATCCCCTTAATATACCCTGTGAATTTGGTGTTCCTAAATTTTAAGCAGGCTTTGCTATTAACCGTTAAAGTCGGCGGGTTTTTAAATGTATATATTTTTCCTTTGAAACTTTAACATCGATTTTCTCAAAAACTATAAGGTCTTTTTGAAAAAAAACATTTTTCCTCTTATTCTTTCTGATCTCCTTAATATATTCTTCAAATTTGAGGCTCTTAGCACTTAAGGGGGCTTTGCTATTAACCCTTAAAGTCGGCGGCTTTTTTATATTATACGGGAGCGTAATATTACGCGATTACGGCAGACTGTGTAATTTCAATGGGAGTTTACTGTCTTACGCGTAATTTGTTACGCGTAATAACGTAACCTACGGTCTACGCGTAATTAATTACGCGTAATACAGTAACCTTACACGTAACGCTTACGGTGCATTTGTAGTGAATTACGATGCGTAATTACGCTAATGCGTAATTTCGGCCCAGCACTGGATTAAGCTGTCCTATGACAGCTGACATCTCCCCCCAGTGATCAAAAGCCATCGCGATTGCCAGCCAATCGTAGTGCTCACTATAAGCAGCAGCGGTAAGAGGGGAAGGAGAAGACAGGACTCACCTTCCTAAGGTCCCCCCGGGATCGTCACTACCCTCCGCTCTGTCCGGCATCTCTGCTCACTCTGGCTTAAGTGTCGGGTCCCGGCTTGATGAAGTCATCAAGCCGCGACCCGCAACTTACAGTCATTGCCAGCAGGGATGCCGAACAGACCGGAGGGGGCTAGAGCTGCTCATCGCAGGATCCAGGAAGGTGAGTAAAGGCTGCTGGCAATACGGGGGACATCTTACTATACTGGGGACACTAAGGCATAGCTAACTGTACTGGGGATCCGGCTGCCTGACCCCCCCCATAAGCGCCCCCCCACAGGTAAAGTGCCCTGGTTCTTAAAGGACAACTGAAGTGAGAAGACTATGGAGGCTGCCATGTTTATTTCCTTTTAAACAATACCAGTTGCCCTGCATCCCTGCTGGTCTATTTGGTTGCAGAAGTGTCTGAATAACACCAGAAACAAGCATGCAGCTAATCTGTCAGATCTGACAATAATGTCAAAAACGCCCGATCTGCTGCATGCTTGGTCAGGGTCTATGGCTGAAAGTATCAGAGGCAGAGGGTCAGCAGGGCTGCCAGGCAACTGGTTTTGCTTAAAAGGAAATAAACATGGCAGCCTCCATATACCTCTCTCTTCAATTGTCCTTTAAGGGGGTTAAGCAGCCGATTCCCAGAATCGCGGCCGCGATACTTCACATCTCGAGATACATGCAAGGAGCGGCCACAAAATAGTAATGGGTGCAGGCAATTTAGGAGCGCACGCTACATGGCACTACTGCACATGCTCTGTATTTAGCTCACACTAGTGTCATTGAGCTCACGCTGTTATAACAGCACAGCTTCATGAATCAGGCTGTATGTCATTATTAAAAGGTAAAGGTGGGGTCTTCAGTAGGTGGACACTCCGTTTTGCCCTTTCCTTTATTGAAATGAAAGTCACCTCTTACCTGGTGATGTGAGGGATAGATGATTCTCCATCATGGTGTCCTTGTAGAGGTCCTTGTGTCCTTCTATATACTGCCACTCCTCCATGGAGAAAGAGATGGTGACATCCTGACACCTTATAGGAACCTGACACACACAATGATAGAGTCACCACCCAGACACAACCCTTGCTGTTAAAACATAATGTCCCATAATTCCCAGCACTGCTCACCTCTCCTGTCAGCAGCTCCACCATCTTCTTGATGACTTCCAGAATCTTCTTCTCATTGTTTCTCTCTGGTTTCAGGAAGTGAGATGAAAGTGCTGTGTTGGGAAATGGGACATGTAGATGGCTGCTGGGTGTCAATAGCTCTCCAAATGCCTCCTTCCCTAATTTATAATTCTGTGTGAACAAACAAGATAACAATCACTATGAACCAGAATCCTCCTCACCCCTTCGGTTAGATGTGTGTTTTATTAATTGAGATAAGAGTGATGTCATGTGACCTCCCAGAATCCTCCTCACCTCTCCAGTCAGGTGTGTGTTTATTAACAGAGATAACAATAACGTTATGTAACTTCCCAGAATCCTCCTCACCTTTCCAGTCAGCAGGTAGAGGATCTCCAGAGTTAGGTCTAATATCTTCTCGGTCATGTGACTCCAATGCTCATCCATCCTCAGTGAGGTGGTCGTGAGATCCATTCAGCAAGTTTCTCTGTAGATAGATTATAAACTGAGAGTTATGTTGGTTGTTGAAGGAGAAGAGCACTGGTTACATATATTAATGCACATAATGAACCATGTATCAGTTGCACATAAAATCACTGTGTTTAAAGGAAAAAAAAACAATAAAACATAAATATCACAAAACACATAACTCGATGAATATTTATTGAACAGAAAGGACACACACACACCTCCGCCGAACCCCTGAGACTGACTCACCGAACCCCTGAGACTGACTCACCGAACCCCTGAGACTGACTCACCGAACCCCTGAGACTGACTCACCGAACCCCTGAGACTGACTCACCAAACCTCTCACCGAACCCCTGAGACTGACTCACCGAACCCCTGAGACTGACTCACCGAACCCCTGAGACTGACTCACCAAACCTCTCACCGAACCCCTGAGACTGACTCACCGATCCCCTGAGACTGACTCACCGAACCCCTGAGACTGACTCACCGAACTCCTGAGACTGACTCACCGAACCCCTGAGACTGACTCACCAAACCTCTCACCAAACCCCTGAGACTGACTCACACCGAACCCCTGAGACTGACTCACCGAACCCCTGAGACTGACTCACCAAACCTCTCACCGAACCCCTGATACTGACTCACCGAAACCCTGAGACTGACTCACCGAACCCGAGACTGACTCACCAAACCTCTCACCGAACCCCTGAGACTGACTCACCGAACCCCTGAGACTGACTCACCGAACCCCTGAGACTGACTCACCGAACCCCTGAGACTGACTCACCAAACCTCTCACCGAACCCCTGAGACTGACTCACCGAACCCCTGAGACTGACTCACCGAACCCCTGAGACTGACTCACCAAACCTCTCACCGAACCCCTGAGACTGACTCACCGAACCCCTGAGACTGACTCACCGAACCCCTGAGACTGACTCACCGAACCCCTGAGAATGACTCACCAAACCTCTCACCGAACCCCTGAGACTGACTCACCGAACCCCTGAGACTGACTCACCGAACCCCTGAGACTGACTCACCAAACCTCTCACCAAACCCCTGAGACTGACTCACCGAACCCCTGAGACTGACTCACCAAACCCCTGAGACTGACTCACCGAACCCCTGAGACTGACTCACAAAACCTCTCACCGAACCCCTGAGACTGACTCACCGAACCCCTGAGACTGACTCACCGAACCCCTGAGACTGACTCACCAAACCTCTCACCGAACCCCTGAGACTGACTCACCGAACCCCTGAGACTGACTCACCAAACCTCTCACTAAACCCCTGAGACTGACTCACCGAACCCCTGAGACTGACTCACCGAACCCCTGAGACTGACTCACCAAACCTCTCACCGAACCCCTGAGACTGACTCACCGAACCCGAGACTGACTCACCGAACCTCTCACCGAACCCCTGAGACTGACTCACCGAACCCCTGAGACTGACTCACCGAACCCCTGAGACTGACTCACCAAACCTCTCACCGAACCCCTGAGACTGACTCACCGAACCCCTGAGACTGACTCACCGAACCCGAGACTGACTCACCAAACCTCTCACCGAACCCCTGAGACTGACTCACCGAACCCCTGAGACTGACTCACCGAACCCCTGAGACTGACTCACCAAACCTCTCACCGAACCCCTGAGACTGACTCACCGAACCCCTGAGACTGACTCACCGAACCCCTGAGACTGACTCACTGAACCCCTGAGACTGACTCACCAAACCTCTCACCGAACCCCTGAGACTGACTCACCGAACCCCTGAGACTGACTCACCGAACCCCTGAGAGTGACTCACCAAACCTCTCACCGAACCCCTGAGACTGACTCACCGAACCCCTGAGACTGACTCACCGAACCCCTGAGACTGACTCACCAAACCTCTCACCGAACCCCCGAGACTGACTCACCGAACCCCTGAGACTGACTCACCGAACCCCTGAGACTGACTCACCAAACCTCTCACCGAACCCCTAAGACTGACTCACCAAACCCCTGAGACTGACTCACCGAACCCCTGAGACTGACTCACTGAACCCCTGAGACTGACTCACCAAACCTCTCACTGAACCCCTGAGACTGACTCACCGAACCCCTGAGACTGACTCACCGAACCCCTGAGACTGACTCACCAAACCTCTCACCAAACCCCTGAGACTGACTCACCGAACCCCTGAGACTGACTCACCGAACCCCTGAGGTTTCATTCCAATATTCTACATTTTGAAAATGGAAATGAAGATAGTAAAATATCATTGCCCAAACCTTAAAGACACTCTTCCATGCCTAACCTTACCCCCACCTGAAGCGAAAATAAACTAATGAGATAATGTATTGTATGTGTAGTACAGATAATTAATAGAACATTCGTAGCATATTTTTATTTTCAGTTATGTAACTTTATTTATAATATTGCATGAGACTGTCACAGTTGTAGTTTAGAATCCACACTCTGTACGGAGCAGTGCTTTTCAGCACTGCTAGATTTGGGAGCAGCCAGCGCTGCCATAGACTATAAAGGGATTCAGTCTATAGCGGCGCTCAGTGAGTAACGTCGGGGCCGTCAGAAGACGAAGCCGAAGTTGCTTAAAAAACACAATAATTCGGCCTCCAGCAATCGCTGGAAGCCGAATTATTTCATTCCCCCACTATCCATGGCGGCCTGGAGGGGGAATAGTAATTAATTCGGCCCGGACTTGTGCAGAAGCAGGACCAGCCATATAACAGCTGTATCCTGCGCCCAAGTCTCCCGGCTCCGAATTCAAATGTACTCCACTCTGTATTTTAAGCTGTAAAACAAAGCAGAGCCAATGACCCTTTGAGCTTTCCTGCAGTAAAACCTTATCTCAAGCTGTCTCTAACTGTTTCTTAGCTGTTAAAGCTCTTCAGAGAACAGGACTGACTTGACTAATTTAGGCCACAGACTCAGAGAAGCTCTACTCAAGTATTTTAACGCTTCCTTTACTGGAAAACAGAAAGGGACTTCACATAATTTCTTAGTCGGGCTAGTATATGTTTATCTCATCATGTCACTTCAAGTTCACCTTAACCCTTACCTTGAAACCCTCCTAATGGAAGCCTAACCTTAAACACCCCCCCCCCTTTTTGCCCCCCGTTATTTATTGGGTGCCGTCGGTTTTCCACATTTCTTACTTTCACTGATATTTTTTATGAGCGCCCAAACTTCTGCCACTAACAGGAATCCATGTTGCATGCTACCAAAGAAAACACCTTTGAAGTAGGAGACCTAGTGGCTCCAACCAAGAGTGAGTCCTGGTTGGAGCCACTAGCTCTTTGGTAAGTATGTCTGTGGACACAACTCTCTAATGCTTCAGTGTGGCTCCTGACCTTGCCTTCAGTGGCTGCAGTTCTCATGTGCTTTGAGTCAGACAGGAGAAAAGCACCATGTTACTGTTCATACTTCATCTAACGCTAATCACTAATGCTTTCTTTCCTAGTGCCATCTCTCCTTCCATATACAGTTATTGCTGTATATAATATTTATGCTCATTCCTACTATTAATATTCTCATACTTTCCCATAACCATGTCTGTACTGATCTCCTCCACTGTAATCTATCCTACAACCTGTGTAATGCCCAACAGGTATATATCTGACAGTGTGTACAGTATGGGTACACTGTGTGTTTGTAGGTATCTGTAGTGTTTATAAGAGTGTACAGTATATGAAAGTGTAGGACAAATATTATTATGATTGATTTATAAAGCGCCAACATATACAATACAATAATACAATAACATTTGTAAAGCGCTTTTCTCCCATAGGACTCAAAGCGCATAGCTGTGTCTCAGATTAATACAGGGTTTTAGGCTGGGTTGTGTTAGAGGAGATAGTCAGATGTTCATGAATGCCAGACTGAAAAGGTAGGTTTTCAGTTTAGACTTAAATGCTTCCAGGGATGGGGCTGTCCTGATTGGGTGTGGCAGGGAGTTCCAAAGTGTAGGGGCAGCATGACAAAAGGCTCTGTCTCCAAAGGTTTTGAGGTGGACTCTGGGGGTGACCAAGGTGTTACGTCCTTTTGATCTAAGATTGTGGGGGGTGTGATGTAGTTGCAACAAGTCCTTCAGGTATCCAGGGCCCAGATTGTGCAAGGATTTGAATGTCAGTAAGCCAATCTTAAACAGAATTCTCCATTTTATCGGTAGCCAGTGGAGTGAGCTCAGGGTTGGTGTTATGTGGCAATGGCGGGGTTGGCTCGTTAACAGCCTTGCGGCGGTATTCTGTACTAATTGCAGGCGGCGTAAGTCTTTCTTATGCAGGCCTGTGTAGAGGACGTTGCAGTAGTCTAACCTTGATGTGACGAAGGCATGAACTAGGGTTGGAAGATCCTCTGAAGGAATTAGGTGTTTAATCCTTGCAATATTCCTTAGGTGAAAGAAGGAATGTTTCACAACAGCTGAGATTTGATTCCTGAAGCTTAATTTCCCATCAATCAGTACTCCCAGGCTGCGCACACAGTCTGAGTTGTTCAGGTCTGAGCTCCCTATCCTTAGCGGTGTTGGTTGAGACTGGAGCTGCTTTGCTGTTGAGCCCTGGCCCTCGATAACAAGAACCTCAGTTTTGTCAGCATTAAGTTTTAGCCAATTATTATTCATCCACTCCTGAAGCTCAGCTAAGCATGCGTTTATTTGTGGAGTAGGGTCTGTGACATCAGGTTTGAATGACAAATATAGCTGGGTGTCATCAGCATAGCAATGATATGTCAGGCCATGTTTTTGTATGATTTCTCCAAGTGGCAGCATGTATATGGTGAACAGTAAAGGGGATAATATTGCGCCCTGAGGTACACCGTATTTTAGTGGTACAGGGTTGGAGAGGAAGGGCCCTAAGGCTACCCTTTGTGTTCTGCCAGCCAGGAAGGAGTTGAACCACCGGAGAACAATGCTATCTATGCCACAGTACTCTTGTAGCCTGTTGAGTAAGATTTCATGATCGACTGTGTCAAAAGCCGCTGAGAGGTCGAGCAAAATCAGGATGGAACATTGACCCTTGTCTCTTGCAATGAGCAGATCATTGCAAATCTGGGTGAGGGCTGTTTCACAGCTGTGATATTTCCTGAAACCAGATTGAAGAGGGTCAAGGATGTTGTTTCTGGAGAGCCTGGCTTCAAGTTGGAGGTAGACCGCCTTTTCAATAACTTTTCCCAGAAAGGGGAGGTTTGAGACAGGTCTGTAGCTGTTTAGAGCATCTGGGTCTAAGGATGGTTTCTTGAGTAGAGGCCTGACGATTGCTTCTTTCAGAGTAGAGGGAAACCACCCTTCCTGTAAGGAGCCGTTGACTATTTTGTGGAATGCCGGTGTAAATAGTTCAGGGCATTTCAACATGAACTTAGTGGGGCCAGGGTCCAGATCGCAGGTAGTCTGGCGAAGGTTTGAGAGGATATCCAAGATGTCTTTTTCAGTGATTACCTTAAAATCAGACCATGGTGGTAGGCTATTTTTGCACCTGTTATATGGCTCTGCATGGGTTTCTGGGGCTGTGAATTGAATGGCAGATCGTATGGATGGGGAAGACATTAGCGTGTCAGCTCCTGGGATCATCAGTCAGTGATATGCACTCACGAATCCATGGCTGGATAGTGTACTGGCTAAAGGCACTGCCTCTAATATAGAAGATCTGGGATCAAACCCTGGCTGAAGCTAGTGCCAAATCGGTAAGGTGTCACTGGGCAAGACACCCTAACACTGCAGGGTGGTCTACTGCTCTTAAAAGCTGCAGCTCAAGTGCTTTGAGTAGGACAGGAGAAAAGCACTATACATGTTATCATTACTCTTATTAGCATTATCAATGTACACTGTCAGCACTGCTGTCTCATATTATAATAATCTCATTTTATCCAAATTCCCCTCTACCTGTATCTCTATCACATCTGCTGATGAGGGGAGGGGGTGGGAGGGGCTCAAGAGGTTTAGCTATATAATATAATATATAGATAATATACAGATTAATAATCTTTTCTTATTACCTCCTCTGCTGCCAGTTCCAGCAATGTCTCCCCTCTACTTCCTGCCAATTCACCCCTGACCCCAAACAACTTCCTGTCTACATGCTCCTCCCTTTCCTGTCTGCACACATCATCAGGTTGGCTGCTGAATTTAGGATTGCTGAATTCTGGAGATCCTCTAAATCTAGACTAGTCATTTTTTTAAAGTTTGTTCTCTGTTAGATGCCAGATGGTGATAGAGAAAAATACTCAGACAGCTCATCATGATGACCCAGAACCACCTGGGAGGTATAAAGGGCTTAAAGAGACCAAAAAGCCCTCTAATATAAAAATTAAAAAGCAATGCTAAATGTAACTGTGGCTTCCCATGATGCATCATTCAGGAGTATTTATAAAATATCTGTAAAATGTATAAGCTATAGGCTCACTACACCAGCAGTTCTGGAAGTGTAGCCGTGCTTTCAGGGGCATAAAGAGATGATTTGCATATTTGAAAGTGATGCATCATGGGAAACCGCTGTTGCTCATTTACAGCAGAATTATCACGAAGACATTCTGTTTTAAGAAGGCAAAATTACATCTAGATGGTCATGGGGTAATATCAGACCATAGTGAGGACTGCAGAGCGGTCAGGGAAATAAGAGTTTGTGGTATTGCAGCCGCACAGCCAGGACTTCTCTTCGGGGCGTAGCAAGAAATCATGACGCCCCATAGCAAAATTATACGGTACCTTTGTGCCCCAGGTAGTCCCCTAGTATAGGGAGCCAAATATATCTCCCAGAAATAAGCAGCTCAAGAATAGGTAGATGTACCCCCAGTATAAGTAGCCTAAAGTAGTCCCCCAGTAATGGTAGCAGGAACGTCCCTCAATAGGTAGCCAGATTAGTGCCACAAGTATAGTAAGGTAAGCCCCCCTCCCCCAGTGTAGGTAGCCAGATAAGTCTCCCTTAGTATAGGTAGCCAAATTAGCCCCCAAGTATAGTAAGGAAAGCCCCCCTCCCCCAGTGTAGGTAGCCAGATAAGTCTCCCTTAGTATAGGTAGCCAGATTAGCCCCCAGTATAGGTAGCTAGATAGCCTGATTATTAGCCCCCCAGTATAGGTAGCCACCCAGTATAGAAACCATACGCAAGCGGTTGGAATCTCAGATTGCAGGCCTTAAGAGCATGAGCAGTATAAATCCCACTGTTGTAGTAGCTGCTGTATGATGAGGGGTCTTCATTATGCAAAAGAGGTGTGTAAAACAAGCGGGATCCCTGGTGTTGCTCTTCAAGCTACACCCCAAAGAAGGGCAGCAGAAAAATTGCCCCCCCCCCCCCCCCCCACAACTGCAGTTTGAATGCATGTTACAAACTGTGCCTTTAATTTGCTGACCGGCTTCTGCAGACGGTTTAAAAGGCATGTACTATTTCAGTGATGGCTAACCTTGGCACTCCAGCTGTGGTGGAACTACAAGTTCCATGAGGCATTGCAATACTCTGACAGCTCTAAGCATAACTCGGGGAGGCAGAGGCATGATGGGATTTGTAGTTTTGTCACAGCTGGAGTTCCAAGGTTAGCCATCACTGTGCTATTTTGTTTTTGATCCTCGTTATAGCCAATAGCCGAATCATCCACAAGGCAACCTAGGCAGTTGCCTTGGGCTTGGAGAAAGACCAGGAGCTTGGTTGATTTTAGCCCCAAAAGATATCTTACCAAAACAGCCAGTCTGAAATATATGATCATCAGTGTGCTTGCCAATGATATTGTGACTCATCCTGCCCATGTGTTTAATTGGGACCAACACAGAATGACAAAGCAGCACATTGCACGGGATATGAAGTTATACCCGCCTTCTTAGGTTGCTCACATGGATGATTAATGAGATGCAAATATTTCTGAGTTCATGCAGAATTATGTACTGTACATATGTCAATTTCTGCAGCTTGAAAATGGACCTGAGGTGTTCTTCATCTCACGTCTCCTTTAAAGTGAACCCGAGGAGAGAGTGATATGGAGGCTGCCATATTTATTTCCTTTTAATCAGTACCAGTTGCCTGGCAACTCTGCTGATCTATTTGGCTGCAGAAGTGTCTGAAGAAATGAAAGGAGAAAATAATTAACCTAAAACACCAAAACACTCTATATGTCATTTTACTTGGCACACATGGGGGTTGATTCACTAAACCATGATAACTCAAATATCACACCTTATCAAAGATATCATACCTTATCAAAGATATCACACCTTATCAAAGATATCACACCTTATCAAAGATATCACACCTTATCAAAGATATCACACCTTAGCAAAGATATCACACATTATGGAAAGATATCACACCTCAAAGATATCACACATTATGGAAAGATATCACACCTTATCAAAGATATCACACCTTAGCAAATATATCACGCCTTATCAAAGATATCACACCTTATCAAAGATATCACACCTTAGCAAATATATCACGCCTTATCAAAGATATCACGCCTTAGCAAAGATATCACGCCTTATCAAAGATATCATGCCTTAGCAAATATATCATGCCTTATCTGAGTAACATAGCGAGCGCTACGAACCCACAGGGGCTCAGGGCAGGACAAGTGCCATTGCCAATTAAGTTGGTAGCGCTCGCTATGCTACTCTGATAAGGCATGTTAACTTTGATAAGGTGTGATATATTTGATAAGGTGTGATATTTGAGTTATCATGGTTTAGTGAATCAAGCCCATAGAGTGTTAATTTGGTGAACTATTTGCCATTGGATTCCTTAAAGTGATAAATCACGCTTCTCTGTCTGGCAGTATGATCGATGAGCCTTGGTTTGGTGGATGTCAGAGGAAAGTTGAGGGGGGGGGGGGGGTTATGGGGTGTGTGTGTGTGTGTGTGTGTGTGTGTGTGTGTGTGTGTGTGTGTGTGTGTGTGTGTGTTTGTCCTGGATTGGGTTTGACCATTTAGTTCCAGTGAAAGGAACTCTGAATGCTTCAGAATACAAGACATTCCCATCTTTGTGGGACCAGTTTGGGGAGACACTTTCCTGCTCCAACAGAACTGATCACTGGTGCTCAAATCAAAGGTATTAACCTCCTTAGCTGTAACCTCGAGTCAGGCTCGGGCCAGAAATCCGCAGCTCAGAGCGGTAACCCCGAGCTGGATCCATATGAGGTGTGTAATGTGCAGGGCTGCCACAGATCTATCTAGTGGGATGATTCTTAGGGTCTAAAAGCAAGTGAAAAAAATTGCACCGCTTTCAAAAAATAAAATCTGGAAATATTCATACCGAAGACATGAATGAGTGAGTCTGGTGAGGAGGAACGTGACTGGCTGTCCAGAGCCCTGACCACACCCGACAGCACATTTATGATGGATTTCAGCACAGACTTGAAAATGGACCAATCAATTTAAACTTTGGTGGAACTTGATTGGCTCATTTTTAAGCTGCATACATTTAATACAAATTTACATAATCCTGCATGAACTCAGAAATATTTGCATCTCATTGATCATCCCTACGAGCCGGGCCTTCTCCCCATCATCACTGCCTGACCTCACTAATGCTCTGCTTGAAGAAAGGCCAAATATTCCCATGAACGCACTCCAAATCCTTGTGCCAAGTCTTCCCAGAGGACTGTGTGGAAGGGTGAGCAATGCACCCTGGAAAGTAAACACAGAGACAACGGGAGCCAAAATGATGCAGCACATCACAAGGTATATAAAAATGAGCATTAGGTAAATTGAATACTCACAAAGGAAAGTTGCATAGGGAGCAACCAACCGCTCGGAGGAGGTGGAGATACACAAGCCAGACTCCACTCGGGTACCCAGAGAGGGTGGTGATGGTCAAACAGCAGTAATGTCCTGACATGTGGCATCAGCCACGTGGTGACCAGATTTAGCCCTCACATGGGGGGGGCACAAGCACAAAGGGGTAAGAGGCCAGAGTTAAAAACAAATAAAATAAAAAAAAGGGGGAGGCGGCTTACCTCAATAATGACAAATTCATATATATATATATATATATATATATATATATATATATATATATATATATATATATATATAAAATTTTGAAACCCTTTAACCCTTTATTTATCCTGAGGAAGTGGGCAGAGACCCACAAAACATGTTGCCTGTGCTTATATATATATATATATATATACAGTATATGAATTTGTGGTTATTGAGGTAAGCCACTTGCCCCTTCATCTCTTTTATCTGTTTTAAGCATAGTTTTATACACTCCTGTGCTTGTCAGGAGAAGCTGTTATAGCTGCACAGGCTGGGCTGACTCCATATTACAGCCTATGGATGAAGAATGGGATGTCAATAAAGATCAGCAATATACTGCTCTTCAAGGCACTCCAGAAAAACAATGTTGGCAGTCCCTTCATTTAAAGTGAACCCGAAGCAGGGAAATAAGTAATATATTTACCTAAGTAGAGGGAAGGTTGGGATACCATAGAGCCTTCCTGATCCAGCGCCGCCCCCGAATACTTCTTCGGCCAGCCCTTCTTAGGGACGCAAGTGCTTCCGTAGACAAGCGCATCCGTACTGCGCACATTGGAGTCTGGGTTTGCGTATGTGCAATGGGGATACACCATTTTCAGAAGCACTCAGGGATGTGAGTACAGTATAATCTCATTATAATAAACTCAGGTATAGTAAACATTCCGGTATAGTAAACTACCTCTCCAGTTCCCAGCATATCTTCATTATAAGTCTATGGGAGCAATGCCTGTTATAGTAAAACCAGATGTAATAAAACTTGTGTTATAGTAAACATGTTTTTTGGTCCCTATGTGATGCTGACTCTGGATATAGTAAACGGTGGGCGGTGCATGCGTCACATGTCAGTGGGCGGGGCATGCATACCATGTCAGTGGGCGGGGCATGCATCATATGCCAGTGTGAAACACATGGTCTCCTGCTCTCTTCAGGCTGGTTGCAGGTGAGCTGATGCCTGATAACATTCGTAAGATAAGAAGAATTGCACCACTGCTGGATATACAGTACAAATAAGCAGCCTGGGGAAGATGAGGAATAATGCGAATGTAAACAAAAGAGGATGCAGCGTTACCACTACCACTTTGCAATCACCAATAAAAGTATCATCACAGTCCTCCCATGGGATTGTATGCACTCCCTGGTATCTCTTCCCTTATTAGTGATGACATTCCTGGACAAGTGATGACACTTTAAAGGACATTCGGGTGTCCTTTAAAGTGGATCCGAGATAAACTGTTACTCATTGCATAAATGTGTTCCTTTCATATAGTTTATAGGGCATTCCTCAAGCCAAATACTTTTTTTTTAATACTTTAGTTCCCTATAAACTAAACAAGCCTCGCCCACAGCTTCTCCAGTGCCTTGGCACTCTCAGATCCATGTAGCAAGGGCTTATGGGAGCTCAGTCTGGGCAGGAGGAGGAGGAGTTGTTACTAGCCAGAGATTTCAGAGGCAGAGGGGAGGAGGAGAGGGGAGTGAAGTTTTCACAGGCTGAGGGTTGGAAATGCAGATCAGCTTGCCTGTGTGTAATGATCACAAACAGAACATGGCTGCCCTTATTGTATCACAGGAAGAAATAATCATATACTGTTGAAGCTGTTTGCAGGTAGATTTGCTAACTATCTAAACTTTAGATTAGATATATAGACAAGTTACTTGTTATAGTTAGTTTTTAATCTTGGATCTGCTTTAAGGAGCCCTGGATACTGTACTAGCGATTTGTCCATCCTGGCTATGCAGCCCTAAGGTATACTTAAACTTGTGGTCTACCTCCACCAAATGCTCAAGTGCTTGTCCTTTACCTCCAATGTACCAGGGCATGCTGGGCCATTTCTAAGACAATTTCTGATATAGTAAACTTCTGATATAGTAAACCAATTCCCCTTGGATTTTACTATAAAGAGTTTATACTGTAAGGCTGACGAGGAAGGCCAAAGACACAGCTGATCACAGAACTTAAATGGGGGGTGGCGCGGGAACAATGTGATGGATCAATGGCAAACATTGTCTATTCTAACCAGTCAGTCACACAATTCGATATTTTTCCAGAAATACACACAGCTCAGGCCAGGCTGACTGTCTAGTACTGAGGGGACATCATTGCTCTCTCTCCTCCTTATAGTGTAATACTGTCTGCATAGTGATACCCCCCCCCCCCCCACCCCCTTCCTCCAGAGTGAGAAGACAGACAACAGATTCACAGGAGACCATTTCAATATATTTCACAATTGCAAAATGTAGCAACGTATCCTAGGCATCACATCTGTGCTTTCAGCCATGCAAATGGCTTATGATGTATCACCGTCCATGTCTTCAGGGCAACAAATAGAGTTTTCATATACATTTGTGCTCATTACACTTGTGTTCAGAAAGTCCTTGGTTTGTATCACAAATAAATATGTGGAAAACTAGGATCACCCACTGGTGGACTTACTACAGAGGTATGCAGGCTGAAGAAGAGAGTCTCACTTTCAATATTGAATATCAGAAAGGGTGCCGGACACCTCACTTCCTGTGTGTAGGAGACCTCACTTCCTGTGTGTAGGAGACCTCACTTCCTGTGTGTAGGAGACCTCACTTCCTGTGTGTAGGAGACCTCACTTCCTGCGTGTAGGATAGGCAGCTGGATTAGACAAGTCACAATAAACTAACCTCTGGTGTGAGAGAGTCCACATCTCCAACCATGGAAGAGGGCCAGACGTGCCACTATTCCGAGCCAGTGCCCCCCCTTCCTCACTGTCACCCATCAGTAGCTTTATAATCAGGTGTAAGGTTTCCTTGTGCTGCCCCATCACTAGTGGATAGAGGTCATCAGTGTTCGAGGGGTGACGGAGCTCCTCATCCCTTTATTAATAGTGCCTGTATGCTGACGAATGGAAGCTCTCAATGCTGGTCACATGGCTAGTGTTGGAATCCCCCATGTGACATATATGTGCCTGTGATAAACTCCCACAGGTTTCCCCAGGACACAGGCCTTCTCTATCCACCACTGGTTCTGGTAAAGAGACACTCCCTCTAGTGGTGACAGTGCGTAGGTGGAGATCTGATAACAGCAGTCCCAGCACATACGAGCAGCTAACCTGTGTGAACTTTCATGTGTCTGAGAAGGTTCCCCTTCTGCATGAAAGTTTTCCCACAATCTGAACATGAAAAGGGGCGCACGCCTGTGTGACTTTTGTAGTGTCTACGAAGGTTTCCCCGCTGCATGAAACTTTTCCCACACTCAGAACATGAATATGGCCGCTCACCCGTGTGACGTCTTTGGTGTATAACAAGGTCCCTCTTCTCAATGAAACCTTTTCCGCACTCTGAACACGAAAAGGGGCACTCTCCTGTGTGAATCCTCTGGTGCAAAAGGAGATTCCTCTTGTCAATGAAGCTTTTCCCACACTCTGAACATGAAAAGGGCCGCTCGCCTGTGTGAATTCTCAGGTGCCTAAGAAAGTTTACTTTCTGCATGAAGCCTTTCCCACACTCTGAACATGAAAAAGGATGTTTGCCTGTGTGACTTATCAGGTGTCTATGGAGGCTCCCTTTCTCAATGAATCGTTTCCCACACTGTGCACATGAAAAGGGCCGCTCGCCCGTGTGGCTTCTCTGGTGTCTGAGAAGGTCCCTCTTCTCGCTGAAACCTTTCCCACACTCTGAACAAGATAAGGGATGTTTTCCTGTGTGAATTCTCTGATGTGTTAGGAGGTTTCCTTTCTGCATGAAACTTTTCCCACAGATTGAACACGAAAAAAGAGCTTCCCCCGTGTGACTTCTCTCGTGTCTACGCAGGTTTCCCTTCTGTATGAAGCCTTTCCCACACTCAGAACATGAATATGGCCGCTCGCCCGTGTGGTGTCTCTGGTGTATAACAAGATCCCTCTTCTCAGAGAAACCTTTCCCACACTCGGAACATGAAAAGGGGCTCTTGTCTGTGTGACTTCTCTGGTGTTTCAGGAGTTCCCTCTTGTCAATGAAACTTTTCCAGCACTCTGAACATGAAAATGGACGCTCTCCTGAGTGAATTCTCTGATGTCTAACAAGGTTTACTTTCTGCATGAACCCTTTCCCACACACTAAACAAGAGAAAGGATACTTTCCTGTATGGCTTCTCTGGTGTCTACGTAGGCTTCCTTTCTCAATGAACCCTTTCCCACACTCTGAACATAAAAATGGCCGCTCCCCTGTGTGAATCCTCTGGTGCGTAAGCAGGTTTTTTTTCTGCATAAATCCTTTCCCACAAACTGAACACCAAAATGGATACTTTGCTGTGTGACATCTCTGGTGTATGACCAGATCCTGCTTCTCAATAAAACCTTTCCCACACTTGGAACATGAGAAAGGATGGCCAACTGCATGCACTTCCTGATGGGCAATAAGGAGCGACTCCTCCCTAAAACAGTTATCACATTCTGAACACGGGAAACTCTTATCTGCTCCACATCTATTAGCAATTATTTTACTGTCCTCAGGACTAAATGGATTTGTTATAGTATGTGATTGGTCAGAATGAGACGATTTATCAGGAGATTCCTCAGGATCACACGGGTCTGGTTTTATGTCCACATCATGATCGCTGTGATGTGTATTTCCAGCAGTGGGGTTTCCTCCTGGAGAACATTGTGTGACGCCATTATCTTCTGCATGGGCGATAAGACACCCCTCCGAGGGCCTCCCCGTACTCTGTCCATCTGTGGGAGAGATATATTTATTATAAGATAGATGCTAATATTTCTAATGAAAATATGTGAGCAGACTCCTTTTCAAGGTTGAAAAACAACTTGTTGCAAATAATAGAGCAATGAGTTAAAGTAAGCATCAGAGCTGCAATGCATCATGGTCTGAATCAGTAGACTCGGCCTATTGCAATGCATTATGGTCTGAATTAAAAGGCTCTGCCTATTGCAATGCATCATGGTCTGAATCAGAAGGTTTGGGCTATTGCAATGCATTATGGTCTGAATCAGAAGGCTCAGCCTACTGCAATGCATTATGGTCTGAAACAGATGACCTGGCCTACTACACTGCAGCTTTAGCCTATTGCAATGTATTAGGGTCTAAAACATAAGGCTCTGCCTACAGCAAGGTCAGAACTTAACCCAGGATTGAACATCATCCAAATCAGTAGCTTATACCCCATTTCCCACGGGAAATCTTTATCTTCCCTCAAAAAGATCATGGGGGGGGTCTGCCTGAGCACCTTGTTGCATTGTGGGAAATAATGGCTGTTTTCAACTGCCAAATAAGCAGTATCTCCCTCTGTACCTATAATATACTATATATTTTTTAGCCTATCACATGGTTAGTGGTGTGTTTTTAGACATTGGCAGTCACCGTCGTCCGTTTTTTTTTTCCTGTCTGCAAGCAGTAAAGATGATGACCTGCAGCACACGTGAACAAATTACACAGTGTGTATCAATCAATTCTTGATTTTCTATTTTTTTACTTCTCACTTAGCTCCAGTAATAACATTAATTGTCATACTTTTTTCCCCGTATTGCCGCTAGGGTTTACTTTCGGGGTAGGGCTTATATATGGAGCATGAGCTCCGGTAATAACATTAATTGTCATACTTTTTTCCCCGTATTGCCGCTAGGGTTTACTTTCGGGGTAGGGCTTATATATGGGGCATGTTAAACATTCCTGCTAGGGCTTACTTTTGGGGAATGTCTTAATTTTGGGAAAACACGGTGGGTCTCATTAGATTATTTCCTTACCTGAAACTGGTATTCCTAATTCACTGGTCCCCATCATGTCCCCCTCCTCCTCACACTGCCGGCCACTCGTCACATCTGCCTCCTCTTCTTCTGATTTCAGCTCATGTTTTATATCAGCCAGTTCTTCAGCCTAAACCCACAAAATAACAGGAGAAAGCATATTTAAAACATAAGAATTCATGTGGGTCTAGTAATCTGGTATATCTGATCAGGTATGCAAAAGGGATTTATGTGAGAGGCAAATTCTGTATGAGCATATGAACCAGCAAAAGGTACAGTATTAACAGCAACAAAAAGAAAAAAATAAACTAATCTCCTAGTGCTTGCACATTTTTGTTCCCAGGGACACAGCTTAACCACCCTGGCGTTCTGATTAAATCGCCAGGGTGGCTGCGGGAGGGTTTTTTTTAAATAAAAAAAAAACTATTTCATGCAGCCAACTGAAAGTTGGCTGCATGAAAGCCCACTAGAGGGCGCTCCGGAGGCGTTCTTCCGATCGCCTCCGGCGGCCAGAAGTAACATGGAAGGCCGCAATAAGCGGCCTTCCGTGTTTCGCTTACCTCGTCGCCATGGCGACGAGCGGAGTGACGTCATGGACGTCAGCCGACGTCCTGACGTCAGCCGCCTCCGATCCAGCCCTTAGCGCTGGCCGGAACTGTTTGTTCCGGCTACACTGGGCTCGGGCGGCTGGGGGGACCCTCTTTCGCCTCTGCACGCGGCGGATCGCCGCGCTGCAGCGGCGATCAGGCAGCACACGCGGCTGGCAAAGTGCCGGCTGCGTGTGCTGCTTTTTATTTCATTAAAATCGGCCCAGCAGGGCCTGAGCGGCAGCCTCTGGCGGTGTTGGACGAGCTGAGCTCGTCCAGACCGCTCAGCTGGTTAAAGTGGACCCAAATTAAAAATACAATACAAGATTTCAGAAATACAATCTATTTTCTAAATTATAATAATAAATGGCAGCCTTTTTTCAGCTGCATGATGACAAATATAAAATATTTTACATTTATTGGAGAAACCCCTCCCTTCCTTTCATATTGCTGGGACAGAATCCAGGCAAACTGGTGGAATAGCAGGTGTCTGGCACAGGAGGAATTGCTAATGGCTGCCACCTGTATAACCCTAGTTATGCAAAGAGGAGGGTGAAAAGCATGCACTGAAATGCTCATAGGCTTGAAGGAGTGTTTATTTATCTTTGTGTGTGTCAGAGTGGTGCAACTACATATTTTGAATTAATTTTTTTTTGGTTAGGGTCCGCTTTAAGTGACCTTCTAATTAGTCTACTAAAAGGTGGCTTTAAAGGACAACTGAATTGAGAGGGATATGAAAGCTGACATATTTATTTCCTTTTAAACAATGCACATTGCCTGGCTGTCCTGCTAATCCACTACCTCCAACACTTACAACCACAGACCCTGAACAAGCATACAGATCAGTTTCAGGTTTGTGATTCAGACCCCTGAACAAGCATACAAATCAGATGATTGACTGCATTTGCTGCATTCTTGTTTCAGGTTTGTGATTCAGACACTATTGATGCATGAAAGATCAGCAGGACAGCCAGGCAACTGGTATTGTTTAAAAGGAAATAATTATGGCAGCCTCTGTATTCTCCTCACTTTAGGTGTGCTTTAAGTCACATAAAGAAAGACTAATAGGAGAGACCAAATAAATTGGCTCAAAACTGAAGATATACGTTTGAACAAGGATCCCATATTTTTATGCTGGTTATGATGTTGATGGTATATAAATGCCTATTTCAGACTATAACAAATATTGTATCCAATCTGCTTCTACTGTATGTTAACGTTTGATTTAGGAATTTAAGATCTCCATCAGTCTGTGGTATGTGAGGGTTAAGTAAACAAAGGGTCTTTTCTATGTGTCATAAAGTAGCAGACATTCTTGCAAGAACCCTTCTGATGTCCTTTGTGTGGGGTGGGCACCGCTACATCCCACCGAAATCCACGACAGTGCACGACCTGGTTCGCAAGTCCAAAAGTCACAAGAAGAAGAAATGGTCCGCACTTGTCAGTGAAGATTTCCTTTATTAATGGACATATCCAAAAACATCCAGGGCCAACATCACGTAGCTGACATGTTTCGGACTAACCGTCCTTAATCATAGCTATCAAACAAGTGACCATCTAGACATATATGTAGAAATATGTGTGTGAAGTGCCCGCCCATGATCCCGCCCTGCCGGGGAGGAATCAATTTGGGCTTAAATGCAATATTAAAACACATATACAAAAATATACAGAGATAAAATTGCAAAAAATGCAAGATGACACAAGATAAAAACAAAGGACAGCGTTCTCAAATACTGACATATAAGGACTTAAAAAGTCAGAATAAAGATAAAAAGGAATTAAGTAATGGTGGCAAGATCCCATCTAGCATTTAAGCCATGTGGAGTTCTGGTATTTAGTTCGAAAATCCACATGGCTTCCCTTCGCAATAATCTTTTGTATAGATCTCCACCTCTATGCGATGGAGTGACTCTCTCGATACCACAAAAGGAAAAGCTAGTCATATCTCCCCCATGGATCTCTCGGAAGTGTCTTGCCACATTACTAATTTTTGAGGTGTGCCAGCCTGCACCCAGATAGTGTTCCGCTATCCTCTCTCTCAAGGGCCGAATAGTGCACCCCACATATTGCAGGGAGCATATCCCGCAAGTAATGAGGTACACAACATATTTAGTGCCGCAATTAATAAATTGTTTAATATTAAAGCTGCGGCCCGCTGAGAGAGAGACAGCAACCTTGGTTTTACTGTGTACTCGACAATATTTACAGGTCGAGATGCCACATTTATGGGAGCCAACAGTCGACAACCAATTCTTGACCGCTGGCCTGGAATTAAATAAGCTAGGGGACAAAACCTGTCCCAAAGTTGGGGCCCTTCTACTTGAGAACCTAATGCCATCTTTCAAAACTGGCATGAGACCGCCATCTGCCTGCAGGACTGGGAGATACCTGGTGATGATATCGATGACTTTCTTATATTCAGATGAATACATGGTCACAAAGGTAGGTCTAGGGGGTTCCAGTTGGCGGGGTTCTGGCGGATTTACAAGGTCCATTCTGGACCTCCTAGTTACCCTAGTTCTACCTCGCTTAACGCACCAACCTGGATACCCCCTTGCTTTGAGGCGAGCCTCTACCATATCCAGTTCTTGCTCTAATTCGCATGGGTCAGAGCAGTTGCGTTTAGCCCTTACGAACTCGCCCACAGGTATACCACATATGGTATGTCCAGGGTGGCAACTATCTGCCCTCAAAAGAGTGTTGCCACTACATGGTTTCCTATAGGTAGAGGTTACAATAATGCCCCGACTAGGATCGCCCCTCAGAGTGAGATCTAGATAACTAATGGATTCTTTGCTGGCAGAATGGGTGAACTGAAGGTTCTGGTTGTTACTGTCAAAGTAATCAACCAGAGATCCTACCCCTGAAGGGTCGCCACCCCAGATGAGTAGCAGGTCATCTATGTACCTCCCGTACCACACAACATCATCCAGCAGACGGCAGGCTCCTCCAAAAATATAGCACTCTTCCCACCACCCCATGTAGAGATTAGCAAGGGATGGTGAGAATTTAGCACCCATAGAGGCACCCCGCCTCTGGAGGAAGAACCTGCCGTCAAACATGAAATAGTTGTGGGCCAGGAGGTACTCAACGGCCATCAAGATGAACATACAGAGGTCAGCTGAGTAGTCTGAGTAGCGGGTAAGATGAAATTCCAATGCTTGTAGCGCCAAGTTATGGGGAATGCAGGAATACAAAGATTTAACATCTATGGTGATCCATGAATGCTTCTCTTGCCACTGAAATGCCTCCAAACTAGCTAACAAATGTTTGGTGTCTTTTACATAACCCGGTAACCGTTTGACTAAGGGCTGCAACAAGGAATCCACCCAACAACCCAGACGTTCCCCTAATGAACCGATGCCTGCCACTATAGGCCTTCCCTCCGGAGGGGAGCTCGACTTATGAATTTTAGGCAAGTGGTGAAAGATGGGCACAACAGGGGATTTTACCCCCAAATATTCCACCATCTTATGATCAAGAATGCCCATACTTTCACCACAAGACAAGAGGCTCAATAATTTTTGCTGGAAATCCATAGTGGGATCGGTCCTCAGGACCATATAAGTATCACTATCCCCCAGCTGTCTTAGAGCCTCATTTCTATACATGTCACTGTCGAGAACGACCACCGATCCCCCTTTATCCACGTTTCTGATGACAATTTTGTCATAATTGCGCAGACTCCTCAGGGCTAATCGCTCTGCGGCAGTGATGTTGGATGGACAGGCACCGTCCAAATTGTCGGCCAACTTAAGAAGATCTTTCTCCACCAGTTCCTGAAAGTTATCAACATGTAGTGTCCTCTCCATAATTGGATAAAAGTCCGGATTTTCTGTGCGGATCAATTTGGCATCATTCAGGGTCACTATACCCGTGCTATCAGATGACAAAGCGTCTAATGTCCACCTAGCACGGGTATCACTGAAGTCCCCAATATTGGGTATGTCAAAGGTCCGCAAAGAAGATCCGACCTGTGGAGTGTTAACTCCTTGGTCAAAATGTTTCTTTAATAAGAGTGACCTAACAAATTTATTTACATCCAGGAGAGTCTCAAAGACGTTTAAATGACAAGTAGGTGCAAATGACAAACCTTTAGAAAGGATTTTTATTTCTGCATCACTCAAAACATGTTTGGACAAATTGACAACATTGTTCAACAATTCACCATTATGGGAGGGTACAGTGTGCTTATTTCGGTTTCTTACACCTGCCCTCCGCGTTTTCCTCCTCGGCCGCCCCTCCTCTTCCTGTAATATCTGTGTCTCCTGTAGTAAGATGGCTGACCTGGCAAGTTTTTTGACTGTGTTGGCTGTTCCAAATGATCACCCCCAATTTGTGGTTGAGCCCCTGTCTGGGACCTACCTTTGTGACCATGTATTCATCTGAATATAAGAAAGTCATCGATATCATCACCAGGTATCTCCCAGTCCTGCAGGCAGATGGCGGTCTCATGCCAGTTTTGAAAGATGGCATTAGGTTCTCAAGTAGAAGGGCCCCAACTTTGGGACAGGTTTTGTCCCCTAGCTTATTTAATTCCAGGCCAGCGGTCAAGAATTGGTTGTCGACTGTTGGCTCCCATAAATGTGGCATCTCGACCTGTAAATATTGTCGAGTACACAGTAAAACCAAGGTTGCTGTCTCTCTCTCAGCGGGCCGCAGCTTTAATATTAAACAATTTATTAATTGCGGCACTAAATATGTTGTGTACCTCATTACTTGCGGGATATGCTCCCTGCAATATGTGGGGTGCACTATTCGGCCCTTGAGAGAGAGGATAGCGGAACACTATCTGGGTGCGGGCTGGCACACCTCAAAAATTAGTAATGTGGCAAGACACTTCCGAGAGATCCATGGGGGAGATATGACTAGCTTTTCCTTTTGTGGTATCGAGAGAGTCACTCCATCGCATAGAGGTGGAGATCTATACAAAAGATTATTGCGAAGGGAAGCCATGTGGATTTTCGAACTAAATACCAGAACTCCACATGGCTTAAATGCTAGATGGGATCTTGCCACCATTACTTAATTCCTTTTTATCTTTATTCTGACTTTTTAAGTCCTTATATGTCAGTATTTGAGAACGCTGTCCTTTGTTTTTATCTTGTGTCATCTTGCATTTTTTGCAATTTTATCTCTGTATATTTTTGTATATGTGTTTTAATATTGCATTTAAGCCCAAATTGATTCCTCCCCGGCAGGGCGGGATCATGGGCGGGCACTTCACACACATATTTCTACATATATGTCTAGATGGTCACTTGTTTGATAGCTATGATTAAGGACGGTTAGTCCGAAACATGTCAGCTACGTGATGTTGGCCCTGGATGTTTTTGGATATGTCCATTAATAAAGGAAATCTTCACTGACAAGTGCGGACCATTTCTTCTCCTTCTGATGTCCTGTTGTAATTAAGTCATCTGAATGACATATTTACATTTGCAAAACAATCTATGCACCTCCATCTGATGTTCAATGTATATACTGTAAACAGTCTGTTCTAATATTGTCAGACTACAGGAATAGAGTCTGAAGATGGCTTATTAGCTGAAAGCTTACGCTGTTTCTTTTAAGTTAGCCAATAAATAGTATGATCCTGATTCGAAAATGAATGAACCAAGAGCACATACAGTAGCACAATACATTCTCACATACTTTGGATTTAAATTTGAGCTATGGATCCTCTGCTCCACCTACCTGACAGTGGTGGAGGATGGTGGGTTCTTCCTTTGGGCAATCCTGGGAATAAATAGGACCTGTACATCTCTCCGGTGGGTTTCTGTTACTGGATCCATCTGTAGGAAACACACACTGACTGAATTACATTGTCTCTATGTGATTATCAGATGATGGGGGGATCTAGGTGGACCCTCCGTACTGCTCTCTCCTTTACAGGAAATGAAAGCCTCCTCTTACCTGGTGATGTGAGGAACGGCTGATTCTCCATCATGATGTTCTTGTAGAGGTCCTTGTGTCCTTCTATATACTGCCACTCCTCCATAGAAAAACAGACGGTGACATCCTGACACCTTATAGGAACCTGACACGCACAATGATACAGTCACCACCCAGACACGACCCTCATATAATGTCCCATAATTCCTAGCACTGCTCACCTCTCCTGTCAGCAGCTTTATCATCTTGTGGATGACCTCTATAATCTTCTTCACATTGCAACTCTCTGGTGTCACAGATTGTGGTGGACGGGTTGTGATGGGAATTGTTTCATGGATGTATCTTCTTGGCATCAGTAACTCTCCAGATGTCTCCTTCACTACTTTATGATTCTGCAAAGACATATAAAAAAAAAGATCACTGTGTAAGATTCCTAAGATTCATCTCCCCTCTTTGGTCAAGTTTTTTATTAATAGAGTTACGAGTGATGTCATGTGACCTCCCAGAATCCTCCTCACCTCTCCGGTCAGCAGGTAGATGATCTCCAGTGTGAGGTCTAATATCCTCTCGGTCATGTGATTACAGTCGTCCATCCTCAGTGATCTGGTCATGTGACCTAGGCGAGAAGTGCTTTGGTATAGATAATAAAATAAGAATGATCTGCCCTGCAGGATTGTCTGAACCATGTTAGGGTGGGGAAATATTATAGGAGCCACACACTGAGCATGAGGGAGGATGCTTACTGTTTCCTATCAGCAATCCTCACTAGTGAGATGAGATGCATCTGTTGCAGGAAGAGGCGTTGATATATTAGGCAAGGGGTCAGGTACTGGTTACAGGGAGAGCAGATCACTGTATGAAGGGAGAGTAGATCACTGCATGCAGGGAAAGCAAAGCACTGCATGCAGGGAGAGCAAAGCACTGCATGCAGGGAGAGCAAAGCACTGCATGCAGGGAGAGAAAAGCACTGCATACAGGGAGAGAAAAGTACTGCATGCAGGGAGAGAAAAGCACTGCATACAGGGAAAGAAAAGTACTGCATGCAGGGAGAGCAAAGCACTGCATAACAGAAAAGCAAATCACTGCATACAGGAAAAGTACTGCATGCAGGGAGAGCAAAGCACTGCACGCAGGGATAGCAAAGCACTGCACGCAGGAAGAGCAGATCATTGCATGCAAGAAGAGCAGATCACTGCATGCAGGAAGAGCAGATCACTGCATGCAGAGAAAGCAAAGCACCTAATGCAGGGAAAGCAAAGCACTGCATGCAGGGAAAGCAAAGCACTACATGCAGGGAAAGCAAAGCACTGCATACAGGGAAAGCAAAGCACTGCATCCAGGGAGAGCAAAGCATTGCATCCAGGGAGAGCAAAGCATTACATGCAGGGAGAGCAAGACATTGCATGCAGGAAGAGCAAATCACTGCATGCAGGGAGAGCAGATCACTGCATGCAGGGAGAGCAGATCACTGCATGCAGGGAGAGCAGATCACTGCATGCAGGGAGAGCAGATCACTGCATGCAGGGAGAGCAGATCACTGCTTACAGGAAGAGCAGATCACTGCTTACAGGAAGAGCAGATCACTGCTTACAGGAAGAGCAGATCACTGTTTACAGGAAGAGCAGATCACTGCTTATAGGAAGAGCAGATCACTGCTTATAGGAAGAGCAGATCACTGCATGCAGGGAGATTGAAGCACTGCATGCAGGAAAAGCAAAACACTGCATGCAGGAAAAGCAAAACACTGCATGCAGTGAGAGCAAAGCATTACATGCAGGAAGAGCAAATTATTGCATAAAAGGGCGTAATGATTACTATAATGAAAAGAGGAATATGGTTAGCTATGCAGCTGTACCCAGCCTCTCCCTTTTCTGTGTGCAGTGACAAGACAGCTGCTTTGTGTGCTCAGTACTATCCTAGAGCAAGCATTAAAAGTGGGCTGCACCTACTGAGAGCAGGCAGGGTGAGGAGGAGTACTGATAATCAATAAGATGCAAATAAATTCCAATTCAAGCAAATGAATTGTTTATGCAACTTAACCTGCGTAAGCACAACTGCGCCTGCACAGCAGTACGGAGCCGCTCTGGCATGGGCAGCTCTGGCTCACTGCACATGCTCTGCAGTACTTGTGCAGGTGCAGTACGGCCACACTTGTGCCTGAAGAGGAACGTGGCGCAATGTTCCTACCAACAACCCCTTGTTAGGAATCCTTAGGGGCTCAGTGCTCAGCAACGGGGGACCGGAGTACACTGTGGGAAGCCTCTATAGGATCCAGAAGCTTCCCTCTTCTTAGGCAAGTATTTATTTTTTTACTTGAGGGTTGCCTCTGGTACACTTAATAAGGAACTTATCCAATGACAGCTGCTTTTGAGGATTTCACAGAAATGTGACATTGTACAGTGGCTACACTCGGATTAAAGGAAAACTGTAATGACAGGGATATAGAGGCTGCCATATTTATTTCCTTTTTTAAAACGGGATTGCCACCATTTCCAAAATTTCAACAGCAACTTTTTCTGCTGTTATGGTTTGGAGTTATCACACATCTTAGGAGCACTGGCCCTTTAACTGCCATTGCCAAACAGTTGCATGCTGGGGGTTCTTTTTACTTATAATATATTCCTCCTCTTCCCTTTAGTTCCCCCTCCTTCTAATGACATAAGATAGTGCACTTCCTAGTATAGACCTCAGTGGGAGTGTCTGAAGACTCTGGGAGGAGGGTGTGTAACGAATATAAAATTAGCAAAAGGAGAAAAAGTGAGGGAGGAAATGATGTCAGGAGGTCAAAGGTAACAAAGATAGAAACTGTCTAGAATAGGATTCTCTGCTTTTCCTTTATAAAATTCACAGGAATCATAATATGGACAGCGAAATACATCTGTTATGTAAGTAGACCTAGTATTTATCTACTTATATATGTGTCTTTTTTTTCTAGGTTAGCATGGGTGTTACTTGTTCTTTAAAGAGAACCCAAAGTGGAATATTTAAATCTTAATAGGACCCAGAGGAATGTCATGTGCACAATCTGTTTGGCATTGACCTTGCAGCCTATCAAGAATCTAAGAATTCAATATTCTGCCTCGGGTTCTTTTTAAGCAATACCAGTTGCCTGGCTATCCTGCTGATCCTCTGCCTCTAATACTTTCAGCCATAGACCCTGAACAAGCATGCAGCAGATCAGGTGTTTCTGACATTATTGTCAGATCTGACAAGATTAGCTGCATGCTTGTTTCTTGAGTTATTCAGACACTGCTGCAGCCAAATAGATCAGTAGGACTGCCAGGCAACTGGTATTGTTTAAAAGGAAATAAATATGACAGCCTCCATATCCCTCTCACTTTAGTTGTCCTTTAAGTACATAACATGCAAACACACTTACTTTCAGCATGATTTCGGGCAACAAAAGGAATTTCTGTACATTGCTTTACCTCCAGTACCACTGCAGGGACCCTCCTTTGTGATCAGGGCAGAGATTTGTTTAACTCACAGATTAATAAGATATTGCTTATATAAATAATTAGATGATGCCCCTCTATGTGTAGCAGAGGTTGCTTGTGTTGGGGGAGTGGCACAGGGGGTAAACTGAAGGATAAATATATAGAATAAAATAAGTATATGGAATGATAACTCATTACCTCCTCTCCTGCCAGTCTCAGTAATGTCTCCTCTCCACTTCCTGCCACTTCTATGACCGCTTCCTCTCTTTAGGCCCCGCCCCTTTCTCTCTGTACACATCTTTGATCCGAATCTTTGAATCATTTTACTAGGGAAGCATTCGGTGAGGAGGAGGTATGAAAGGACTAGCAAGACAGGACTTTCCCTGCAGTGGACAGAGAAGGAGAGGGGGGTGGACAGACAGAGAAGGGGAGATGGTGGACAGAGAAGGGCAGGGAGTGGACAGAAAAGGGAGGAGGTGGACAAAGAGGGGAGAGTAGAAATGTTTTTGACACACATTACCCACATGTTGCAATAATATGCTTTAAATATACTTCACCTATATGTTCATCTGTATACTTTAAATGCAAACGTCGCACAGTGAAAGAAAGCATTCCCACCCCAATGTGTCCTTTTCTCACCTAGAACACTCATCATAAATTTAGGGAGAAGTCAAGTGCAGCTGTTTAGAGCAGAGTGCAGGACGATATTGCACAGCAATCACAGTGCCTGCCCTTCAAGCCCAGCACGCTGTCTGCAAAGTTACTGAGCTGTGCTTCTGAGCCAAAACTTTCCCATTTGTTTACTATGCAGCACTATGGAACAGACAGCCTAAAATCAGCAGCACATTATAGCCAGTATGTGTGCTCTACACATAATTGACAGTGGCACCGATGTCCCCTCTCTCATCTACCTGTCCCTGCAAGGCTGGCTCCTCTCCAACTGAGCGATCCATCTCTGCTCTGCTTCCAGGACCCCCCTGCCCGCTGAGAGAGGAGGCGTGCTGCTCCTGGCTCCACCCCTTCTGTGAACCGAATCGTTCATTTTGATGGTCCGGATGATTCGACTCACAAAAGAGATTTGTATCAAAGAACTGAATCGTTCATGATCCGGACAACACTACTGCCCTGCTTCCTTCCCTCCTTACAGCAGTCGCAAGACGCGCTGCTGTAATAGGAGATGCTGCTAAGAGGAGAGCGGCTACGGGGGAATATAAGAAAGGAAGCAGCTGCCCGCTCATAAGGTAACAGGAGCGGCGGCCACGGAGGGGGAGGGGCACCACCTACCCATACTAGGGCGCTATACTGGGCACTACACTAGCTATTTACTGGGCACTATACTAGCTATATGCTGGGCACTATACTAGCTATATACTGGGCACTATACTAGCTATACTGGGGCACTACCTACCCATACTGGGACTATACTAGCTATACTGGAGCACAACCTACCCATACTGGGCACTATACTAGCCATACTGGGCACTATACTAGCTATACTGGGCACTTTAGTAGCTATACTGGGGCACTACCTACCCATAGTGGACACTATATTAGCTATACTGGGCACTATACTAGCTATACTGGGGCACTACCTACCCATACTGGGACTATACTGGGCACTATACTAGCTATACTGGGGCACTACCTACCCATACTGTGCACTATACTAGCCATACTGGGCACTATACTAGCTATACTGGGCATTTTAGTAGCTATACTGGGGCACTACCTACCCATACTGGGCACTATATTAGCTATACTGGGACACTATGCTAGCTATACTGGGCACTATACTAGCTATACTGGGGTAACTATACTAGCCATACTGGGGCAACTAAACTCGCTATACTGGGGCAACTATGCTAGCTATGGCGCTGCACCCCAGCCCCTCCTCCCTCCCCGTAACCCGCTGCGCACGACACAGTCCACTAGGTCGCGACCAGCCTCGTCCCCCAGGGGAAAAATTTGGTCAGAAAGTGGTCCCCGGGCCGGAAAAGGTTGGGGACCCGTTTTAAAGGACACATCCGAGGGCAGCAAAAGTAAAAAAAAATCCACTTACCTGGGGCTTCCTCCAGCCCCTGCCAGCCGTCCTGTGCCCACGCTGCAGCTCTGCTCCATGCTGGTGGTCGCGCTGACGTCACCCGGAATGTACTGTGCAGGTGCAGTAGTTCTGCGCCTGCACAGAACATCCCGGGTGATGTCAGTGCGACTCAGAGAGCCGCACAGTGAAACGCACAACGATTCAGGAAGATGCCTGCCTGGTGAGGTCGGCCTCTGCGCTGGAGGGAACCGGGAGCCAACGGAGCTGTGGCGAGGGCACAGGACGGTTGCCAGGGGGTGGAGGAAGCCAAAGGTAAGTTAATTTCTTTTTTTTTTTTTTTTCCTCAGACCTTCCCTTTAAGGACAGAATCCTTATTTTAAGGTTTGCCTGAGGTAACTTGCTTAGTGAATACTGAATGCTTTATCACCATGACGATAACAGTAAAAACAGGTCAGAATCATTATTAGGAAGAGGCTACAATTACTTACCAGAGTTATAAAAAGACTGAAAAGAAATGTTTTGATTGTAAAATGATAGTTTATTGATACTGATTGAAATACTATTAAGGTATGAAGATGCAAAAATAGATGATATTGGAAGACATGAGATGTAGGACGACTGTCGAGTTTATTAGACAACTGTACACATATCCATCTGTACAATAATTTATGTTTATTACGTTTCGCATCCTAAATTTGACAATCAAAATATAAATTAGAGAGAAATGAAAGCAACCCCCTTATAAATTGCCCTGCTGATGTTTCTGATCACAGACACATGGCTGGTATAGACTGTGCTCCTCATGCCTCTGATCACAGACACATCTCTGGTATAGGCTGTGCCCCTTTTTTATTTCTTACTTGTTACATTTGCTTTCTACTAAAATAGTACTGCTGTAATGTGTATTTATGGCCACTTATCACTAGGGGGCAGTGTGAGACAACAGAGGACTTCTGCTTTCAGTTTCTATATTTTCTGCTAGCAGAGAGAGAGACCAAAGCATTTCAAGAATTTACAGCACAAGTTTTGAATGAGGTCAAAAGCAATACTTATCTCAAGCACGATAACTCTATTGAAGCTGCTAAGGGATATCAGAAGATGAATCAATCATCTCGTGAGAAGCGTCCTACTGCAAACAAAGCAGCTCTCATGAGGTTCTCACAGCAATCTCTGGAAATCTCCCACAGTAGCACTAAAGCGAGATTTTACCTCCACTCACCTTTGTGAGTGACACTAACCACTGGATATTGACAGATGTTACCCTTTCTAGGCAATTTTGTTAATTACAGTAAGCTGATTCTAAATTAGACAGGAGATAAATCTCTTGATTTTTAAATGATTGATATCACCCATATAATCGTGGGATTAAAGGTAACCCCAGGTGAAAACTAATCTGATGAGATAAACATTATTGTATCTATCCTCGTACTCCTAGAGATGTTTTTTTTTTGTTTGTTATCACAGTTTTAATTTTTGTGTCTGTGAAGCAATAAAACCCCACAGTCATTCATCAGAGCAACCCAGACACATCTCTACCTTAATTTCATTCTCACATAATGGACAAAGGAACAGAATGTGGGCAGGAGGTACCAGAAGGAAGGTAGGAACACCAGAATACAGCCTGGAACACCAGAAAGAGGGCAGAAACATCAGGAGGATAATGGGAGCAGCAAACATTGGGCAGAACACAGGAAAGTGGGCTGGAACACCAGGAGGTGGATGGGATACACTAGAATGTGGGTGGGATCACCAGGATGTGGGCAGGCATACCAGGTCCAGAAGTAGGTAAGGAATATCAGAGGGTTGGTGTGAACCACTTATATGTAAGTAGAAACTTCCAGTAAAGATGACAGGATGGAGTCACCACTCAGGATACCCAAAAGATAGGCAGCCAGTGACTTTCATCACACACAAGACTCCACCTCCTAAAACTGTGGGGGTGGAGTCAGCTGAGGACACGCGTGTCACTGAAAGTAGCGGAGGTGAATCCTTTCATGACAGATTTTATGTTCTGTATGTGCAGCCTAACTACAGAGATGGGCATTCATATACATGACTTCTAGCCTGTCCAAGATGGCCGCCTTCCTTAAACAGTAATTTCCCTCATGTGACTCTTCTCGTGTTTGTACAGGCTCTCTTTAGAGGTGAATCCCTTCCCACACTCTGAACACACATAGGGACGCTCCCCTGTGTGACTTCTCTGATGTATAACAAAGTTGTTTTTCTGGATAAAGCATTTCCCGCACTCTGAACATACGTAAGGACGCTCACCTGTGTGACACTTCTGGTGCCTGAGGAAGTTTCCTTGATAAGAGAAACCTTTCCCGCACTCTAAACATAAATAAGGATGCTCGCCCGTGTGGCTTCTCTGGTGTATAAGAAGGTAAGACTTCTTAAGGAAGCCTTTCCCACACTCTGAACATGAAAAGGGCCGCTCCACTGTGTGAGTACTCTGGTGTTTATGAAGTCCTTGTTTAGTTAGAAAACATTTCTCACACTCTGGACACGTAAATTGCCGCTCAGCAGTGTGGCTTTTCTTATGTTCCCGGAGCTGTTCTTTATGTGTGAAAGATTTCCCACACACTGAACATGAGAATGGGCTCTCCCCTGTGTGAGTTCTCTGGTGTGCAAGAAGTCCAGATTCATACAGAAACATTTTCCCACACTCCACGCAGGGGAAAGGACGCCCTCCTGTGTGTTTCCTCTGGTGTTTTAGAAAGTTTTCTTCATGAAGGAAACTTTTCCCACACTCCGAACACACATGCCGCTCACCTGTGTGAATTTTCTGATGTATAAGAAAACATTTTCTCTGAATGAAGCTTTTCCCACACTCTGGACAAGAAAAAGGACGCTCGCCCGTGTGACTTTTCTGGTGCCTCAGGAAGTTTCCTTTATATGAGAAACCTTTCCCACACTCTGAACATATATATGGAAGCTCACCTGTGTGACTTCTCTGATGAATAAGGAGGTAAGATTTCTTGAGGAAGCTCTTCCCACACTCTGAACATGAAAAAGGACGCTCTCCTGTGTGAGTTTTCTGATGTATCAGAAGATAGGAATGCTTAAGGAAGGATTTCCCACACTCTGAACATGATAAAGGGAGCTCTCCTGTGTGATTTTTCTGGTGTTTAAAAAGATCTCGTTTATATAGGAAGCGTTCCCCACACTCTGAACATGGAAATTGGCGCTCTGCCGTGTGGGTTCTCTGATGGTCCACAAGATTTGATTTGTGGCTATAAGTTTTCCCACACACAGAGCATGAAAAGGGGCGTTCACCTGTGTGAATTCTCTGGTGAGTGAGAAGGTCAGATTTGTATCGGAACCCTTTCCCACACTCTGAGCAAGGAAATGGCCGCTCACTGGTGTGATTTCTCTGGTGTTTCAGAAAGTTTCCTAAATGGACAAAACCTCTCCCACACTCTGAACACAAATGCGGCCAGTCACCTGTGTGACTTCTCTGGTGATCCACCAGCTCCGATTTAAGAAGGAACCCTTTCCCACACTCTGCACAGGAATAAGGACTTTCACCTCTGTGATTCTTTTGGTGTTGGAGAAACTTTCCTCTAAGGGCAAAACTCTTCCCACACTCTGTACATTGATATGGCGGCCCACCCATGTGCCGTCTCCGATGTTTAACTAAGTCACTTTCTTGAATGAAGCCTTTCCCACACTCTGAACATATATATGGCCGCTCCCCTGTGTGAACTCTCTGATGTTTAAGTAAGTCTCCTTTCTGAATGAACCCTTTCCCACACTCTGAACAAGGAAACGGGCGCTCCCCTGTGTGGCTCCGCTGATGCATGAGAAGCGTGTACTTCAGTAAGAAACCTTTCCCACACTCTGAACACGAGAAAGGATACACCCCTGTGTGACTTTTCTGGTGTAACATGAGAATCGATCTCCTGCTAAAACTTTTATCACATTCAGAACATGAAAATCTCTTTTTAGCTACACGTTTCACAGCCCTAATCTTACTGGAAGAGTTCTCAGACCTAGCCGGGCGTTTATGTGATCGGTTAGTAGGTTCCTCAGGATTAGGTACATCTGCACTGTGACCCCTGTGATGTGTATTTCCAGTAATGGGGTTTCCTCCTGGAGAACATTGTGTGACGCCATTTTCTTCTACAGCATCATCTGGAGGGGGGATAAGATGTCTTTCCGAGGAGCTTTCCATATTCTGGGTATCTGTTGAAGGTAATACAAATGGTATACGTAAAGGAGTTATTTGTCTTCATTCTTCATAGCATAGATACTACCCAATCAACCAAAGAGTACAATATATAACCACACATTTTTTTACACAGGAGACATGATGTTATACTGAGGAATGGAGATGGACCTTTCATATGGTGTACAGTATCTCCCCCTCATTTGTTGGTGCTATGATGTTATACTGAGGAATGGAGATGGGCCTTTCATATGGTGTACAGTATCTCCCCCTCATTTGTTGGTGCTATGATGTTATACTGAGGAATGGAGATGGGCCTTTCATATGGTGTACAGTATCTCCTCCTCATTTGTTGGTGCTATGATGTTATACTGAGGAATGGAGATGGGCCTTTCATATGGTGTACAGTATCTCCTCCTCATTTGTTGGTGCTATGATGTTATACTGAGGAATGGAGATGGCCCTTTCATATGGTGTACAGTATCTCCTCCTCATTTGTTGGCACTATGATGTTATACTGAGGAATGGAGATGGGCCTTTCATATGGTGTACAGTATCTCCTCATATGTTGGTGCTATGATGTTATACTGAGGAATGGAGATGGGCCTTTCATATGGTGTACAGTATCTCCTCCTCATTTGTTGGTGCTATGATGCTATACTGAGGAATGGAGATGGGCCTTTCATATGGTGCACAGTATCTCCTCCTCATATGTTGGTACTATGATGCTATACTGAGGAATGGAGATGGGCCTTTCATATGGTGTACAGTATATCCTCCTCATTTGTTGGTGCTATGATGTTATACTGAGGAATGGAGATGGGCCTTTCATATGGTGTACAGTATCTCCCCCTCATTTGTTGGTACTATGATGTTATACTGAGGAATGGAGATGGACCTTTCATATGGTGTACAGTATCTCCTCCTCATTTGTTGGTGCTATGATGTTATACTGAGGAATGGAGATGGACCTTTCATATGGTGTACAGTATCTCCTCCTCATTTGTTGGTGCTATGATGTTATACTGAGGAATGGAGATGGACCTTTCATATGGTGTACAGTATCTCCTCCTCATTTGTTGGTGCTATGATGTTATACTGAGGAATGGAGATGGACCTTTCATATGGTGTACAGTATCTCCTCCTCATTTGTTGGTACTATGATGTTATACTGAGGAATGGAGATGGGCCTTTCATATGGTGTACAGTATCTCCTCCTCATTTGTTGGTGCTATGATGTTATACTGAGGAATGGAGATGGACCTTTCATATGGTGTACAGTATCTCCTCCTCATTTGTTGGTGCTATGATGTTATACTGAGGAATGGAGATGGACCTTTCATATGGTGTACAGTATCTCCTCCTCATTTGTTGGTGCTATGATGTTATACTGAGGAATGGAGATGGACCTTTCATATGGTGTACAGTATCTCCTCCTCATTTGTTGGTGCTATGATGTTATACTGAGGAATGGAGATGGGCCTTTCATATGGTGTACAGTATCTCCTCATTTGTTGGTGCTATGATGTTATACTGAGGAATGGAGATGGACCTTTCATATGGTGTACAGTATCTCCTCCTCATTTGTTGGTAGTATGATGTTATACTGAGGAATGGAGATGGACCTTGCATATGGTGTACAGTATCTCCTCCTCATTTGTTGGTACTATGATGTTATACTGAGGAATGGAGATGGACCTTGCATATGGTGTACAGTATTCTCCTCATTTGTTGGGTAGATAATGTTATACTGAGGAATGGAGATGGGCCTTTCATATGGTGTACAGCATCTCCTCCTCATTTGTTGGCACTATGATGTTATACTGAGGAATGGAGATGGGCCTTTCATATGGTGTACAGTATCTCCTCCTCATTTGTTGGTACTATGATGTTATACTGAGGAATGGAGATGGGCCTTTCATATGGTGTACAGTATTTCCTCCTCATTTGTTGGTACTATGATGTTATAGTGAGGAATGGAGATGGGCCTTTCATATGGTGTACAGTATCTCCTCCTCATTTGTTGGCACTGTGATGTTATACTGAGGAATGGAGATGGGCCTTTCATATGGTGTACAGTATTTCCTCCTCATTTGTTGGCACTATGATGTTATACTGAGGAATGGAGAGGGACCTTTCATATGGTGTACAGTATGTTCTCCTCATTTGTTGGTACTATGATGTTATACTGAGGAATGGAGATGGACCTTTCATATGGTGTACAGTGTCTCCTCTCCATTTGTTGGCACTATGATGTTATACTGAGGAATGGAGATGGGCCTTTCATATGGTGTACAGTATCTCCTCCCCTTTTGTTGGTACTATGATGTTATACTGAGGAATGGAGATGGGCCTTTCATATGGTGTACAGTATCTCCTCCTCATTTGTTGGAGCTATGATGTTATACTGAGGAATGGAGATGGGCCTTTCATATGGTGTACAGTATCTCCTCCTCATGTGTTGGTACTATGATGTTATACTGAGGAATGGAGATGGGCCTTTCATATGGTGTACAGTATCTCCTCCTCATTTGTTGGTACTATGATGTTACACTGAGGAATGGAGATGGGCCTTTCATATGGTGTACAGTATCTCCTCCTCATGTGTTGGCACTATGATGTTATACTGAGGAATGGAGATGGGCCTTTCATATGGTGTACAGTATCTCCTCCCCATTTGTTGGTACTATGATGTTATACTGAGGAATGGAGATGGGCCTTTCATATGGTGTACAGTATCTCCTCCTCATTTGTTGGAGCTATGATGTTATACTGAGGAATGGAGATGGGCCTTTCATATGGTGTACAGTATCTCCTCCTCATGTGTTGGTACTATGATGTTATACTGAGGAATGGAGATGGGCCTTTCATATGGTGTACAGTATCTCCTCCTCATTTGTTGGTACTATGATGTTATACTGAGGAATGGAGATGGGCCTTTCATATGGTGTACAGTATCTCCTCCTCATTTGTCTATTTTTCCTGATGTTTATTCCCTTGCATCCATCTTGGGTCTCCCAGAATAAATTTAGTAATTCACCATTTTCACTCCAAACTTGGCATATCACAGTCTTGCACCCATATGTTGGCCCCACGGGCACACATTTGCTAGACTGGCTAAAATGATAACTGGTATTAGTGATAACATGAGACTCTTGTTCCATTTTGGGCAACTTAACCCATTCAAAGTCTGCTTTACATCAGCAGCAAAACCAATGTGAGCAGCAATCATGATGAGAAGAAGATCTGGAATGTCCTTCATCAGAAATACATATTTACAGCTAAATAAAAAGACATTCTTACAAACCTGTGCTGATATCCAATGGAGACTCCTCCTGTTTGATTGTCCCGATCAAGTTTTCCCCCTTTACACACTGCAGATTACGACCCAGGAACGTCTCCTCGATGTTCTCGTCGATTTTCACCACAATTAATTCTTCACGCTAAACCGGCAGAAAAACAAAAAAAATCACCACCTTTAAATATATATATATATATAGATAGATAGATAGATAGATAGATAGATAGATAGATAGATAGATAGATAGATAGATAGATAGATAGATAGATAGATGAGAGAGAGAGAGAGACAGAATGAGAGAGACAAAGAAAGAGAGAGAGAGAGAGAGAGAGAGAGAGAGAGACACAGAGGAGAGAGAGAGAGACAGAATGAGAGAGACAGAGAGAAAGAGAGAGAACGAGAGGAAAGCGAGAGAGAGAGGGACAGAGAGAGACAAAGGAGTGAGAGAGGAGGGAGAGAGAGAGGACGGGGAGAGAGAGAAAGAGAGGAGAGGAGAGATAGAGAGAGGAGAGAGAGAGAGAGACAGAGAGGAGAGGGAAAGGAGAGAGACAGAGAGGAGAGAGAGGGGAAGGGGAGAGAGAGAGGGGGGGGGAGAGAGAAAGAGAGAGACAGTCGAGAAAGAGAGACAGAATGAGAGAGACAAAGAAAGAGAGAGAGACAGTCGAGAGAGAGAGAGAGACAAAGAGAGAGAGAGAGAGAGAGAGAGAGAGAGAGAGAGAGACAGACAGAATGAGAGAGACAGAGAGAAAGAGAGAGAGCGAGAGAAGGAGAGCAAGAGAGGGACAGAGAGAGAGAGACAGAGGAGAGAGAGAGGAGGGGAGAGAGAGAGAGGAGGGGAGAGACAGAGAGGAGAGAGAGACAGAGAGGAGAGAGAGGGGAGGGGGAGAGAGAGGGGAGGGGGAGAGAGAGGGGAGGGGGAGAGAGAGAGAGAGAGAGAGAGGAGGGGGAGAGAGAGAGGAGAGAGAGAGGGGGGGGGAGAGAGAGAGAGGCAGAGGGGGGGGGGGGAGAGAGAGGCAGAGAGAGAGAGGGGAGAGAGAGAGAGGCAGAGAGGGGGGAGAGAGAGAGAGGGAGAGAGATTGATTTTACTTATCATATGAGAATATGATCCTAATAACCAAGAGCTCTAATGAGCAGACACTAATTTGCACAAATGTGAATAATGCACAAAAGCACAGTAATATTGCTATGCACAGACAGCTTAAAGCAATATCACCGTTACTACTGGCAGCGTCTACCATGAGTTAAGCTATTAGCGAAGCACGAGCGTTGCTACAGTAATGAGTAACTAATAGTAATGCTCATTAGTAATGTGCGTTACCATAACAACAATCGTGCTAATCGTGTACTTCTGGTCGCGTTAATTGGGTATCTCACGGTACATGTTGCCAGGAGTAACGGTAATATTGCCGTGTGCGGTCTGTGCATGGCAATATTACAGTGCTTTTGTGAATCAGCCCCATTATCATCTTGTACTGTCAGTATTCACATCGGAATTCTAGAGCTGCTTCTACCTGATATCGGTGGGGGACGGCATCATCTGTCTCTTCTTCTTCTAATTTAACCTCATGTTTTATATCAGTCATTTCTTCAGCCTAAACACACAACAGTATGGAAGAAAGCATATTATGAATTAACAAACAGAGGTTTCATTGAAGAACACACAGTCATTCCAATATGCTATAGCGGAAGGCGTACGTCCCACCATGCGGGCCCCGCCACAGCGCGGGATAGATGGACGCACGTCTCGTAGTATGACTGAAACCAGCATTTCTCTCATAACAGTAGACTACACTGACAGACACATTAGGGCTAAAATACTAGCCTTTAAAGAGAACCAGAGACAAAGCACCCTCATGTATTTTACCATATATATCAATGGGAACATGACAGTAAACACCTACTCTGCTCTTTGTTTCATTCTTCACTGCTTAGTCTGCCTGTTATCAGCTCTGATAAGAATCCCCGACTGAGCATTCAGTCTAGCCTTGCACCGGAATGAGTATAGCTGAGTCAGTCTTCTGTGATGTCTTTTCAAGCCCAAGTCTGCCTTTTTGTGGCTCTGCTTTATTGCTATGTATCCTCGTAGCAGGAAAGCAGATCCAGGAGAGGGAGGGCTTGAAAAGACATCACAAAAGACTGACTCAGCTATAATCATTCTGGGGCAAAGCTAGACTGAATGCTCAGTCAGGGATTCTTATCAGAGCTGATAACAGGCAGACTGAGCAGTGAAGAATGAAACAAAGAGCAGAGTAGGTGTTTACTGTCATGTTCCCATTGATATATATGGTAAAATACATGAGGGTGCTTCGTCTCTGGTTCTGTTTATGGATAAAGTCCGCAGATCTCCAGACTGGTAGTCCTGATCTCTCCTGACATTCGCAGCCCATCCCCCCGCATAGAGGGGCATAAGCCTTCATGTCGGTCACCTGAAAAGGTTCTAACAGCCAGCACTTATCAGTGAGACCTTTCTACATTGGGGATGGTTTTATTATCTCCTTTTCTGTCTTGTGGCTACATTGTGAGCAGCACCTAACTACCCTGTTTCCCCGAAATACATCCCCAAAAGTAAGCCCTAGTAGGAATTTTGAGCATGCTCAAAATATAAGTCCTATCAAAAGTAAGCCCTACGGCAGGGAGGGGGAATAGTATGACCACTTTTTTTTATTAGTGGAGCCCATGGTCTTGTGGGCGGAACCATAGATCCATCATTGGGCTAATCATTGCACTTGAGTGCAGTGATTGGCCCAATAATGGAGCCATGGTCCCACCTGCAAGACCATCGACCCCAGTAGAAACACAAGTTGCCATCGTTCTTCCCCATAGGCAGAAGCTTGGGGATACAGCAGCATGGAGCTGGGGGAAAGAAGAGAGTGCAGGAGGACATGGGGGACAGCGGAAGACACAGTGGAGGAGATAAAGGGACACAGGAGGACAGGGGATAGAGGAAGACTCCGGGACAGAGAGGATCAACAAGAGGACAATAAAGGTACAAGGGGGGCACAGTGGCACACAAGAGGTGGATCCAGCAGAGAGAGAGGTAGCACAGTGGGGAAGGCAGGAAAACACACAGCACAGGAACTTGTGTGTTCATAGAGGTATAAGACATCCCCTGCAAATAAGCCCTAGCACATCTTTTTGGTGCAAAAATGAATATAAGACACTACTTTTTTTTGGGGAAACGCAGTATTTTAACTAACTGTGAGAGAACGCGGAAAAGCCGCCGCATGTGCTGCTGAAGAGGCGGCTGTTTCCGTGTCCAATGCGGCGGTTTGCACGCGAAGGCGTGCGGCTGGTAACAGGGCAGAATGCGGAAAAGCCGCCGCATGTAACAATAGTAAGGCAGCTGGTTCCGCGTCCAGCGCGGCGGTTTACACGCAGCAGCGTGGGTCTGGTGTGGCTGGGTCTGTTAGTGCACACAGGCTTAGGAATACACGCGCACGCGCGCGCGCGCTGAGAGGCAGAACTCTTATACTGGGCAAGGAGAGGTCAGCTGATCACGCCGATCAGCTGACTCCAGAGCAGGATACTATTGGTTGATCAATTAGGGGTGGTGCCGGAGAGCACTACTCCATATATAGTTACTGCTGGCCAGTCTCAAGTTGTCTGCCGTTGCGATCACTACGTGGAAGCACTCAGACCTTAGTCAGATCCTACAGTGTGGTTGAACCAGGACGTTCCTGGGAATTCACACTGAGCCAGTTCACTTGTATTGATATTCTGTTTATGCTTAGACTAGTTCCAGGGTGCTGAGACTACGGACCTCGCACCCAAGACTAGGGAACTGTATTATCATCTGTGTTATACTCCAGACTAGTTCCAGGGTGCTGAGACCACGGACCACGGACCTCGCACCCAAGACTAGGGAACTGTATTATCATCTACGTGATACTCCAGACTAGTTCCAGGGTGTAGAGACCAAGGACCTCACACCCAGACTAGGCATTGTTTGATATCTGTTATGACTTTCTGCTTTCCTGACTATCCCTCTGATTTCTGATTCGGTACCTCGCATATCTGATACTCTGTTGCCAAACCCTGCTAGCCTTGGATACCGAATCAGCCTTTCTGTCTATGTACTTTATCTGAACGTGTGTTGCCGACCTGGCTTGCCCGACCTCGAGAGCTATCTATCCCTTAAGAGATAGTCTCCAGATCAGACAGTGACATCCACCTTCAGGTGTCACTCACCTTCTGGTCCTTCCTACCTCCAGCCTGACTCCACCCCTTGGAGAGTCTCAGGCTGCTGGAAGGTTTCTGTGTCCTCTAGTGCAGTATTGCTACACTGCCTTTAACCACTTGAGGACCCACCCTTTACCCCCCCTTAAGGACCAGCGCTGTTTGTTGTGATCTGTGCTGGGTGGGCTGTGCAGCCCACAGCACAGATCAGGGTGCACACAGAGCGATCAGATCGCCCCTCTTTTTTCCCCCCTATGGGGATGATGTGCAGGGGGGGTCTGATCGCTCCTGCTGGTGGCATGTTGCGGGGGGGGGCACCTCAAAGCCCCCCTCCGCGGCGACATTCCCTCCCCCTCCCTCTCCTACCTGTCCCCCCAGTGATCCGGGCTGCACAGGACGCTATCCGTCCTGTGCAGCCAGTGACAGGATGTCCTCTGTCACATGGCGGCGATCCCCGGCCGCTGATTGGCGCGGGGATCGCCAATCTGCCTTACAGCGCTGCTGCGCAGCAGCGCCGTACAATGTAAACAAAGCGGATTATTTCCGCTTGTGTTTACATTTAGCCTGCGAGCCGCCATCGGCGGCCCGCAGGCTATTCACGGAGCCCCCCGCCGTGATTTGACAGGAAGCAGCCGCTCGCGCGAGCGGCTGCTTCCTGATTAATCAGCCTGCAGCTGGCGACGCAGAACTGCGTCGCTGGTCCTGCAGCTGCCACTTTGCCGACGCACGGTATAAGCGTGCGGTCGGCAAGTGGTTAATCACCTGCTCGGCAGGTGCATTACTCAAAAGTATTACTGTTACACCAAACACTCACATACCATAGGTGTCCAGAGGTTAGCAATATATCTGTATTATCGGTGATTCTACAGATCATCAATAATCAGGTATATATCTGCATTCTTGGTGATACTGCAGATCACCAATAATCAGATTCTCTCGGCATGCTGACACCAATCGTTACACTAACAATAACTGTTATCCATTTCTGCAATCTGAACCTCACTTGACTATCTGCTCTACTGCTGAACTTTGTATGTTTTAAATCAGTCAGCTCATGAATATCATCTCAAAAGTAGCAAGTCTCTTTTGAGTTGTAGATTATCAACTTCATCTACCTGATATTGATGGGGGATGGGGGGGTCTGCCTCTTCTTCTTCTTTCGCCTCACATTTTATATCAGTCAGTTTTTCAGTCTAAACCAACAAAATAACAGGAGAACGCATATTTCACACATTGGGATTCATGCAGAGAGTCTACAGAAGAACATCATTTCAGCATGGAGTCTCTTGAGTTGTAGACCCTCAGCTTCTCCTACCTGATAACGGTGGAAGATGGTGAGATCTTCTTGTGGACAGTCCCCGGTATAAGGAGGACCTGTACATCTCTCTGCTGGGTTCCTGTTAATGGACCCATCTGTAGGAAACACACACACTGACTGAATGTATGTCAAACTATATAACTGAGGTCTGGAGATCTTTGTTTTACAATGACCAACAGCACAATTTTACAAACAACAACAAATGAATTGTCAATACTAATCGGAGGCCAGCAGTCCACCAAGGAACAACTTAAAACTATTATAAAAAATAAGGGAGGATCTCAGAGTTAGTTTATAATAGGTCAGAGAAAGTAATTTCCTCACCTGGAACTGGTATGCCTAATTCACTGGTCCCCATCATGTTCCCGTCCTCCACACACTGCCGTTTACCTGTCACATCTGCCTCCTCTTCTTCTGATTTCACCTCATGTTTTATATCAGTCAGTTCTTCTGCCTAAACCCACAAAATAACAGGAGAAAGCATATTACCCACATTAGGAGTCATGAACCGAGACTCTATAGAACAATATAGTCTCATACAATATAGAGACCCTCAGTTCTACCTACCTGATAATGGTGGAGGATGGTATGATCTTCCTGTGGATAATCCTGGGAATAAAGAGGACCTGTACATCTCTCTGGTGGGTTTCTGTTACTGGATCCATCTGTAGGAAACACACACCCTGACTGAATATTGTCTCTGTGTAATCATCAGATCATGGGGGATCTAGGTGGACTCCCTGTTAGGCCTGAAAGATAAATACAATTTAAACCGAAATCGCGATCACCAAGATCACAATTTCGGAATCGTCAAATCGGCGATTTCCGTGAAGACGTCATTTCTACATGGGGAAGATTGAAGAAGCAGCTTCAGATTTCCCCCAAGTCACGGCGCCTGCGGCCCGCAGCATCGGCAGTGTTGGACATATCTTCTGCATGAGTCCAACGATGTCCATCCTCTCGCGGTGTCTGCAGGCTCTTGTGCATGACATACAGGAAGTATGCCGCGCATTTGAGCCTGCAGAAGGCGAAGTGGATAGCGGGTCTTTGCTGGACTTGTGCTGGAAAGTATGTCCAGCACTGCTGCAGCTTGGGGGACAGAGGGGGCACAGAGAGAGACCCAGAGTGGGCACAAAGACACAAAGGGGGCAAGAGAGAAACCCATAGGGGGCACAGAGAGAGACTGAGACAGAGGCATACTGGGGGGGGGGGGGGGGAACAATGCTTGATTTGAAGGAAATTGTGAATCAAATCAAAATTGTGATTTCAGACAGAAATAGCTCACTTCAATTTTTTCCTAAAATCGTTCAGGCCTACACCCCCGTACTGCTCTCTCCTTTACAAGACATGAAAGTCTCCTCTTACCTGGTGATGTGAGGGGCTGATTCTTCATCATGGTGTCCATGTAGAGGTCCTTGTGTCCTTCTATATACTGCCACTCCTCCATAGAGAAATAGATGGCGACATCCTGACACCTTATAAGAACCTGACACACACAATGATACACTACAATGACACAATGTTACTGGATAATATCCCATAATTCCCAGCACCGCTCACCTCTCCTGTCTAAAGCATAATGGTCTTGCTGTCGGACTCTAGAATTTTCTCCTCATTGTTTCTCTCTGGTGTCAGGAAGTAAGGTAGTGCTTTGTGATGGGGATGGGTCATGGAGATGGCTGCCGAGCATCAGTACCTCGCTGTTTGTTAATACTGTGTAAAAAAAAAATATATATATATAAAACGACAATCACTGTGCATTCCCAGAATCCTTCTCGCCTCTCCGGTCATGGCCATGTAAGCACTTTGCATGTAGAGTTTATTTTTACCTGATGCACCAGAGCAGTTTTGACATTTCCGCTCTGTCCCTGACCTCCCGCATGTCTACTACAGCCATGCTCATACACAGATGTAATTTAGTTAAACATGTTCAGCGGGCCCCAGCATTGGACCGGTGGGATGGTGAGTATGTTTTCTTTTTGTTCTAGACTTCAGGTACACTTCAAAAACCAGGTATGCCTGCATGCTGCTGCTAACTCATTGACTACAGCAACAAAAGTACGAAAAGAGATAGCGGAATGCCAATACCACACAGAAGAGGCCCTGCCCAGTATTAGTATAGTGTTCCTAGTAAAGGGAGGCCCTGCCCAGTATTAGTATAATGTTCCTAATAAAGGGAGGTCCTACCCAGTATTAGTATAGTGTTCCTGATAAAGGTAGACCCTGCCCAGTAATAGCATGGTGTTTCTAATAAATGGAGACCCTACCCATTATTAATATAGTGTTCTTAATAAAGGGATACCCTACCCAGTATTAGTATAGTGTCCCTAATAAAGGGAGATCCTACCCAGTATTAGTATAGTGTCCCTAATAAAGGGAGACCCTACCCAGTATTAGTATAGTGTCCCTAATAAAGGGAGACCCTACCCAGTATTAGTATAGTGTTCCTAATAAAGGGAGGCTCAACCCAGTATCAGTATAGTGTTCCTAATAAAGGGAGGCTCAACCCAGTATCAGTATAGTGTTCATAATAAAGGGAGGCTCAACCCAGTATCAGTATAGTGTTCCTAATAAAGGGAGGCTCTACCCAGTATCAGTGTAGTGTTCCCAATAAAGGGAGGCTCTACCCAGTATCAGTATAGTGTTCCCAATAAAGGGATACCCTACCTAGTATTAGCATAGTTTTCCAAACCCCCTGCACACTCACTTTACACACTTGTCCATCCAGCTATCTTTAAGGCAATGACACACAGTTCAGGCACAAATGATTATATATATATATATATATATATATATATATATATATATATATATATATATATATATATATATATATATATATATATATACATGCGCACACACACACAGCGGTCAGATGTTTGCACACAGGACAGTGGCCACCGCTCGCCGCTATTAGCACACCCGGCATGTCTACAGCAGCAGCTGATATTCTGTATTTACACATCTTTATTGTATCTCTCCTCCGATTATCCCCAGTCCCTCTCTCCCCCCTCCTCACTCCAAAGTCCATACTGCCCTCCCCTGAGTCCTCTCCTTTGACCTCTGCATGGCACATATGTGCAGCTCAGCTGTATGAATGAGTGGTGGAGATACATGTGATCCTTCTTCATAGATGGCAGGTGATGGGGGAGGGGGTCACTAGGTTGGGGGTTTGGGTGGCAGATAAATAAAATAACCATATTACCTGCTCTGCTGCCAGTCCCAGCAATGTCTCCTCTCTACTTCCTGCCACTTCCACGACAACTTCCTGCCTGTAGGCCCCGCCCTTTCCTTTCTGTACACGTCGTCCCAGTCTCTACCAGGATCATATGGGAGAACTCTGGGCTGGATGTTTGTAAACTGACTTGGGTGGGTCATATCAGATCATAGTGAGGATTATACATATAAAGCTGGGAGGTTACACAAAAGAATTGACAGGCCAGGGTACATATAAATATAATATAGTTATATAATAACAATAGATATAATCTCTTATTTGCCCATCTGCCAGTCCCAGCGATGACTTCCCTTCTACTTCCTCCTACTTCATAATAACTTCCTGTCTGTAAACCACACCCATTCCTGTCAGGAATATCTTCTGTCCTGGGCTGGCTGTCAGGCCCAGTGCACACCGAGCGGTTTTTGGAGCGATCCGCCGGCCGCATCCGCCTCTAAAAACGCTTGTCTAATGTATTGCAATGGGATGGTGCACACCGGCGGTTTGCGTTTTTTGCCAAGCCGCAAACGCGCCTCCTGCTGCGCGTTTGCGGTTTTCGGAAGCGTTTCGTCCTCAATGTAAAGTATAGGAAAACCGCAAACCGCTCTGAAAAACGCTAGTTCAGAGCGGTTTGCCAGGCATTTTTGTTACAGTAGCTGTTCTGTAACAGCTTTTACTGTAACAATATGTGTAATCTGCTACACAAAAACGCACGCAAAACCGCTAGGTATGTTTAGAAAACCTCTCTAAGGGCCCATTCACACTTGTAATCGCAGAACGCCGGCGATTACCGACGGCGTTTTGCGGGAGTGATTTTCCCGCGATAAACGCGGAAAAATCACTGGACACTGCGGCGGTTTTTTGAGCGATCGCGATTAGCGTGCTATGCACGCTAATCACGATCGCAAATCGCGAGACGCTCGTCGCCGGCAAACCGCTGCATGCAGCGCGGTTGCGGTTATCGCTAACCGCAACCGCGGCAGTGAGAACACTGCCACTCGCTACATTGTGTAGCGGTTCTTGCAGAACCGCTAGCGGTTTGCCGTGAGCGGGAATCGTGCGATTCCCGCTCAGGTGTGAATGGGTCCTAAACATACCTAGAATCGCTCTGAAATCAGCTCCCAAAACCGCTAGCGTATTGCGGATCTGCTAGCGGTTTTGGTGTGCACTGGCCCTCAATCAGATTCCAACAAACAAGCCTCCAGCAGAGAAGATACGTTGCTGGATGTGGCAGCATAAGAGGGAATTCAGGTATCTGGGTCTGCATACTCAAATTCCGCCACAAGATGGTGCTGAGTGCTATGTGAATTGCTGCCTAGTATTGTCTGAGATAAAAATTATTTTTATTCACGTTGTATTATGTGTTATAATGTTACCTGCTCGGCCAAGCAATGTTGAAAGGAAGGACACCTGAAGTGAGAGGGATATGGAGGCTGCCATATTTATTGCCTGGCTGTCCTGCTTATCTGTTTGGCTGCAGGAGTATGTAGATCATGCACCTGAAACAAGCCTGCAGCTAATCCAGGTAGACTTCAGCCAAACATCTAACAAGACAAAACAGGAGCGCTCTATGGTGCATTAACGTTCCATTGCTGTCAAAAAGAACTAAAATTGCACTTACAAGATGTAAATGCTATAAAAGCATATCGCCCAACAACCGGGCTGTGAGGATTCCCTTTCTCCCTCTCCTTTCTCCAATTCCCAAATGCTGTGGCCAGTAGCAGGGATGTCGAGATGGATCTCAGACCTTTGGCGTGGGGTGGCATCGTTGGGTCTATTGTGCAGGGTATATGGCTAAATGTATTATAGGCTGATGTTCAGCAGGACAACCATATAATATAATTTGCATTATTTAAAGGGAAATAAATGTGGAAGCCTCCATATATCCATATCTATCTCACTTCTGATGAGTGTGACCAGGCAGAACATTCATTGACAAAAGGCCAAAAGGTTCTGTAAGAGGTGGGGGATGGGGAGTAGCATAGGTTTTTCTTTCCAGAAAGAACCCACCTAGCTAGGCAGCCAGAGACCTGCACCTACTCTCCAGTGGACCCGGTGGACATGGCCACAATATGGGGACATGACCTCAGCACTTTTGCTGAGAGGTAAGTATTGGAGGGAAGGAACTTTTCTGTTTAGGTGCGGATTCCCTTTTATTTTATTATTTTTTTATTTTTTTTTTGAGCGAAAGAGGTGCCCACAGCACACGACCCGTATAGTCTTCTATTTTCAAAAGCCACTGAATTGTCTTCCCAACATAAGTCCTCAGTGATGTCATTAGGACTTATCTGATCAGTTGTCCTGGTTTTCTGGTAATTGACATGGCAGCCCAGCCTCTCAAAATGCTTTCTGTTCTGGGATACGGGGTGTTGACCACTGAAGTTGAGGACCTCATTACGTTAGTATCTGGGATGCTTTTATCTGAAGGAGATACCAAATTCTTATTGCTATTGATTGGTATTGATTATTATGTTTAAGGTTTTAGGGTGAATAATTGATGAATATAGCGTTAAATAAAAAAAACAAATGTGTGAGCGCTAAAAAACAGTCTACAATGGAGAATGAAATTATGAGGACAATCGAAGAGGTATAAAAAGATGTATGTGAGGGGTGATCATCAGTCTATGGAGGAGGGTGACACGATGAGGACAAATAAGGAGGAATAAGAGATGCATGTGAGGAGTGATTAGCAACCCATAGAGGAGGGTGACCTGATGAGGATGAATAAGGAAGAAGAAGAGACATATGTGAGGAGTGATCAGCAGTCTATGGAGGAATGTGGCATGATGGGGACAACTAAAAAGGAAGAACAACAGATGTATATGAAGAGTGATCATCAGTCTATGGAGGAGGGTGACATTATAAGGACAAATAAAGAGTCATATGTGAGGAGTGATCAGCAGTCTATGAAGGAGGGTGACATGGAGAGGACAAATAAAGATAAAGAAAAAGAGACATATGAGAGGCTTGATCAGCAGCCTATGGAGTTGGGTGACATGACGGGGACAAATAAAGAGGAAGAAGAGTCATATGTGAGGAGTGATCAGCAGTCTATGAAGGAGGGTGACATGGAGAGGACAAATAAAGATAAAGAAAAAGAGACATATGGGAGGCTTGATCAGCAGAGGACAAATAAAGAAGAAAACTAAATGATGACTTTTGAAGTTGAAGATTGCTCTGCTTATATCAGCATGGGTAAGTAATGACCACTAAACTCAGAATTAGCACAGTTGCTTTCTAACTTTTAAGAAGTTTACATTTCTGGGTGACCTGAGTGTCTACAGTAGAAGTGAATTGAGATACCCACAGTAAAGTCTGGATCTTGTGAAGATCTTCACTCATGGTGGAACGAGGCATGGAATACTGTGAAGAGAAACTTCAATGCCTGGAACACTGACCCCCCCCCCCCCCCCCATTCACTGGTTGATAATGACACAGCAGCATTTGTACCTTGGGGAATGGGAGAATGTTCCGAAGAAGATGTGAAGGGATTGGGAATGAGCACCTGCCCACTATTTTATGTTTGGGTCCATTTTCTAGTCCAGTGTAACAGAGGCAGCTGGTTCTCTGCCTCCTTCTCTGCTGCCCTCCTTTACTACCTCATACTGTCATGCTTCTCTTATAACTCCCTGCCCTTACACAAAACTCACTTCTGGAGGGGGCTTACTGGACTGTGCTTAGTTACATGCTCTTGTCATCCCACGCGGGATCAGCATTCCCAACTGAAGCATTCAGCAACAGCATTCAGCAACTCTTCCAAATCACATTACTGAGGGTCAGGAGAAGAATGGGAAGAGCAGTGCAAGAGCCTGAGGGCATGATTTCACACAATCCAACACTCATTCCTGCTAAACTTTAGGAGCAGAAGGGCATTGGCAGATAGCAGGAAGAAGGAGGTGGAGTTGCATATTTTCAGCACTGTTAGCTCCTCATTCTGCCTCCCAAGGCTCCACCCCTGTATCTAGCACAGTGTATCACAGCTTACTCAATTTTTGACAATCCTGGCAACAATTTAGTACTATGAAGCCCAGCACTGTCTTGTGCTCACTGCTTATACTGCCTAGGCCCAGAAACAGTCCTGGTACAAATGATTAATCTTACACAAAATTTTCAGTTGGGATTTGTTTGTCTTTCTAAAAACTGAAAGGATTCTAGTACACCTAGAAAATAATAGAAGAAAAAACTATAATTCCAAGTGTAGTTATTCACAAGGGCAGTGACCATGGAGCATTGCCCTTTCTCTAATGAGACCTCTCAGGTGCAGTGAACAGGTAAGCATGGACTTTTATTACAAATGTGCAGCTGTCACACACACAGGTACTGTGAACAGGTATGCAGTGACTGGTATATAAAACTGTGTGCTGTCACGCAGGTGCAGTGAACATGAATAGGTATGCACAGACTGGTATTACAAATGTGCAGTTGTCACACACACAGGTGCAGTGAAAAGGTAGGCACTGAATGTGCTGGGCCTGGCACAGTATAGCAATTAGCAAGGGCCAGCTGCGACAGACAGGGCTGTATATGCAAGTGTCAGTGGGCCACACAAAAAAAAAAAACACATCACAAGAACATTAGCTCTAAAAAGAGCTGTTTTGTGGTGCTTTTTAGCAACAAATATCAGAAAGGAGCAAGCTAACAAGTTTAACAACCGCCTAACTACGCTTTCCCTATCTCGTCTACAATGTCTCTCCCTTCTTTCCCTATTTTCTAGGCAGACTGAGTGAGAAAATGGCTGACGCTGCTTCCTTTTTATAAAGAGGGGGGGGGGGGGGTCTCCAGGATGGAGTGTACAGTCTGCTGACTGTGATGTAGAGGGTCAAAGTTTAGCCCAATGATGTAGTATAGGGGGCATGTTGAACTCACAAAGTTTACGTTCGATTGCGAACCCACGATGTTCGCGCGAATAAGTTCGCATGCAAACTGTTTTGGCCATCACTAGCGATTATGTGATCGTCCTCAGACCTGATGCCCCACACCCGCTCTTGTGTATACTGAAATATTGCCATCAATGTAGATCTCCCAGGAGTGCAGTTATACAGCAATAATACCCAATGTTTTACTGCTAGGCTAAGATCTTCAAGGGAATCTGAAGTGAGAGGTATATGGTGGCTGCCATATTTATTTCCGTTTAAATAATACCAGTATCCTGGCAGTCCTGCTGATCTCTTTGGCGGCAGTAGTGTCTGAATCGCAGACCTGAAACAAGCATGCAGCTAATCCAGTCAGACTTCAGTCAGAAACAGCTGATCTGCTGCATGCTTGTTCAGGGTCTATGGCTGAAAGTATTAGATACACAGGATCAGCAGGAGAGTCAGGCAATCAGCAGTGTTTAAAGGGAAATAAGTATGTCTGCCTCCATATTCCTCTCACTTCAGGTTCCCTTTCAGGTACATCAGTGTATCCCCACTTTGGTCCTGTCTCTCATAGTTCATTAGATTATACAGTCCCTAACTTACAAACAGGTTCCTTTCCGGGAGATAGTTTGTAAGTTGAATTTCTTTGTAACTGGAGTCCTGTGTTACACACGGTGAAAGGTGGATATGTTATTTACTTTCGGGCGTCTCTGGATTTGGATATATAGGATAAACTATGTTTTTTGGTTGTTTCAATCAGGGCTGTGGAGCCGGAGTCGAGGAGTCGGAGTAATTTTGGGCACCCGGAGTCGGAGTTGGAGTTGGAGTCGTTGATTTCATAAACTGAGGAGTCAGAGTCGGGAGTCAGATGATTTTTGTACAAAATCCACAGCCCTGTTAAGTATTAGACTAAGGAGTCGGAGTCTGAGCTATTTTGGTTACCCGAAGTCAGAGTTGGAGTCGGAGTCGTGGTTTCATAAACTGAGGAGTTGGAGTTAGTCAGAAGATTTTTGTACCGACTCCACAGCCCTGGTTTCAATGCAACTGTTTTAAACTACTTAGAACAGATTATACAATACTGTAACATTAACCAACAAAAATATGTAATAAAAAAAGTATTGTATATTTTGCACATGAAGACAACTTTGTATCTCTGAAACATTGTTAATCAAGTCCTTTGTCTATCCTGGTACACACTTCCAATTTTGATTGGCCAATTATACCACTTTCCTGTAGTATGAGAGCTTACCTAGAGGTGGTAAAATTGGTCAGCGATTGACCCATCAAAATTGGATGTGTGTATGCAATCTAAGTAAAGTAGAAAACAATCATTAAAGTGGACCTGAACTCCGAATTTCCGTTCTGCTCTTAAAGATGAGCAACAGTATAGTAACCTTTTTCTTTGTTACAGCTTACAGAACTCCCGCAAAAATCTGCAGTGAGTACTTCATGCTTTCATAGAAGCAGGCATAGAGTTAACAGCCTGTGTTTACATATTAGCTGTGTCTGCCGAGGACTGTCGAATTCCTGTGCTGACACAGCTGAGAGATCAAATTACACTTGTGATTACTTACAGATCTCTAAAAAACAAAAGCTCTCTAAAAACACACAGGGTGCATTTCTCTCTCTTTTCCTTGTGTCCTGTGTAAGAGTTCAGGACCACTTTTAACCCTCTACACTCAAGCATTCACAACAAGCTGGAACTTATTCTTTTTCCCCACTAGGTGGAACTCTGAGTCCCCCACCAGATGATGCTGCAGAAGATAATGGCGTCACACAATGTTCTCCGGGAGGAAACCCCATTACTGGGAATACACATCACAGGGATCACAGCGCAGATGGGATAGCAGATCCCTCTTATCCTGGTGGAACTCGTAGTGAACCAGACACTATCACTCCTGGAATACAATTGACATTCAGGAAGGTGGATGGATCATCCAGTCTCTCTAATTCCGATTCTTCTGCAGCACTTCCTTCAGGACTCAGAAGTGAGGAGACATTCGCTGTAATTGGAAGTGTGCATCTAGATATGAGAATCTTTTCTTTGCTACTAATGTTCTATTCGTTATCCGTACTACACATACAATCCATTATATCATAAGGTGTTTTTTTTTCGCTTCAGATTTGCTTAAAGCGTTAAAAGAGCGGATCCGCTCAACCAAATGAATAAAAGTCTGATTTTTTTTTTATTGAAAAAACATCAAAGCTGGATATCAGACATATATCTCACACGTATTGGAGCTGGTAATCACTCCTTAGTCATAGCTCTGCTATACGAGTGAACTATATGTCTGGCAAAAGCAGCAAGAGAGTTCATAACGCTCTACCCCCAGACATCATACCAGTCGGTGCAGGATCAGGCAAGCCAGGCCCCAGCAGGACAAATGTAGAAGAAAGGATCCGCAAACCAAGACAGGTTGAAGTGAAAAAGGCTTGAAAAATTTATTTGAAAAAATCCACAAGATATGCAATAAAAACAGGATCAACTGACGCGTATCGGGCCTACCATCTGCCCTTAGTCAAGGGCAGATGGTAGGCCCGATACGCGTCAGTTGATCCTGTTTTTATTGCATATCTTGTGGATTTTTTCAAATAAATTTTTCAAGCCTTTTTCACTTCAACCTGTCTAGGTTTGCGGATCCTTTCTTCTACATTTGAACTATATGTCTGCTGTCCAGCTTTGATGTTTTTTTCTATAAAAATCAGACTTTTATTCATCTGGGTGAGTGGATCCTCTCTTTCTACGTTTGGTTGGCCTGGCTGCGCTTGGTCCTTCTCTTTTCTATAGTGGAGGGAGGGCAATGCATACACAATCAGGCAAAGGAGAGTAAGGGCCCGTTTCCACTAGAGCGAATCCGCATGCGTTCTCTGCATGCGGATTCGCATAACCAATACAAGTGGATGGCCCTGTTTCCACTTGTCAGGTTTTTGCTGCGTTTTTCTGTGCAGGATTTTTCTGCACTGTAGAGCCTGCAGAATTCGCCTGTGTGTGGAATGCAGGCGAATCGCAGGCAATGTATTTAATAGGGGAAATCGCACATGCGTTTTTACTGCGATTTCGCATGCGAATTCGCACTAAAACTAATGTAAATTGAACCAGGCAGTGACATGGTTAAAATCGCTGATAGCCTGCCTATGCGAAATTGCGGCAAAAAACGCACGTGGAATCGCATCCGCATGCGATTGCGTCAGCGGTGGAATCCCTGCGATTCGCACAGCACTAGTGGAAACGAGCCCTTAGGGAGGAAATTACGTCAGGATTGGCTTCAAAAATAGTCACAGTTCAAATGGGAAATGCTAAGAAGGATTTTTTTTTCTTTACTGTAGACAAATCACTAAAATTTAAAATGTGGACAATGCAATACATGTGTTATGTAAGTAGAGCAAGTATTTATCTACTTATAAATGTGTTGTTTTTTTCTGAGATAGTATGGCTGACAGCTGTTTTTTCAATAAAAAAAATCAGACTTATTCATCTGGTTCAGCGGATCCTCTCTTTCTACATTTGTTTTCTTTTATATGTTACTTAAAGCGTTATCACATTGGCATTGCCATTTTCTTGCTATTTTTCGCATGAGATTTTGTGCATTTATAAATCCGGAAAGCAAATTCTGGAGTTTCTTTCACGTGCAGTTTGGTTTCAATGCAGAGTCAATGGCATTGCAGGAGAATTGCATTTTTTGCAAGAAAAATTGGGCACGATTTTTAAATTATTTGGATCCTTTTTCATGTAAATTAACTTTTCATGGAAAAAATTGTAAAATAAAAATGTGCATACGAATACAGATGAGCTTCACAGGACGAATTCCGATTTTCAAATTTAACGCAGGCTTTACACACACTGCCCATGGTGGTGTGTCTGTGTGTTTGTGTGTGTGTGGGGGGGGGGGGAGCGGCGCTGTGCATAATGTCGCATTCCACCGCACTCAAAAGATTCTTCCTTCTGGCTTTGGACACATAAAAAAATTGCGAAAATGCACCTGAAAGTTCCAACAAAAAATACCTAAAAAAACTCCAACTTCATGCATGCAGGAAATTGCTTTGGCGAGTGTGAACAACCCCTAAGTGCTTGTTCACACTAGAGGCGTTTTTGGCCAAATTTAAGCGCTGACGTTTTTTCTGAAACACCCTGAAAGCGGCTACACCATGCTTCTCTATGGTCTAGTTCAGATTGGAGCTTTCCGTCCACTTTCCGGTCAGAAAAACAGTGCCTGAACCATTTTTGAGGCGATTTTGCCTCAATGGAAGGTATAGGAAAAACGAAAAAAGCTCACAAAATGTCTTTGTGCAGTGATTGCGTTCGCATTTTTAAGAAAAATACATTGTATTTATTATTTTCCGGATCAAAGAGTTCACTTCCTGACTGATGTCAGGAAGTGAAAATCTGCAATCGCTCTGCAAATCCGCTTAGAAAAGCGGTTAAAAAAAAAATACAGCGCGCAGGTAATCACTGGGAATCGGAAAAAAAATGCTTAAAAAAATGGCCAATGTGGATGGAATGCAATGTGAACAAGGCCTAAGAGCTGTATCACACTGCAGGCAACTGTGCTGCTCTTTCCGATTGCCACCGATTGCGCTAGTGCAGTGTCTCACTATGGGAGCATTCACACACTGCAGTGCTATGATTTGTATAAAACCACTACCTGTGGTATACAGGTGCAGTGCTATGATTTGTATAAAACCACTACAGCGCTACCTGCAGCTGTTTGGGAGTGATCGCGCTGCAATTCTTGTTCACTGAAAGAGAATTGCAAAGCACCAAAAAATCACTTTGCAAAATTGCAGATGCTCTTATGGATTGCATTTTTCAGTGTGACACAGCCCTAAGAGATTCGATGGTACCTCCTATATATACTGTACAATACACTTGCAGGTATCAGCATACAGCACATAACGAGTATTACAGGTAATAAGCAGTCTAATGGGGTATGATTGTACATTAGAGACAGACTATGAGTTGGTCGCTGAAAGGAACAATGCTTACATGTATTTACTCCATGTTTGTAGGACCCGTCAAAGGACAACAGAAGTGAGAAGAATATGGAGGCTGACAGTTTTATTTATGTTTAAACAATACCAGTTGCCTGGCAGCCCTGCTGGTCTATTTGGTTGCAGTAGTGTCTGAATAACATCAGAAACAAGGATGCAGCTAATCTTGGCAGATCTGACAGTAATATCAGAAACACCTGATCTGCTGCATGCTTGTTCAGGGGCTATGGCTGAAAGTATTAGAGGCAAAGGATAAGCAGGATAGCCATGCGACTGGTATTGCTTAAAAGGAAATAAATATGGCAGCCTCCATACACCTCTCTCTACAGTTCCCCTTTAAAAGGAAATAAATATGGCAGCCTCCTTATCCCTTTTACTTCAGTTGTCCTTTAAAGGACACCTGAAGTAGGGGGGATATGGAGGCTGCCATATTTATTTCCTTTTAAACGGTACCAGTTGCCTGGCAGTCCTAATGACTTTTTTTGGCACCAGTAGTGTCTGATTCATACACCTAACACAAGCATGCAGCTAATCCAGACTTCAGTCAGAAACATCTGATCTGTATTGTTTGGGAGGGATGGGGTGCCAGGACACCATATTTGGAGAAAAAGACTCAAACACAACGGAATCCCTAATATAGTAGTATGTTTTTGGTTGCAGGAAATTGTGAATGATAGAATGGCTACTCACACTCTACTCGGGGTGTCCAGATGCGGTTGCTCTCCGTGATTAAACTGAACTGGCTCTCACGCTGATCTTCACCAAGTGAGGCCAGGAGAGACCGCTCAAACCTTGGTAGGGTGGGGGGTATATACAACACAAAGGGGTAAAGAGGTGCCCAGGTGTAAATAAAAAGCTAAAAACAGAAATGGTGAGGTGGCTTACCTCAATGATGACAGTCTCTCGAGACAAAAAAGATGTATTTGGCACAGGCAAGGCATGTGGGTCCAATACTAACTTCCTCAGGCCAATACAAGTTCCAAATCAGCCAGTAGCCTTGAGCGCCTAAATCTTTTTTGTCTCATGAGGAAAGCCACCTTACCATTTATGTTTTTAGTGTTTTTCATTTAGTTGTATTTACACCAGGGCACCTCTTTACCCCTTTGCATCTGATCTGTATGCTTGTTTGGGGTTTGTGTGCTAAAGGTATTAGAGGCAAAGGATCAGCAAGACTGCCAGGCAATGTGCATTGTTTAAAGGACAACTGTAATGAGAAGTATATGGGGGCTGCCATATTTATTTCCTTCTAAACAATACCAGTTGCCTGGCAACCCTGCTGATCTATTGAGTTGCAATAATGTCTGAATAACACCAGAAACAAGCATGCAGCTAATCTTGTCAAATCAGACAATAATGTCAGAAACACCTGATGAGCTGAATGCTTGTTCAGGGTCTATAGCTAAAAGCTGTAGAGGGAGAGGATCAGCAGGACTGCTAGGCAATGTGCATTGTTTATAAGGAAATAAATATGGCAGCCTAGCCTTCATATCCCACTATCTGACTGGTGTTCTTTAAGTGACAACTAAGTAGATTGCTTGTGTGAAGACTAGAGGAGAAACAATGTCTGATGGCCAGTGTGACTGCCAATCACAATTGAATGGAAAACAGGAAAAAAGAACCGAGAGCCGAATCTAGTGTAGTATGTTCAAAAATATGGCAAATGTATTTGACTGAGTATATACTCACAAGTGTGGGTCACCACGCAGGCGACCACTGTGAAGACAGGTGGGGAGAATTATTACCTGACCCCACTCAGGTTAAAAAGTCGCTCTCTATAGACAGGAAAAAATGGGGGAAACACCCCTCCACCAAGGGTGGACAAGATATGTATAATAATGGATAATAGAGGCGCCAAATCAGGATAAAATGGGTTAAAAACCGTTTAAAAAGAGGGGGTGGGTGGAACCGCTCCCCTTCGTAAATGACCAGGCCAAATTTAGCCGTAAATATTGTAAAAGATATTTATTTTACAAAGCAATATGTCTCCAAATAAAGTGCAACGCGTTTCACGGGCAAAACTCCCGCTTCATCAGGCAATAAACAAAGGAGAACACAAGTGTGGGTCAGCATAGAGCCAGAGCGCTCTGGCTCTATGCTGACCCACACTTGTGTTCTCCTTTGTTTATTTCCTGATGAAGCGGGAGTTTTGCCCGTGAAACGCGTTGCACTTTATTTGGAGACATATTGCTTTGTAAAATAAATATCTTTTACAATATTTACGGCTAAATTTGGCCTGGTCATTTACGAAGGGGAGCGGTTCCACCCACCCCCTCTTTTTAAACGGTTTTTAACCCATTTAATCACAATTAAATGTGTGTACCAGGCTTAAAGAAGGCTGCGGTTCTCATTTTGAACTCAAGGAGGTGATGACAACATGGAACACTCTGGCAGAAAATGGGTGGAGCAGGAACACTCAGGCAGGAAATCGGAAAATTGTATACTTACCTTCCGTAATTTTCCTTTCCTGGATCAAACGATGGCGGCATACCTATGGGTATTAGCCCCGCCCCCTAACCCCGATAGGACAGTTCATCTATAAGTTTTAGGCTCCCACCCCCTCCAGCCATTCTGGTCTAAATCAGTCCTCGAATGGACAAGAGGGAGGGAATCGTATGCCGCCATCGTTTGATCCAGGAAAGGAAAATTACGGAAGGTAAGTATACAATTTTCCGATTTCCTGGACCAAACATGGCGGCATACCTATGGGACATAACAAACCACACATGAGGGAGGGAATACTGCAAAACATACGAGTTTATTTATACAGACAAAACCGCTCTGCCAAAGTCTACAGAGGACAAAGAGGCAGGATCCACATGATAGTGCCTCAAAAATGTATTCACAGAAGACCAACTGGCCGCTTTACAGATAGATTCCACTGACACTTTCGAGAAACAAGCCCAAGAAGCAGCCATGCCCCTGGTGGAATGCGCATGAACCTCCTTAGGGGCAGGAAGTCCCTTAATGGTGTAACATTTCTGGATAATCTTAACTAGCCAAGAAGCCACAGTTCTAGTAGTTACTGGAAGGCCCTTCCTAGGACCTCTAAAGTTAATAAATAATCTATCTGAATTTCTGAATGAAGCTGTACAGTCTAGATAAGCTCTAATGGATAGGCCAACATCCAAAGGGTGACATTCACCATCTGAAGAGAACGTAGGAAGGGACAGTTCCTGATTAATGTGGAATCCAGACGCTACTTTAGGCACAAACTGAAAAACTGGCCTAATCACTACCCTATCCGGGAAGAATTCCAAGAGGTTATTAGCACAGCCTAGAGCTTGAAGGTCTGACACCCTCTTCCCAGAGGCTATAGCTGTCAGAAACACTGTCCTCAAGGTCAAATCTTCTAAGGAGATGGACTGTAATGGAAAGAAAGGTGGAGACGAAAGGATTTCCAACACCATGGGTAGATCCCATTTTGGGAAGAATGGTTTTCTTGGCGGCCTCATCTTGACAATGGCCTGCACAAATTGCACAATCAGAGGCTGGAAGGCCCACTTTTGGCTCGTTAATACTGAAAGGGCTGATATTTGGACCTTGATTGCCGCCACACTGAGCCCCTTCTCTACTCCTGACTGAAGAAAGTCCAGGATGTTTCTTACGTCTGGAGACATGCTATTAAACCCCTTCTCCAAGGAAAAGTGAATGAACTTCTCCCATATGCGATAATAAGTTGAATTAGTAGAAGGTTTCCTAGCCCTTAGAAGTGTCTCTACCACCTGGCTGGAACATCCCATGTCTGCATATTTCTGCCTTTCAATCTCCAGGCCGCTAAACATAGGCCTCTGACTCCCGCATGCAGAAGAGTCCCCTGACCTAGAAGGTCGTGGATCACTGGTAACTTCACTGGTTCCTCTATGGTCAGGAACATTGCGAGAGGAAACCATGGCCTCCGTGGCCAGAAGGGCAGAATAGCTATGATCATGCACGACTCCCTGCACAACCTCTGCAGGAATCTGGGAATCAATGGGATTGGAGGAAACGCATAGCCTAACTGGAAGTCCCAGATCTGAGTCAGACAATCCACTCCTGTTGAGGTGGGATGATGGTAAAGTGAAAAGAACTTCCGCACCTTGTTGTTCTGTGGAGATGCCCAAAGATCCACCTGCGGTTGGCCCCACTTTGAGACTATCTTCCTGAAGATTTTCTCGTTCAAGGACCACTCGTGTGGGCTCGCGAACCTCCTGCTCAGCTAGTCGGCCAAGACATTCTTCTCCCCCGGAAGATACGCTGCCGTGAGGTCCGTCAGATTTTTCATAGCCCAATTCATTATCAGAGCAGCTATTTGGAGCAATCCCTGACTCCTCGTTCCGCCTTGTCTTCTGACATATGCTACTGCCGTGATGTTGTCTATTCTCAACAAGACCGATTTCCCATAAATCAGGTGGCGAAAAGCCTTCAAGGCCATAAAGACTGCTTTCAGTTCCAGGAGATTTGACGGTACCCCCTTTTGCACTGTCTTCCACTTCTCCTGCATTCGGATCCCATTGCAGTGGGCACCCCAACCTCTCACACTGGCGTCTGTGGTGATGACTACCGGAATATCTGTCTGAATCTGCCGGCAGTTCCTCAAGTTCTGTTCTGTGACCCACCACAGAAGGGAGTCTCTCACAAGAAAAGGGAGATGAAACCTTTGAAGCATGGTCCTCTTGTTCCATCGATGCAGAAAGAATACCTGCAGCTTCCTGAGCGCCCAGTGGCCCCATTTGACCATTGGAATACAGGAAGAGAATGTCCCCAGTAGGCTCAAACACTCCCTGGCCGACAGGGACTGACTTCTGAAGGCCCTCTGCACCTTCCATTGAATTGCTGTAATCTTCTGCTCGGGGAGGCAAACTTGATTCTGCACCGTACGGAACCTCGCCCCCAGAAACACCAAGTCCTGTGACGGTACCAACTGGCTCTTTTTGAGGTTGACTAGCCATCCTAGGCGTTTTAGTAGCTGAAGGAGGGTGGACTGGTGTTGAATCAATTGCTTCCGATCTTGGTGGAGCAGCAGAATGTCGTCCAGGTAATGGAATATCCTCAGACCCTGGAGTCTCAGATACGCAATGACCGGCAGAAGAACTTTGGTGAATGTTCTCGGAGCAGTTGACAGTCCGAATGGCAGACACTGAAACTGGTAACCTTTCCCTTCTACCGCAAATCTGAGGATCCTTTGAAAACTGTGATTTATGGGAATATGCAGATAAGCGTCTGCCAGGTCCACCGTTGTCATCCAGTCCCCTATACTTATCATCGGGATGATGGATTGCAGAGATCCCATCTTGAAGTGTCTCACCTCTATATGCCTGTTCAAGTATTTCAGGTCGAGGACCGGTCTCCAACCTCCCGATGACTTTCTTACCAAGAACAGAGGAGAAAAGATTCCTGATTGGCAATCTCTGCGTGAAAGTGGAATAATCGCCTCCTGAGCCAGTAAAGTTTGTACATACTCTGCCAGAGCCAACTTCATTTCCTTGTCTTGCGGGATCTTTGTTGGCATGAACTTGAAGCATGGGGGTCTCTTCTTGAATTTCCAAGAGTGTCCCATCTTCAGGGTACTCAGCACCCATGAATCTTCGACTATTCCCACCCAAGATTCCCAAAAGAGGCGCAACCTGGCCCCTACTTGGTAATCTTGAGTGGACGCCCCATCAAAAGCGCTTCTGAGGCTGTTGCGCATTGGACGGACCTCTGGACTTCATCCCTCTGCCGAAGGAGGACTGGGTTCCTTTCCAGTTTCTATCAAACTGTCTTCCTGGTCTATACGATCTTGCCTGCTGATATCTACTATTGAAGCTTCTCCTAGGAGCTTGCTGTCTGGAGGATCTCTGTTTCCTGTCCTGCGGGATCAACCCCGACTTTCCTCCTGTAACCTTCGAGATCGCATTGTCCATCTGGGGCCCGAATAAATGCGCTCCATCGTATGGAATCTTGCACCAGTTAGCTTTTGAGGACTGATCGGCCGACCAAGGCTTTAACCACAAAGCTCTTCTTGCCGTTACACTACATAACATGGATCTTGCCGCCAGTCTAATTATGTCAATTGCAGCCTCACCCATGAAGTCCCCTGTATAGCATTCTCCATGGGCAAAGTAACATGCTTTGTAAGTCTCATCACTGACGCATCCACAGCTGGGGCTGAGTCTAGCAGCTTGCAATCCTCCTGACTTAGCGGGTAGAGCTTCGATAACCTGTTATTCATGGAAGGCTTCTGTTCCACCTTATTCCATTCTTTAAGAATAACTTCCTTTATAATCTTCATGAATGGAAAAACTTGCGGTTGCTGGTCTAAGTGCGGATAGTACTTGTCCGGCTGTGGAACCGAACCCTCCTCATCCTGCCAGTCAATTGCTGACCTAATAGCCTGGAGGAAAGCAGGTACTAATGAGAAGCTAAAGCCTGCAGCCGAAACTTCTCCCTGAGCGGAGTCCTCCTCTAGCAAGGCCTGCGGAGCAGCCGCCGTCAAACCCTGAGGAGGTGCCATATTCTGGAAAGTCTCCTTTACTGCCTGCTGGATAAAGGCTAGCACCTGCTGGTTATCCGTGTCTCTTTCTCTGCCTAGCTCCGCAAAACAGGTTTCACATACTCTCTTGCCCGGCAATGCCGGCTGAGTGCACGACCAACATAAGTCCTGAACTGGTCTTTGAAAGAGTTCTTAAAGATCAGACCTGGGAGAAATGTCCCAATCTTTCCTCGTTCTCTTAGGGGACCTATCCTTTTCATGATAACGTCTCTGTGGAGAGTAGCGCTCAGATGATCGCCTCCTCCTATCACGGGAACGTCTGCGTGAGGATCTGGACCTAGAACGGCGTCTCCTCCTGGAAGAGTCCCTGTAACGTCTCCTGCTTCGGGACCTGGATCTATAATCCCTAGAAGACCTCCTCTTGTCACGAGAGCGACGACTTCTGCTTCGTTCTCTTGATTGAGGACGGGACTTCTGTCTCGCAGGTGAGGAAAGACGCTCCTTAGGGACCGCCTGTCCACTTCCTCCTTCCCCCGAACTGTGGAGACATAAATTTTTTATGTTCCACTAACACATCCGCCATAAAATTTATAAATGGGGATAATATGCACTCTTTTAACTTCCCTTAGGACCTGTGCAAGGGATACTATATACAATACACACCCGATGCATAAAAACAGAAAAGGCTGCATTTAGCAGCCTGTTACCTGCCAGGGACCACTTCCTCCTCATGCTCAATAACATCCATTTCTCTATTTAAGAGAAAGACAGATAGAGCTATTACAATCATGTGAGAGTACTACCAAGGTAATAACATTGCGCAAATGAGAAAAATTGCATATCTGCTCCCGCAGACCAGATAGGGAATAGTAGACCGACTCTCTCGAGTAAATGCAGGCAGACAGCGTGGTACCAGCGCAGAAACACGCCACCCACCGCTATCACGCCGACATCAGCGTGCATCCATCGCTCTGGCACTTCCTGGGGAGTTAAAAAAACACTCCCACCAGCCAATCAGCGCTTGCCAGGGCGAAATCTCGCCTCTCCCGAGACTTCCAGCGCTGTACTGCGCAGGGATACCATGCGGAGGGGTCCGGCGGCGCCATCTTGCCTAGGGGCAGCCACCACAGCAGCAGAAGGCTGCAATGCACCAAGGAGCCGCCATTCGCCCTGTTTAAGGGCTAGAGACGCTCCAACTCGGCGGGAGAGGCTGAACCCGCACAGGTAAACCCCTTAAGGGGAAAGGGGGGAACAAAATACCTAAAATAAGAAGAAAAAAATAAAAAAACAAAGCACAAACAAATAGACGAAACTGTCCATTCGAGGACAGAAAAAAGAATGGCTGGAGGGGGTGGGAGCCTAAAACTTATAGATGAACTGTCCTATCGGGGTTAGGGGGCGGGGCTAATACCCATAGGTATGCCGCCATGTTTGGTCCAGGAAAGGGATGGAGCATGAACACCCAGGCAGGAAAAGGTGGAGCTTGAACACTCTGCCTGGAAGGGGTGGAGCATGAACACTCAGGCAGGAAAGGGGTGGAGCATAGGGTTGCTCATCACGGATTAATCATGAGTAACCATGGTGGTTACTCATGATTCAAATGAGCTTTAATTGGGCTAGCTCTAGCGGCTAGATGCGGCAGGGTTAATTACCCCTAATACCGCTCTCCACTCAGCGTTTCAATCAGGCTTGCAAGCGTCTACGGACACATTACAAGCCTCGCTATGGAGCTTTTCCTCTTCCATAGTGAGGCTTGCAACGCTTCCAATAGACGCTTGCAAGCCTCATTGAAACGCTGAGCAGAGAGCGGCATTAGGGGTAATTAACCCTGCTGCATCCAGCCGCTCAGTTGGCCCAATTAAAGCTCATTTGAATCACGAGTAGCCACCGTGATTACTCGTGATTAATCCGTGGTGAGCAAGACTGGTGGAGCATGAACACTCAGGCAGGAAGGGGTGGAGCATGAACACTCAGGCAGGAAGGAGTGAAGCATGAACACTCAGGCAGGAAGGAGTGAAGCATGAACACTCAGGCAGGAAGGGGTGGAGCATGAACACTCAGGCAGGAAGGTGAGGAGTATGAGCACTAGTGATGTCCGGAACATGAGTGATTGGTTCATTTGAGCCGGTTCTTTCCTGTGACTCGAGTGATCTGACTCATCACACTGAACCGAATCAGTTCAGTGGATGATTCAGGAACTGCAGCTGCACAGGGTCCTTTTCCATTGCAAGACGCAAAACTTGACCAATTTTGATGTGCATTTTTTTTTTGTGCGTTTTTTATGTGTTTGCATTTTTCTGATTGGTAAGTGTTTGTATTGATTTTTGAAAATAAATACTAGTGGTTAAATCAATACAAAACGCAAAGCGTTTTTCATGCGTTCCTATACTTTACATTGAAACGCAAAACGCATCATAATCGCACAGACATGCGTTTGCAATTTATTTTTTTTTAATCGGAACGCAGCAGTGGAAAAGGCCACCCAGGATTATTATTTTAAACGAACTGAACTTAAGGCCCCGTTCACACTGCACGCGGTGCCGTCCGTATTTCGGCAACGCGTGCAGGTGGCAGATATACACGACATCAGAAGTGCATAGACTGCACTGATGCTCACACTGTATGCGTTCCGGACCAGTGCGGTCCACAAACGCATGCTGCACGTATTTTTTAACAAAATGCGCGGCTGACCCATTTACTTACAGTGAATGGTATCAGCCACACAACGCATACAAATGCAGATGGCGTGCATTTGTACACGTTGCGTTCCGGACACACGGCCATCAGCGTTTGAGGATGTGAATGTGGCCTTAGTCCCCGTTCACACTGCAGCCCTATAATAGTGCGCGCCCAGCCTGGAAGCAGTGCTGATAAGGACTGCACCATGCTCTGTATGGGGTTTACCATTCTCGGTATGGACTGCACCATTACTTTAGTACTGCAGCAAGCAGTAGCTCAGCGGTGTACCATCTCCTCCTAGCTCTCAGCTATTGCTTGCTGCAGTACTAAAGTAATGGTGCAGTCCATACCGAGAATGGTGAACCCCATACGGAGCATGGTGCATTCCTTATCGGCGCTACTTCAGGTGGGCATCGCAGTATTATAGGGCAACTGCATGTCTCCGAAATCAGCTGTCCATCAGCTGTATTTTCAAGACTGAAAGCTCTATTGTGCACTTGTATAAATAATGTGGCCATAGGGTGATTATGTGTGATTGCTGTCATCACGTTTAGGACAAGCTAAGAATTCTAGGGCATACCAACACTACAGGGGCATGGGCACTCTGGCAGGAAGGGGTGGGCCATGGACACTCTTGCTGTACAGAGTGGAGCATGGACACTCTAGCAGGAAGGGGTGGGCCATGGACACTCTGGCAGGAAGGGGTGGGCCATGGACACTCTTGCTGTACAGAGTGGAGCATGGACACTCTAGCAGAAAGGGGTGGGCCATGGACACTCTGGCAGGAAGGGGTGGGCCATGGACACTCTGGCTGTACAGAGTGGAGCATGGACACTCTGGCAGGAAGGGGTGGAGCGTGCAGAGAGGAAGTCTATAAGTATAGGAAGGGGCAGAAGCAGGATGTTCCCTGTTAGAGGGGAACTGCAAGGAACAAGTGAGGAGACATTTGCTAGGACTGGCAGAGAGGGAGAAGGTAATAAGAGATTATTATATCACCGCCTGCTGCTCACAGCTCTGCACCAAAATAGCAGCAGTAAGGCCTGGAACCCACTAGGAGCACTTTTCTGAGTGCTTTGTGATTTGAAAAGCTCTTGCTAATGTAATGCTATGGGTGTGATCCCACTTCAGCTATGTGATGTTATCAAAATCCCCATAGCATTGCATTAGCAAGAGCTTTTTCAAATCACTAGCGCTTAAGCCCCATCTACACAATACATTTTTTTGTGTAATTTGATTCGATTCAATCCGACATGTCCGATCGGGATTTGATGTGATTCAATTAAATTTGCCATTTGTTTGTCATTTGTTTTGCAATGGCAAATTGAATTGGATTGAATCGAATCCCGATTGTACATGTCAGATTGAATCGAATCGGATTGATGCATCGAATCGCACAAAAAAAAAAATGTATGGTGTAGATGGGGCTTGAAAAGGCTGCTAGTGAGTTTGAGCCCTAACTCAAACAACTGAGGGTTTCTATTCTGCTTTATAGTGGCAGGTTTGTTGGTGCTCTGATAACAGTGTGGAGAGGTGCAAGGGTGGCAATGAGTGTTACACAAGAAGCTTATCAGTTTGCCATTACCGTGGTTGTATTGTGTGTATGTAACCATTAGCATGGTTGTATTGTATCATGCGTGTGTGTGTGTGTGTGTACTGTTACCATGGTTGTATTGTATCATACGTGTGTGTGTGTGTGTGTGTACGTACCATTACCATGGTTGTAGTGTATATACAGTATACCACAACCGTGGTTGTATTGTGTGTGTGTGTGTCCATTGCCATGGTTGAATTGTGTATACCATTACCGTGGTTGTATTGTGTGATGACTCTATGGCTAGGTGCACACTTAGCGGAAATGCTAGCGTTTTTCCCGCTAATGGAAGGCTATGGGCCGGAGGAAAAAACGCATACAAAAAACCGCTTATGCTTATACAAGTTCTATGCGTTTTCAAACGGGCATTTTAAAATATGCATGTTTTGTTGCATAATGTTCAAAAACGCACATAATGCAAGTCAATGGAAATGCAATGGTATGCGTTTTTCATGCGTTTCCATGTGTTCTTATATGCTTTTAAAAAAAATAAAAAATTGTGATGTATTTCCGCTTCCTGTTGTCTTCCTAGTTATTTGCATAAAACGCAATTGGAAAACGCATGAAAAACGCATACAAAACGCATATGCTTTTTGTATATACAAAACGAAACGCATTCAAACGTACGCAAAATGCTTGAAAAACGCATCTGCAGTTAAAAAAAAAAAAAAAAAAATAGTAAAAACGCTCACAAAAAACAAACATGACCTAAAACGCGACCTTTCACGTTATGTTATGTGTGCACCCAGCCTTAGGGCCCGTTTCCACTAGAGCGAATCTGCATGCAGACTCGCATAGCCAATTCTAGTCAATGGTCCTGTTTCCAGTTTCCACTAGCCCAAAAATCTGTGCGGTGTGCTGTGCAGAGCCATCAGAATTTGCACACTGCAAAATTAGTGTGCGATTTGCCTGTAATGTAATTGGGTACTTATCCGTTAGCCGGGCGCATCCGGCAGGTGGCGACAAAACTATACCAGAGTTGCATCTTTCCCTACTATCCATGGCGGCCTGGAGGGGGAATAGTAATTAGCGCCACCTGCCGGATGCGCCCGGCTAACAGATAAGTACCTGTAATTGATAGGAAAATCGCATGCGCTTTCGTCATGTGATTTTTCCATGGGTTTTAATGTAAAAAAACAATGTTAATGCATACCGACATTGACATGGTTAAAATTGCATTCTACAAAATCGCGAGCATTTCCGCGTGAAAATCCGCATACAAACGCGTACGAATCTGGATTCATTTACGCGGTTTCCGCACCAGAATCGCACCGCACTAGTGGAAGACGGCCCTTAATGTGTGTGTATATGTGATGTCCTGAATAGGAATTCAGGGGGCTCTTGCCATTGCAGTGATCACACTGACTACAGCTATTTGTGGAAACAATTAGTCTTTATTTTCTCTGACATTCAGCAGCAGGAAAAACAACAATACAGCTTTCACAGGCTCAGCAGCCAAAACTTAAGCAACAGAAACCACGCCCCACAGGTAATTAGTAGGGATGGACATGCAAATAATTTCAAGTTGCTGTGATATTATGCAAATTTTGTATGCAAATGTATGCAGCTTGAAAAGAAACCAATCAAATCCTGCTGAGGTAAAGTCCATTTTCAAGCTGCATACATTTGCATAATCCTGCATCAACTTGAAATTATTTGCATGTCATTGACCACCCCTTGTAATAAGGCCATCAAATCTCAGCCATAAACTGCAGGATATTACCAGTGCAAGGAGGAAATAGTTCCACAGCTTCCCAGGGTCTGGGAATTCAGCAGGTGATCTCCAGGCTTCTCTGCTCTGTGCAGCACACCTGAGCTCTGGATTGCTCTATCTGCCTTTTCCTCCGACTACCAGCATGCATTGCTCTATGGAGCCTTAGGGTCCATTTCCTTTCACGATCACGAATGGGAGCCGAAGGGATGCAAAGCGGCTGCGCATCACTTCCGCTCCCATTCGCGTCACTTCCGCATTCCTCGATATGGAAGTGAATGGAGGAGATGGGGGCAAATGCAACCGTGCGAGAATCTGCAACATGCTGCATATTCTTTGATTTTTTTTTTTTATTTTTTTTTTTCACAGCGAATGTCTTTTCCCATTGTGCAATATATCAATTGTGATACAAAATATACAATTTATGTAATTTCTTGCACCAGCTGCCGTATACAGTATGTAGGTTGTTGTACCACCCATAATCTTCGGGCAAGAATAGGTGAACACTACTGTGGGGCAAACTGGAACACTTTTCATAAGTCTGCAGTCTCAAAACATTTTGAGCTGCCACAATGGAAATATGACCTTTTTCAAATTTCAGGGAGTAGGAAGAGTGGTCTCTCCATTCAGAGGTGGAGATCTACAAAGGCTCCTCCTCAAACGAGAGGCTTTTTGAATCCATCGTATGGGTACTCGTACCCTGGCGGGTCTAAACACCCGTTGGGATATAAGTCTCATATGATTTTTAATCATACATTACTTATTCTCTTTATGCCAGGTATTTGTCCTCCTTCCTCCTTTCCTTTTTCATTTGTACCTTTATGTGCATATTTTTTAACAAGAAAGTGGTTTTAGAGTACTTTGTTTCATGTTGTGTATACATTTAGTCATATGATGTTATTTAATAATGTACAAAATAATATGTATCTGTCTCTTTAAGAGAGATGTGTTCTTTGCTGGCCGACGGAGGCGGGGCTCCCCCCCCCCTCCCCTCTTCCCAGCTATAAAGTCTCCACCTCTCATCAGGTTCAATACAACTATGATTAAGGGCGTACTTTGAGCCCGATACGCGTGAGTTGTTCCTGTGGCTTTTTCATGTCATTCGTATGTGTTTTTTTTCAATAAAGAGTTCCAGCTTTTACTACACCACTGTGCCTGTGGATCCTCCTTCATCTACTGTTACTTTGGTGCAGGATCAGGTTAGCCAGACCAGTGGGTGGACTTCATGGGGGTTTAAGAGCGTATTGGCCTTCTATCTACATATTCTCTGATCGCTCTGCACCAGTCCGGATAACCAGCATGCAATGGAAACTGTTCCACTGACGTGCTTTGGTTTCAGTTCTGCCGCAATGCGGCCATGTAGCCGCATCGCACCGCATACAGTGGAAACGGGCCGTTGCCCCAGCAGATTAACCCCCTCCCTCTTTCTGGCAGCCCTATTTCCCAAGGCATGTTCTGTGGTGGAAATAGGAGGCCAACCCAACCTTCTTGCCTATTCCAGAGCTCAGGACCCTGAAAAACTATAAAGTGTAACTGATTGTTGCTGTACTGTCCTCACCACAGTCACACACTATTATTATTATTATTATTATACATTATTATTATACATTTGTATAGCTCTGACATATTCTACAGTGCTGCACAGAGATCACTGATCCATTCCCATCAGTCTCTGCACTAGAGGAGCTTGCACTCAAAGGGCCAGTACACACCAAAAACCGCCAGCGGATCCACAAACGCTACAGTTTTTTGAAGAGGTTTTTCAAAGCGATTCTAGGCATGTTTAGAGAGAGTGGTGGAGCAGAATTTATATTTTGTTACAGTAAAGCTGTAACTGAACAGCTTCTGTAACACAAATGCTTGGAAAAATGCTCTGATCTAGCGTTTTTCAGAGTGATTTTCCACTTTCCTATACTTAACATTGAGGCTGAATTGCCTCAGAAATCTGCAAAAATGCTGCAGGACCCAAGTTTGCTTTTGGAGAAAAAACAAACCGCTCTGGTGTGCTCCATCCCATTCACATTCATTAGCCAAGCGGTTTTCACCCCGCAAGCATTTTAAAAAATGTTCAGAACCATTCTTGGTGTGCACCAGCCCTCTGATTGTTCTGATTGCCAGCCTCTGGCAGAGTCCTAGTGTAATCTATGGGATCATGTGCTCCTTTCCTATGACAGCTTTGTACTTTTATTACTCGGCCTACCTAACCAGACCATAATCATGTATCTTGTACCGTTTGCCTTGTTGCTACCTTTTGCCGACCGATCCACGCCAAGTGGCATGAACATGGCGGCATCCCCAGGACCGCGCCACGCCGATTGGCGTGAACGCCCTTCTATGGGGCTAGCAGGAGTGCGCACGCGCTGATGTGCACGCATCTCCGCTTTGAAGGCCGAGCGGCTGTTAGATGGCAAAACAGCTGTCTAATATACCGGTACAGCTCTGCGATTGAAGGCAGCACTGTACTGGCGACAGCCGTGTGACACAGAATCGATCGGCTGTGATAGGCTGACTGGGGGAGGGAGAGAGGGAGGGAAAATAATTAAAGAAATACACATTTTTATTTAAAAAAAAAAATAGCAAAAATACTTACAAAAAAAATAAATAAATAAATAAACATTGGGGGAGCGATCAGACCCCACCAACAGAGAACTCGGTTGGTGGGGAGAAAGGGGGGGGGGGTATTAATCACTTGTGTGCTGAGATGTGCAGCCCTGCAGCGAGCACTTAAAGTGTAACTGTTGGGCATAAAATCAAAACTCAATTCTTTATTTTTATCTGGTAAACAAGTAAAAAGGATGCTAATCAGGCAATCCAAAAGTTAAAATCTCTATTACTTTTCTTGTTTATAAATGATCATTCCCCAGTTTACCTGACTCTTATTTGGTACGTTGCCGCAAAAAGGAAGTTGCAGGGCAGGTTGGGTTGTCCTTTTTTGCTGCTGTACATTAGTTAAGACTGAGGGGAAATAGAGAAGCAAAAAAAAGACAACCCAGCATGCCCTGCAACTTCCTTTGTTCGGCAGCATACCAAATAAGAGTCAGGTGAACTGGGGAATGATCATTTATAAACTAGAAAAGTTAGAGATTTTAACTTTTGGATTGCCTGGTTAGCATCCGTATTACTTGTTTACCATATAAAAATAAAGAATTGATTTTATGCCCGACAGTTACACTTTAAGGCTGCAGTTGCCCAATTGAGGAAAAATGGCCTGGTCTTTAGGGAGGTTTAACACCGCGGTCCTCAAGTGGTTAACTTTGTTCTATGTTGTATAAACTTATGTCTCTCATCATTGTATATATTTATTGTCCAGCGCTGCGTAATATGTTGGCACTTTATAAATACAAATAATAATAATAATAATAAAATCTGAAGAAAAAAAGGAACAAATGTGTCGGGAGGAGTATTCACTCCCTTGGTGGAAGGCCCTCTCTTGTCAAGTTTGTTGTGGTGCCATGTTCTTTCTATTTCACTAATTATGTGAGGGGAATTACTAATTGGTTGCACCAGGACTTTGTAGGGGATTTATGGCAAAGGAGGTAGATACATATGCACATGCCAATTTGATCCATTCGCATTAGTCTTTGCACTAGAGGAGCTTACACTCTACTGTCCTTACCACAATCACATGCTAGTAGTATTATAATGCATTTATATAGCTCTGCTCCAGCATATTAATAATTGTCCTGCAGTTCATGTATTCCGTTCTTTATGCCTCTACAGAGAGGAGCTTTCTGTAAATATCACATGACCATGTCCCTGAGGATGGACAAGGACCAGAGTCACATGACTGAGAGGATGTTAGACCTCACTTTGGAGATCATCTCCATTCTGACTGGAGAGGTAAGGAGGATTCTGGGAAGGTTACATGACATAACTAATTTTTGTTAATATAACACACACCTGAAGTCAGAGTACTGGGAAAAAACATGATTGTTGTCATTGATCTTAAATACAGAGTTTTCCTACTATAAAGTCTGGTGACAACGTGACCTTTACAATCCCTCTGTTGCACTCTCTCTTACTGAAAAGTGATGAGAACAATATTCTAGAGGTCATCCACAAGATGATGGAGCTGCTGACAGGAGAGGTGAGCAGTGCTGGGAATTATGGGACATTATCCAGTAACAACAAGGGGTGTGTCTAGATGGTGACTATATCATTGTTTGCATCAGATTCCTATAAGGTATCAGGATGTCACCATCTATTTCTCCATGGAGGAGTGGCAGTATATAGAAGGACAAAAGGACCTCTGCAAAGATATAGTGATGAAGAAGCAGCTGCCCCTCACATTACCGGGTAAGAGAGACTTTTACTTCTTGTAGAGTAGAGAGCAGGATGGTGGATCCATCTAGACCACCCCCCCCCCCAATCATGTGATAATCACATAGCAACCATGTATTCAATGAGTGTGTGATTCTTACAGATGGATCCAGTAACGGAGACCCACCAAAGGGATGTACAGGTCCTCTTTATTCCCGGGATTTTGCGCAGGAAGATCACACTGTTCCACACCATTATAAAGTAGGTGGGACAGAGAGTGTTAAACCGGGGTACCCAATGTGTCAGTCGCGATCTACCAGTTGATCACAAAGGACTGCTTGGTAGATCATGATTGTGCACAAGGCCGATTCTCTCATGAAGCAAGGTGATACATTTGCATCAGGGGCAGAGATTACAGGGGCAGCATTTTTGTACTATGTGTTTACACTAACAGCGTACAGTCAGAGTAGGAGGAGAAGTGAGAGGAGAGTGAGGTGAAGAGGTAATCATTGGGGAAAATCAGCTTCTTGTGCTGTGTGAGGAGTCTGAGTGATGAGGAGGGAGGCAGGAGAGCAGCAGTGTCTCATTTGACTGTCACAGCAGAAGGGAGGAAGTGGCACTGCTGTCCTGACTGAGGAGTAATGGAGTGGCTGAGGGTGAGCAGTTTTAGTCAGACTCGCAGCCAGCCAGTGTGCTACTGTGTTGAGCTGCAGCATGTCATGTGAGAACATTAAATGAAGCAAATTTTTGGATGCTGTGCAATCATTACAAATCGGGAAGGGGGGGGGGGGAAGTGGACGCAGCTTCACAAGCTTGTCTCAGACTGCAAAAAGTCTAGAGCCGGCCCTGATTGCACATGCCGACAAAAACGTCTAGGTAGTGCTGGATGCCGTGTGGAAAAAAAAACACTGAAGTGGAATGAGCATCTCTCCCCTATCCGCGTCACTGGGATCCTCCTTCAGCTCTGCCATCCACGGTCTCATCTCTAATGCCCTCTCGTGGCATCTCTAATTAAATGTACCACTGGAGGGGTCATAGAGAGGAGACTGTGAACAGAAGAGCTGAAGAGGAATCTGGCTGTTCTGGTAAGTAAAACACTGCTCTGCGAATGAAGCGGGGAGCTAAACTGGGGACACATGGCTGTCTATGATTTGGGGGGCTAAACTGGGGGCACATGTGACTGTCTGAGCTGAAGAAGTGTGGGTACCCCTGATCTAAAACATAAGTGTTTATACTCTGTATGAGATTGTATTCTTGTTAGATTATATGTACTGGAATTGTATTAGTGCGCCTGTTGTAAGTGCAATAACTTCTATCTTTCTTTGGGTTTAGTCTGAGGAACAGAATGTTATAAAAGCTAATATTGATGAAGACGACCCACATATGACGAATGGTCAGCAGTCTGTGCAGAAGGGTGGCATTATGGAGGCAAAAAAAGAAGAGGAGTCTTCTGTGGATATCAGTAAAGGTTGTTGTCAATACATTCTTATTTGGTTGTGGGATCAACAGTTCTGTCCACACAAACATCAATTTACTTGCTTCAGCTCCTAACCTGTCCAGTAAATGAGGTGGAGGTAGTCCAAATCATTGTTCCCAACAAATCAGTTGAAGATTCTGTACACAATATGAAAGGTACATCTCTGTTTCTCAGTATAACATCATAGTACCAACAAATGAGGAGGAGATACTGTACACCATATGAAAGGCCCATCTCCATTCCTCAGTATCACATCATTGTACCAACAAATGAGGAGGAGATGCTGTACACCATATGTAAGGCCCATCTCCATTCCTCAGTATAATATCATAGTACCAACAAATGAGGAGGAGATACTGTACACCATATGAAAGGCCCATCTCCATTCCTCAGTATCACATCATAGTACCAACAAATGAGGAGGAGATACTGTACACCATATGAAAGGCCCATCTCCATTCCTCAGTATAACATCATAGTACCAACAAATGGGGAGGACATACTGTACACCATATGAAAGGCCCATCTCCATTCCTCAGTATAACATCATAGTAACAACAAATGGGGAGGACATACTGTACACCATATGAAAGGCCCATGTCCATTCCTCAGTATAACATCATAGTACCAACAAATGAGGAGGAGATACTGTACACCATATGAAAGACCCATCTCCATTCCTCAGTATAACATCATAGCACCAACAAATGAGGAGGGGATACTGTACACCATATGAAAGGCCCATCTCCATTCCTCAGTATAACATCATAGTACCAACAAATGAGGAGATACTGTACACCATATGAAAGACCCATCTCCATTCCTCAGTATAACATCATAGCACCAACAAATGAGGAGGAGATATTGTACACCATATGAAAGGCCCATCTCCATTCCTCAGTATAACATCATAGCACCAACAAATGAGGAGGGGATACTGTACACCATATGAAAGGCCCATCTCCATTCCTCAGTATAACATCATAGTGCCAACAAATGAGGAGGAGATACTGTACACCATATGAAAGGCCCATCTTCATTCCTCTGTATAACATCATAGTACCAACAAATGAGGAGGAGATACTGTACTCCATATGAAAGGCCCATCTCCATTCCTCAGTATAACATCATAGTACCAACAAATGAGGAGGAGATACTGTACACTATATGAAAGGCCCATCTCCATTCCTCAGTATAAGATCATAGTGCCAACAAATGAGGAGATACTGTACACCATATGAAAGGCACATCTCCATTCCTCAGTATAACATCATAGCATGAACACACGAGGAGGAGATACTGTACACTATATGAAAGGCCCATCTCCATTCCTCAGTATAAGATCATAGTGCCAACAAATGAGGAGGAGATACTGTACACCATATGAAAGGCCCATCTCCATTCCTCAGTATAACATCATAGCACCAACAAATGAGGAGATACTGTACACCATATGAGAGGCCTATCTCCATTCCTCAGTATAACATCATAGTACCAACAAATGAGGAGGAGATACTGTGCACCATATGAAAGGCCCATCTCCATTCCTCAGTATAAGATCATAGTGCCAACAAATGAGGAGGAGATACTGTACACCATATGAAAGGCCCATCTCCATTCCTCAGTATAACATCATAGTACCAACAAATGAGGAGATACTGTACACCATATGAGAGGCCTATCTCCATTCCTCAGTATAACATCACAGCACCAACAAATGAGGAGGGGATACTGTACACCATATGAAAGGCCATCTCCATTCCTCAGTATAACATCATAGCACCAACAAATGAGGAGGGGATACTGTACACCATATGAAAGGCCATCTCCATTCCTCAGTATAACATCATAGTGCCAACAAATGAGGGGGAGATACTGTACACCATATGAAAGGCCCATCTCCATTCCTCAGTATAACATCATAGTACCAACAAATGAGGAGGAGATATTGTACACCATATGAAAGGTCCATCTCCATTCCTCAGTATAACATCATAGCACCAACAAATGAGGAGGGGATACTGTACACCATATGAAAGACCAATCTCCATTCCTCAGTATAACATCATAGTACCAACAAATGAGGAGGAGATACTGTACACCATATGAAAGGTCCATCTCCATTCCTCAGTATAACATCACAGTACTAACAAATGAGGAGGAGATACTGTACACCATATGAAAGGCCCATCTCCATTCCTCAGTATAACATGATTGTACCAACAAATGAGGAGGAGATACTGTACACCATATGAAAGGCCCATCTCCATTCCTCAGTATAACATCATAGTACCAACAAATGAGGAGGAGATACTGTACACCATATGAAAGGTCCATCTCCATTCCTCAGTATAACATCATAGCACCAACAAATGAGGAGGAGATACTGTACACCATATGAAAGGCCCATCTCCATTCCTCAGTATAACATCATAGCACCAACAAATGAGGGGGGGATACTGTACACCATATGAAATATCCATCTCCATTCCTCAGTATAACATCATAGTACCAACAAATGAGGAGATACTGTACACCATATGAAATATCCATCTCCATTTCTCAGTATAACGTCATAGTACCAACAAATGAGGTGAAGTTAGGTATTTTCTCATTTGTTCCTCGATTATAAGATACATTTATCTTCTTAATTTTGCCACATAAATTTTAGTGAAAGATACATTTTAATGACTAAATGTTTCACCAACAGATGGACAGAATATGGGGAGCCCCTCGGAGGGACGTCTTATCCCCCCTCCAGATGATGCTGCGGAAGATAATGGTGTCTCACAATGTTCTACAGAAGGAAACCACATTACTGGAAATACACATCACAAGGGCCCCAGTGTGGATAGATTGTCAGATCCCGTAAATGTTGAGGAACGCTATTATAAATCTCAGAAGATCAAATCAGATGAACATCCAAGATTTCCTAATGTAAATAATTCATCTGCTGAGAAAAGTCCTCCAAGTATATCACAAGGTGACAAGAACTTTCAATGTCCTGAATGTGATAAATGTTTTAGAAAAAAAGTTCTCCTTGCTCTACACCAGAGAACCCACACTGGTCAACAACCTTTTTCTTGTGCTGAGTGTGGGAAATTTTTAAAACAGAGGGGAAATTCTAATAGACACAAGAGTGCCCGCATGGGCAAGTGTTCAGAGTGTGAGAAAAGGTTTACCAGTAAAGCATACCATGCTACACAACAGAGAGTTCACACTAGCGAAAGTCCCTTTTTGTGTACAGAGTGTGGGAAATCCTTCAGACAGAAAGTAACTCTGATTCGACATCAAAAAGTCCACATAGGCAAGGCTTCTTTTTCATGTTCAGAATGTGGGGAAAGTTTTCAGCATAAGGAGGAGTTTTTTAAACACCGGGAAAGTCACACAGGTAAGAGTCTTCCCACAGAGTGTGGGAAATCTGTTACAGGGGAAAATATGCTTCCTACTTGCCAGACAAGTTACACAGACAAGAGAGGTTTCTCATGTTCGGAGTGTGAGAAACATTTTCCCTGGAGATCCCATCTTATTGAACATCAAAGAATTCACACAGGTGAGAGACCATTTTCATGTTCAGAGTGTGGGAAAAGTTTCACCAAGAAACAAGTCCTTCTTGTACATCAAAGAATTCACACCGGGGAGAGACGTTTCTCATGTTCGGAGTGTGAGAAACATTTTCCCTGGAAATCACATCTTATTGAACACCAAAGAATTCACACAGGTGAGAGACCATTTTCATGTTCAGAGTGTGGGAAAAGTTTCTCCAAGAAACAAGTCCTTCTTGTACATCAAAGAATTCACACAGGTGAGAGACCATTTTCCTGTTCAGAGTGTGGGAAAAGTTTTTTTCAGGAAGGTCACCTTCTTTTTCACCTGTATACTCACAAGAAGTAGCCGTGACATTCACATGAACGATTTTTGAGATGTTTGCAGAAAAGTGAACCTGTCACCACGGACACCTATGGGGACTGTGTGGTTAACTCTGATGGTCTAAACTGTCCTACCAATGAAAGAATTGCACGCTCTATCGGCTATAGGTAAAAATGTGCCTGATATGCACGTCTTCCGTGCAAGATTTCAAAATTTGCATAAGTTGTAAAATTTGATAAACTACTGACCAGCAGCTGATTAAACAATCCTCTATTCTGCTCTGATTTGATTTGGTTTCTACGATTTCCTAACATGTGAAAAACATTGATGCGTGAGTATCCTCTCCCCTCCTGTACAGAGATACTGAAGTGAAAAAAGATATGATATTTATGTGTAGTACAGCTAAGAAATAAAACTTTAGCAGCAGAGACATGAGTTTAATATTGTTTCCAGTACAGGAAAGGGAAACTCCAGTTATCTATGCAAAAGAGCCATTGAGCTCCATGACTTTCAAAGTTACAGAGAGCTCTGTCTTCTGAAGCATGTTATCTTAACTGTCCGTCACTGTATTTTATTTTTCTATCCAGAGGACAGTTCAAAAGTTCTCTGGCCTGCTCTGTAAAATCATTTAGAATGCGGAGTAGTGTGTAAACTGCAAATATTAGAGAATGACGCAATGTTATAAAAAAAACTATATAACTGAAAATAAGAATATTTTCTTTGCTACTAATGTTCTATTTGTTATCCGTACTACACATACAATTCATTATATCATCATTTTTTTTCACTTCAGAGTCTCTTTAATTTCCTTTAGCCTTGATTTTGCATTGAGTCACTGGAATTTGTATACAAACTGCCCTCTGGATGTTATTTTTGTTGCCTGAATAATTTCCTTTTCATCTAATGTGATAAAACATTTTGCTTTAGGTCAGTGAATAGAGTTGTGATTTAACAGCAAACAAGTTCTAATGCTAGGTACACACTGAGATTTTCTGGCCGATTTACTGTCAGATTGATTATTTCCAGCATGTTCCATCTGGTTTTGCAGTGAACGGAAATCGATCGGAAAATGCTCGGAAATTGATCGGAAACCAGATAGAACATGTTGGAAATAATTGATCTGACAGTAAATCGGCCAGAAAATCTCAGTGTGTACCTAGCATAAGGATCAAGAAAGGAACTGGGCAGGTAGCTCAGGCTATTCACACTTGAAATTGCTAGACAATTGTTTTGAGATTGAGAGTGGCCATGAAATAGTGATTTTCATCAACGGTAAAGTCTTAGTTATCTTAAGTATGTTATGTGAAGATTTGGTGAGTGGGGGAGGGGGTGGTTCCAGAGGCAGCAAAGATTAGAAAACAGCAAACAATTTAATTAAATAACATACCCTAAATCTGTTTACCTCCCCCCTAGTCCTGGCACATCCAGCTGGGATCGGGACAGGATTCTTCAGGTGATAGTTCAAGCGGAGCTTGCAGGGGTTGGCCGAGTTAATGCCCCAAAGAACTTGCTCACTGATGCATCGAGAGGGTTGGGGCTCTGCTTTACACCCACTGGATTATTGGTAGGGACTTTACACCCACTG